>NC_132853.1:35740597-36050746 GCF_048164855.1 Canis lupus baileyi
CAGGAATATAGCCATGGAGCCAAGGCCAGGGGCCCAAGCCTTCTAGGGAGAAAACGAGAGCAGTGGGGACTCAGTATGCCACCTCTCCACTCTTGGGGGCCATAGGATGAGATGGCCAAAGACAGGCCTAGTGAGGACAGTCAATCTAGTGGCCAAATATACAAAGTCTGTGCTCTGGGTGGGTCACATGATCCAAACATGCTCCCACCTCAGGGCCTTTGCACGTGCTGTTCGTGCTGCCTGCCATTCTTTCCCCCTCAGATTTCTATAAGGCTCACTCCCTCAGATCTTTGCTTAACTGGCCCTTTGTCCGTCAGACTTTCCTTGGCCACCCTATTTAAATCAAAGCTCCCCACCCCCCCGCCCTCCCCGCCATTTCCCTGCTTTATTTGTCTTCATAGTGCTTCCTGCTATCTGACATGCTGGGCTCTTTCCCTCTCCCCCCACTCCCTTCCTTCCTTCCTTCCACTGTCTGCCTCCTTCAATAGAATGTGAGAACCATGGCAATTGTGTTTACAGAGTATCTCTTGTTCTCTCTTGCTGTGTAACCGATCACCCTAAAAACTCAGCAGCTTCAAACTGTGTTTATTATCTCCATGGTGTCCGTGAGCCAAGAGCCAAGAGCCTCAAGATTGTAGTCATCTCCTGACTAGGGCTGGAGGGGCTGTGCCCAAACTCACTCATGTGGTCGTTGACAGGCTCAGGCCTACACTGGCTGCTGGCCCGAGGCTTCAGTTCCCTGCCTTGTGAGCTGCCCACAGGATGGCAGTGGGTGAGTGACCCCCAAAAGGGGGCAGGCAAGAGAGTGAGAGGGCACCCAAGACAAAGCTCAGTCTGTCATAACCCACACTGGGAGAGCTGTGCCTTTGCTTCTGCCCAAAGCCACGGGTCACTCAGAACAATGCTGGTACCATGTGTGAGGGGTCTGCAGGAGGGTGTGGACACCAGGATGTGGGCATCATCGGAGCCATCTTGGAGGCCAGCTACCAATCCTCCACACATCCCTGGCACATAGAAGATGCTCGTGAAATTACAGAAAGAAAGAATGAAGGTAGGAATGATTCCAGCAGAACGGGCTTCATACCCATGGGGACCTAAGAGCCCTGACCGCTGCCCCATCCCCGAAGGATCTTAAGCACATTCAGCTTTCCTCAAACCCCACCCCATGCCCACCTCCACCTCTCCCCAGCTGGGTGACCTTGGACAAGTTCCTCAACACAGAGGCCTTCTGTGGAGATTTAAAAAGATGAGAAGGATGTTAACTAACTAGAATTTAAATACAAATTAAAAAAAAAAAAGATGAAGGGCACGTGGGTGGCCCAGTTGCTTAAGCATCTGCCTTCAGCTCAGGTCATGATCTCAGTTTCCTGGGATCGAGCCCCACATTGGACTCCCTGATCTGTGGGGAGCCTGCTTCACCCTCTCCCTCTGCCTCCCACCCCTCATGCTTTCTTGCTCTTGCTCACTCTTCTTCTCTCTCTCAAATAAATAAATAAAATCTTAAAAAAAAAAAAAAAAAGATGAGGAGGTAGGCATCACAGAGTCTGACACACACAGGCCCTCAGTAAATGTCGCCATTGTGGGCAGTACTGTGTGTTACTAATATTGGAGGGAAAAACCAAAGTATCTCCCTGGAGTCAGGAACAGTTTTAGAGCTGGGGGTGTTGTGTGTGCGCGCATGTATGTGTTTCTATAGGGTTTTCTCCCCAGAGCAGTGGCTGAGAGCAGCTGTCCCAGGTCGGCGGTGCCTCGAATGACTCATGTGGTCCAGACACCAGGTTTATCACTTGGGCCAGACATGATCACGTGTCGGGGCCCTAGTCACGCAAACAGTCAGGACAGACTGATGGCACATGGGCTGCTGTCCATTTATACTGAGCATGTATCACACCAGTGTTCTTAAACTGTTTGCAGAGAGGGGAGGGAAGGATAGGTGGTGTCACGGAACCTTTTGAAAGTTTACACGAAAAATGCACACGTATATGTAAACACAAAAAAGTATCCATAATAAGCTCAGGCCATTCACAGATGGACTCCTGCTTCACGACGCTAGCTCTGGACTGTGGCCTTCGTGAAGGCAAGACCAGAGCCCATGCTGCCTGAACAAGTGAATGCCTGCACTCATGCATGGATGAATGAATAAGAAAAGACCAAAAGCATCAAATAAGAGCCCTAAAGGCCAGAATCTTGGCATCTTTGCTGGCTGGCAGCGCATCTTCTCTGAGCATACAACTGCCTCAGAAAACCTGGCTGGGGACGCCTGGGTGGCTCAGTGGTTAAGTGCGTCTGCCTTGGGCCCAGGGCCTGATCTTGGGGACCCAGGATCAAGTCCCACATCAGGCTCCCTGCAGGGAGCCTGCTTCTCCCTCTGCCTGTGTCTCTGTCTCTCTCTGTGTCTCTCATGAATAAATAAAATCTTAAAAAAAAAAAAAAAGCCTGGCTGGTTTCAAAAGACCTGCATTCAGGTTTGGCCTTGGCCTCTTTCAGCTTCATTTTCCTCATCAGGAAATGTGCATTACAGACAGTGTTTTGTAAACTACGAAGCCTACTGAAAACACAAGGGACTCTGATTTTGAGGGTGTCCTATTCTGAAGGTGCATCCTGTCCAGCTCCCATCAACACAGACCTGCCTTGGGGATAGAAGGTTCCTCTGTGGGGCTGTTTGCTCAGGGGAAGCTGTAAAAACACCTTGAGCTGCCTGCCCTTCTTTGTTAGCATACCCGCAGTCAGACAGCCCAGGTTAAGCCTGGAAGCCTGCTGTGCCGTCATCCAGGCCTCGGGCCACACCCCACACAAGTAGCCTAGATTGAGAGGCTTACAATAATTCAGGCAACAAATGCTTTTTGAGCAGCTACTCCAGATCAAGGCTTGCGCTAGGTGCTGGGGACACCATGGTTCCTATACTCACCGAGCAGACAGTCTGATGGGTACAGATATTACTCAATCAGCTAGGAGAAGCCCAGGGTGCTGTGGAGGTGTGTAAGAAGAAAGGGAGGGTGTCTGGGCAGCTCAAGTTTCCTTTTAGAAGTGACAGATGGATGAGCATAACCCTGAACTCAGTGGGAAACCATGGATGGGGTGGGAAGTACTCTGGAAAGAGGCTACAGCAAGTGCAAAGGGCCTGTGGCAGCACATTTGAAAACCAGAAAGAAGGCTGTTACACACTGTGAGTGGAAGAGGGATGCAAGAAGTAACCAGGGACACGAGGCAGGCAGAGGCAAAATCACTTTGTTCTCTTTAAGGTGACATTTGCAAAAAATGGAGGAAATGGAGTGGCAGATTTTAAGTCTCTGAAAGCCATTACATAGGAGGGTGCCTTGGAAGACAAATGAGAGGAAATATCCCAGCAAGTGGGATTTGAGTCAGATCTCAAGGACTTCTTTGAGTCCCCAAAGGTGACCGTAGGGCGGGGAGGAGGTGACTTTCTGGACTTTCTTGACCAACTGCTGTGTCTGCCAGGCAGTAGAAAGGATGTCTGCACATTTACTTCTCTCATTCCCTCTCTCTTTTTTTTTTTTTTTTAAGATTTTATTTGTTTAAGAGAGAGCAAGAGAGAATGAGAGAGTATGGGGGGGGCGGGGGGATAGAGGCAGACTCCCCACTGAGCAGGGAGCCCAATGCAGGGCTTGATCCCAGGACCCTGGAATCATCAGCGCAGCCTAAGGCAGACTCTGAACTAACTGAGCCACCCAGGCGCCCCTGCACCTCGTCTTTACCTGCTTCTCTCTGCCACATGACTCCCCATCCTTGCAGTTTACTGGAGGGGGACAGTGGACAGCTCTGTCTGGGTGAGTCTGTTGTGGGAGATGGGCTGGACTGGGGAAGGCAGGGAGGAAAAGATGCAGGGTGGGAAGAAAGTGGTTCTGGAGTGTCTCCAGGCTGCTCAGGGGGTGTAGAGGAAGAGGAGAGTGGAAGCCAGCAGCAGGCAGGACCAGAAGTTAGGGTGGGACAAGGAAGGAGAGTGGTCAGGACGGGGCATCTTGGCTGGGGGGGGAACCCGACCCCTGAATTATGAGTCTCCTCCTTATCCCGGAGGTACCCCAGGTCCCAGCTGCTTTACCCGCTGAAGTCCAAGACACAATTGCCCTGGTAGTCACAGGTACAGCAGATCTGCCTGCTGTTCGCTGTTCTCGGACACAGTTCTGGGAAGGCCTGTTCCCTTATCTGCATCTCCTCTCTAGACTGGAAGTTCCCTGAGGGCAGGGTCTGTGTCTTCTTCAAGATCTCATCTCCCAGCACCTGACACAGTTAATAGCTGTCAATGAAAGAAAGTGCAAAGGAATACCGCACTGCAGAGTTGCCTGGGAGAGCAGGAGACTGTCCACAGCTACTGACGGGATGCAGCTCTGAAAATCTGAACCTCCGCCTATGTTATTGCCAGATTCTTCCAAGCACCAGGGTCGGGGTGGGGCAGCCAAGTCCCATCCACAGAGAAGAGCAACTCAAAACTCTGGAAACTTCTGAGGCCGGCCACATGATGTTCTGGTTAAAAATGAAACTCTGCTGCTGACTGCCTGGATTCAAATCTTGCTTCTGCCACTCCCGAGCTCTGGGACCTTGAACAAATTACATACATACTCTGTGCCTCCTTTTTCTCATCTGTAAACTGGAGGAACTAAGAGATCATAGGGTTGATGTGAGAACGAAGAGAGTTGAGCCTTTATTTTTTTTTTTTAAGATTTTATTTATTTATTCATGAGAGACACAGAGAGAGAGAGGCAGAGACACAGGCAGAGGGAGAAGCAGGCTCCATGCGGGGAGCCCGATATGGAACTCGATCCCAGGACTCCAGGATCACGCCCTGGGCCAAAGGCAGGCACTAAACCACTGAGCCACCCAGGGATCCCCCGAGTTGAGCCTTTAGAACACTGCTCGGCACACAGTGAGCACTCCATCGACACTAGCGGCTGTTGTCTAGGAAGGAGAGGAGAGACTTGAAAGGGGATTTATTCAGCTCTGGTCCCTACGCCCCAGCACAAGGCCTTAGACCCAGAGCAATGACAATAGAACTTGCAGAACTGCCTGAACGGGGCAGTCCCCGTGGCATCTTGCGCCAACCCACCTGTGTGGTCAACAGGTCCCTGAAGCCTCCTACAGAGAAGTCATGACCCGAACATCTGGGCGGATCACTACTTGCTACACAGCGTCCTTGGGCAAGGCACTTTCTTAATGTCCCCACGCTTCTGCTTTTTCATTGGTATGAGAATACTAAAAAAAAAAAAAAAAAAGAATACTAATACCATCTGCCAGGGTTGTTGTGGGGACTATGGACCCGATAGAAAATCGTCCTTCCCCAGGTGGAGTGTAGGGAGGAAGGAGGCCATCTGCCCCTCCTGCTTCAGCCTTGCACCCCCCACCCCCCACCAGGCCTGAGAGCCAGAGTCCCTAATCCCAATTACTGCCCTCCCTGGCTCTACACCAAAACCTTCACACCCTCTTTGTCAAGACCAGCTTGAGAGCCCCATTCCTGGCCACCTGAATCAGGCTTCACTGGAGACTCCTGTCTCTGTCACCTCAGATGACCCCATAAGCTCTCTGCCAGAATGACTGCCTGGAGTTCTAAGGTGAACCCCACAGGAAGAGAGGAAGTTCTGCAGCTGAGTGCTGAGCAGAGGCCTCACCCTGCTGGGGGCCGGGAGGAGGTGGGGGGTAGGATTCCCCTTCCCTTCCTGTCGGTCTTTAGACATGTGGCTGATCACTCATCTTGTCCAACTGTCCAACTGTGTTCATTGGCACAACGAGAGGGGAAAGTTTAAGAGAGGTAGGATTAGGGACACCTAGGTGGCTTAGCGGTTGAGCATCTACACCTTTGGCTCAGAACGTGATCCTGGAGTCCCAGGATCGAGTCCCACATCGGGCTTCCTGCGTGGAGCCTGCTTCTCCTCTGTCTGTATCTCTGCCTCTCTGTGTGTCTCTCATGAATAAATAAATAAAATCTTTAAAAAAAGAGAGAGAGAGAGAGAGAGAGGTAGGATTGTGTCCTGAAACACTTAGTGTAGGGGGACCTGGGAGTTTCTAGATTTATTCCACAAAGGCACTTTGCACAAATATCCTGTGAGCTTTGGTCCTCCCATGGCTGGAAGGCAAGAGGTGGATAGTAAGAACTGGCTTAGGCCGCCACAGAAAGTTACCTGCCCACCCCAGCCCCATTAGTGAATTTGGAAATAGCTGAAAGGATGTTAATCACCAGGATCTTGATTTGAATCTAGTGCCTCCTTGGGGACAAGGATGTCCCCAGGGATGACCTTGGACAACTCATCTGGTCTTTCTGAGCCTCAGTTTCCTTGTAGGAGAATGGGGATAACCCTGGAGTGCCCTGCTAGGTGAAACGAGGAGACACAGACAGGGCACTAGGTTGAGCCAAACACAGCAGGCAACGTGCTTCACCACAACGAACATCTAAGACCTACAGTGTGCCACAGTCTCTGTGCTGGGGGCCATGGGGGACACCACTCCATAAGACAAATGTGGTCTCTGCCCCTCTACTGCTGACAGGAGAGAAGGGGTAGCAGACACCGAACGAAGGGCACGGTGTGGGGTAAAGGCGAAGGCAACCAGGCTGGGAGCCCAGCTCTACCATTCACCTGCTGGGTGATCCTGGGCAAGCTCAACTGCTTGTGCCTTGATTGCCCAACAGCAAGAGACGCCACGAGTCGTTTCATAGAGTGGTGCGGATTATCTTTACTGACACGTGATACTATACTGACAGCATTTACCACGTGCTTTGGTAGCACACAAGTGATCGGTGTAATAAAAGGAGCTTCAGAAAAAAAAAAAAGGAGCTTCAGGATGTGTGACAGAGGTCGGGCTCACCCGGCAAACAGGGCAGGTGTGTTCCGGAGGAGGGAAGTCCCCAGGAAACATCACGTAAATGCTGTGAAGCATTCATTCTCCTTTGTACATGTGGAAACAGCACACACCTGTCCTGTTTTTTTTTTTTGTTTTTTTTGTTTTTTTCGTTTTCCCCTGGCCTGTTCTTTAAGGGACCCCTAGGCCCTGCACAGAATTCCTTGCGACCGCAGTTCCCTGTCTGGTTTCCTGCGCCAAGGGCTCCCAGATCATAGAGGGCCTTTCCACCCACTGGCTCTCTTGGAAGAGCGGGGCACGGAGAGATTTTGACCCAGGCCTGAGGGCTTCTAGGCTCTGCATCCACGCAGCTCCTTTGTGACCCCATGGGCCAGGTGTGCCTAGGTTTGAACTCCCGGCAAATAACTGCCCCTTTGTGAATATTCAACCATAAGTGCAGAGACCTAGTACCCTAGTGCCTGGTTCATAATAGGTTCTCGGTATATATAACTTCCCGCTCTCCGCTGTAGTCGAAGCATAAGCTTCTCCTCAACCCCTCAACCATGGGAGGGAGGGCAGATGGAGCTTGGGGCGGCAGCGGCTGGACTGCTGGGGCGGGCGGGGACGCAGGGGAGGGCGGCTCGGCACCAACTCTTAACCAAGCACAAGAGAAAGTGGGTTTTTTATTTACAACATCACTTGCAAAAGGCAAACAACTGGGTCCTTAAATCACTGCTCACGGCGAACCCCTTTCTCGGCGACCCCCTGTCACCTGTAAGGGAGGAAGGGTCCCAGGAGTGCCGCGACTCCGCGCGGAGGGCAGAGCTAGGCGCACGTGCGAGACGACGCGGTTCCCGGGCTGGGTCGACCGGCGCCTACCGCTCGGCGGAGGAGCGAAGAGGAGAATGGGGGCTGGCGGCAGGGGTGCATTTCTGCAAATCTCGGGGCTCGGCGCCCCGGAGGCACAGCCCTGGCACTTCTGGGCGTGTAGGCAGGGACTCCGGCGGAGCTCCGCAGCCGCTCCCGCGAGGGTGCCCCCCACGCTGCTCCCGAGGGAGGCGCTCCACATCCCCTCTCCTCCGCTCTCCCCCCTGCGCGCCTCTCCACCTGCGCGGGCGCTCCGCGAGCCTGCGGGGCAGCCTGAAGGCGTGGTCCGCAGGCCGCCCGCCCCTTTGATGTGCGCCGGCGCCGCTGTGATTGGACAGTCGCTTGTGACGTGCGGGGACTGCGGTGGGCCCGGGTGCTGCGGCAGCCGCAGCGCCAGCCGCGGCTCGGGCTCCGGCTCCCGGGCATTTAAAGGGGACGCGGCGGCGGCCCGGGGGGATGGGGGGCAGGTGGAGGGGGCGGCCCAGACGCACATCATCCACGGGCCCTCGGAACTGGAGGGACTCGTGAGCCGGAGCCCAGAAATCCGGGGGTGGATAAGACACCGCGTCCCCTCCAATTCCCGTAAGCACCCCTTGCCCCATCCTGCGCCCAAATACCTCCGCTAGCCCCACTCCCCCACTCTTTACACTCCAAACTAAGCCGGGACAGACCTCTGCCGCCACCGCTCCCCACGTGAGTCCTGGGCTTCCCGAGGCAGGGCGGGCTGGGGTCCCCGCGAGGGGTGGGGGCTGTGTGGAGTTCGAGGGCGCTCCTTCACGTGTGTCAGTGGGGGAGTCCCCTGGAGCGAGGACCGGAGTCCTCCTTTCTCCCACCCAGGAACGCGGTGCCCAGAGAGCCCTCTATCCCCGACTCGGGCAAAGCGAAGGAATCAGTGCCCCCTTGCTCCCCGCCACCCACCGGTCCCCTGGGCTCCCCGAGCTGCGCGCCGCCCCCCCTGCCCCGCATTGGAGCGAAGCACCCGCCAGCTGGGGGTGTGCCAGAATGCCTGCTTTCCAGCCACCTCTAAAAATATCTCTCCCCCCACTCCACCGGCAGCTGCCACCTCCCTGTCCACTGAGGATCCCCTTCCAGCTCATCCACCCAGGCAGGGCGAGCCCGGAGGGGACTCCTAATCCCAGCATCTTCACGGACACCAGGTCTGCAGGTCCTCGCGGCCAGCTAGCTACTCACAGTCCAAGAGGGTCTCCAGGGCAAGAGGGGGAGCTCTGGCTGCAACTTTGCCTAGAGGCACCCGGGGACTCCTGAGTTCTAATCCCGTATCTGATTTTGTGCCCCCCCCACCCCCCCGGGGATGTTAGCTTTACCTCCCTCCGCCTCTGTTTTTCCTATTTGCTGCTGGTGGTGGTGAGAAGGAAGAAACCATGGCGAAGTTGGGAACACCCTCCTGGGGAGGGAGAAAACTTCAGTTTAGTTGTGGGATCGGGTTCCTAGTGATTGCTACAAGAAGACCTGGTCTTGGGCAGGGGGATTATAACTGTGGTATCTGCAAGTCCTGGTTCTCCATCCCCCACCCCTATCCTGAACATTTCCTGGGGAAAACTGCCCTAGAACTGTCCAGTGGGCTCCATTCCCCTCATTAAGGGGGGGGGGGACTTCAAACTGTTTCCCCTCCCCAGTCCCCATTCCTACAAATGTCTTCTGAAAGCATTTTTGTAAAAGGCGGGTGGAAACAAGGAGGAATCCAGTGATCTGATGTGGAATCGGGGAGGTGGGCACCGCTTTTAGGTGGGACTAGAATATGGACTCCCTGCCACCCCAAAGAAACCCCTTTTCTCCTCTCTCTGCTCTAGCCATCTATCTGGAAAAGCTCAGAGATCCTGTCCCCCTTTTCTCCAAGGGACTCTTTTTGGTGACCACAAAAGGATTTGGTCACTTAGGACAAAGCAGCCAGAGGTGAGTAACCTTTCTGAACATCATGAAAACCACATGCCAATGAGGCCTGGGAACTGTGGGGGTAAGGGTGGTGTGGCAGCACAGCCTTCTCTTCCTGGGGGAGGAAACTCAGGATGCCTGGCTTTCTGCTCTGGGGATTAAAAGAAACAAGGGCAATTCACTAAACGATGATTGTGGAAACGATGTCCCTAAATATTGTTAGATGAAAAAAATGTATGTCTTCTGCTCTAATGAATGAGAATTTTTGCACATGATTAAAAATCAGTATAACATTCCACTACAATTTTAAAAAGGAAAAAAAGAAACAAGGGCAAAACAAAGAGACCCTTTTCTGTGGGATGAAAGTTGGTCTCTGGGTGGCTGCTTGAAGAGCCTGTGTATCTACCTCCCACTCTCTTCTCCCCAAGCCCAGTTCATTGTTTGAGCTCCTGCTTGCTTTTACCACAGAAGTGGGATCCCCTGACCTTTCTCCTCAAACTTGCTGGGCCCCAGGGGGTGGGGAGGGTGGGGATGGGCTGGACACATGATATCAGACAGGATCCTGGAAGTTTGGAACTCCCTCCAGATAGGGCCTGGGGACAGCCCTCCCATTCTCCAGAACATGCCATTCCAGCATACCCATGCCTTCTCTCCCATCTACTCTTTGACTCCTCCCCTGGCCCCCTCCTATTTTTGCCCCCACCCTCCCCCATGTGCCCCATTCAGCTCTGGCAATCTTTCCCAATTCCTAGATTAGATTAAGAGTTCTTATGGGAAAGGCTGAGACCCGCATCCATCCCTATCCAAAGGGCTTAAAGCATATCTGGTTAGGGAGTGGGGAGGGGTGAGGTAGCTCCAGGTGATAGAACCTCTCCTTCTGACCTATGGCCTATTCCTGGGATGTCCCAATCTCTGTCTCAGGGCCACAGCTTCTTCCTGATGTTCTGGGATGGTCTGGGGAGAGTGTCACCTTGACAAAGTCAGGGGTTTCCAGTATCATCCGCTGTCACCACCAGAGGGCAGCAACCAGCCAGAACTTTGCTCCTTTCCCGGTCTAGTTCTGGTTCTCAATATCTTTCCAGATCTGTCCCAGAGGCTTCTATTCTCTCATTCAACCCCAAGATGAGAGGGGAGGAATGGGACATGGGGAGGCCCTGGGAGCTGTAGGAGGTATCCTTTGTAGCTGAGTTGGTGAAGTCCCCACGGAGCCAAACCCTGTGCCCAAAGTCACACAGCAAAGCCACACAGAAATTTCAAACTGACTCCTGGCAGATTGCCAGCCTCTGAAAGCACCAGGGAGGCCAGTCCCAGATCATTGGTTATGCTCAGGGGTCCTGGCCCGCCGCTGTGGTACAATGAGCCTGGTCATCTGCCCCTTCCCTTTTAAGGGCAGAGAGTATACAAGGCTGTGGCCAGATGTTCTTGAATCAGACTCCCTGGGGAAACAAGCACACAGCCCCAGGCAAGTTAACCTCTCTGGGCCCTTCTCACCTGCTGAACTCATGGGACTGCACTGAGCTATGGGGAGAACATGAGTGCCGGTGACGCGTAAACCATGATGTGCCATACACAAGAAAGGTGCAAGGATCATACTGGAGAAAATTAAAGCACTGGTCTCAGACCCTAAGTTCCAGTCTTCAGACCTGTCTTTGGCACCACTCACAGTGGTGACCTTTGAGTAAGTCGGCTAACCTCTCTGGGTCTCCAGTTAATATCACTTGTAACCTCTCAAACATCACAGGGGATTGGTAGGAGGATACCAAATGAGGCCTTGTGGTGTATTTGAGGGATTTTTATTGAGCCCCTGGGAGTGGGAGTGGTTGTTGGTTCCCGGGGCTCAGCAGACGGGACACAACCAGGTGGCCATTGGTGGTGGAAACAAAGCTAGCCGCTGGCCCTCTCCAACAGACCTTGTGTGGTTGTCAGGAGCTCTGGACAACGGCTGGAGGCCAACAGAGTCCCTAAGGTGGTGCCCAGGGTGATGCACTGACAATGAGCGGGTGTTTTCCAGTTGCTGGCCTCCGATGCCTGTCTAGGGTAAGTGGGTCCCTCCAGGGGTCTCTTAGGCTGAGGCCTCAGTCCCCTTCCCATGATTAGGTGGAAGGAGCCCTATCCAGCCCCTTTTAGGTCTACCTTCATCTCTACCACTAATCCCTGGAAGCTTCCATCCCAGGCATGGGGTCCTGATGCTTTGCATCGTCAACTTAAGGGATCTTGGTCCACTGAGACTCCCAGAAAGATGTTGGTGAGACCAGAGGGTGACTCTAGGGCCGAGCTCAGGAAAACCGTTCTAGTAGTGGAGGCAGAGAGCTGGGTCCACATCCCGGCTCTGAAATTAGGAGCTTGGACTCTGTTTCACAAGATGTACCAGGCCATAAACACCACAGGACTATCAAGGGGCGAGTCAGGATGAAGCCAGGAGGAGAGTGCTTGGGTCTGGACTGATTAAGGTGGGAGGCCAGTAGGGAGAAAGGCAGTGTGGATATCCAGAAGCTGTACCTGGTTTGCTCTCTGCCCCTCGGCCATGCACAGCAGCCAGCAGGCAACAGTGGCAGAGACAGGCCACTGGGGGTTTCTGCGGTCCCCAAGTGCTTTGCCTTTGTACCTCACATTTGCACTGCTGTCCCATGTCCTCTGTAGGTGAGACTCTGGCCCCAGGGCTCCACCTCCTGGAGCCACCCCTTCCAGCCCCACTCTGTCTCAGGCTCCCCTAGCATGACCTCCTCCTCCCCGCCTTCTCCTTCCCCACCCTGTATCCACTCCCTGCTCCTTCCCCCTCTGCCTTTTCAGCCACCGCTGCTCTCTTTCCTCACCCCTACCTGTCTCCCAGGTATGTCGTGGCCTGGTGCGGGAAGCTCCTACCTCCCCAAGCCCCACTGCTTCTGCTGCCCGCTTACTTCGGACTCTGGCAGAAACCCCACCTGCTGACGTGTACCTCCCAGGGAATTGGCAAGTGATTAGTGATGAGCTGTTAGGACAGGGCCCAAAAAGCTCCCTGGAGAAGCAGTGTCCCATCCTTGGACCCCTGCCAGGTGGGGTCCATGGGGCTGGAAGCAGCTCCCAGAGAGCCCTACTGGGTTAACCCACCAACCTGGTTATTCCAAGAGCTTAGAATCCAGTCCTCTGGCCAATGCAGAGGTCCAGCTCTTAGCCACCAGCCAGGCCACAGGACCTAGCATTCACAGTCGCATGCCTCGGGTGATACCAGCGAGTGTTGCCTGGAGCCTGGCTCCTTACTGTCCACAGTCCCATCAGCTGGGCATGGCCCAAAAAGGGAATGAGGAGGCTGCTGCAGTTGGGTGAATGCCTGGTTTCCGTGGTCTACGTTTCTTAGGGAAGAAGGGGGTGGAGAGGACGCCACACCGACAACGGGGGTCACTGGAAGTCTCCAGAACGGCCTCATCCATAAACGTCCCCCAAAGGGGTGCTCTTCCCCTCCTCTAAGCTGACCCCGTTAGGCCCCAATGGCCCAGACAAGAGTAGCAGAGACAGGTGCCAAGGAAGCCCTTCTGGGTTAAACCCCAGCTCAGTTCACCGAGAGGGGCGAGCGGGGAGGGCGGGGAAGGCTGGGGCGGGGGCGGGGGCTGGGGCTGGGGCTGGGGCTGGGGCTGGGGCTGGGGCTGGGGCGGGGGCGGGGGCTGCGGCGGCGGCGGGTCCTCCGCCCACCTTAACCTGCCTCGGGTCCTCCTCAGGTCTTGGACGTGCCAGCGCCTCTGGCCGTGGCCCGCTAACCAGCCTCTCCCCGGCCGGCTCGCGCCGCGCCCCCTCTCGCTTGCTCCCTCCTCCTCCTCCTCCTCCTGCTCCTCTTCCCCCCGCTCCCAGGACGGCGGGATGGCCGCGCAGGGCGCGCCGCGCTTCCTCCTGACCTTCGACTTTGACGAGACCATCGTGGACGAGAACAGCGACGACTCGATCGTGCGCGCCGCGCCGGGCCAGCGGCTGCCCGAGAGCCTGCGGGCCACCTACCGCGAGGGCTTCTACAACGAGTACATGCAGCGCGTCTTCCAGTACCTGGGCGAGCAGGGCGTGCGGCCGCGGGACCTGCGCGCCATCTACGAGGCCATCCCCCTGTCGCCCGGCATGAGCGACCTGCTGCAGTTCGTGGCCAAGCAGGGCTCCTGCTTCGAGGTCATCCTCATCTCGGATGCCAACACCTTCGGCGTGGAGAGCGCGCTGCGCGCCGCCGGCCACCACGGCCTGTTCCGCCGCATCCTCAGCAACCCGTCGGGGCCCGACGCGCGGGGGCTGCTGGCGCTGCGGCCCTTCCACACGCACAGCTGCGCACGCTGCCCCGCCAACATGTGCAAGCACAAGGTGCTCAGCGACTACCTGCGCGAGCGGGCTCACGACGGCGTGCACTTCGAGCGCCTTTTCTACGTGGGCGACGGCGCCAACGACTTCTGCCCCATGGGGCTGCTGGCGGGCGGCGACGTGGCCTTCCCGCGCCGGGGCTATCCCATGCACCGCCTTATCCAGGAGGCGCAGAAGGCCGAGCCCAGCTCCTTCCGCGCCAGCGTGGTGCCCTGGGAAACCGCCACCGACGTGCGCCTCCATCTGCAACAGGTGCTGAAGACGTGCTGAGGATGGTGGCCTGCAGGGGGCGCCCGGGCGGAGGAGGGGGACGCGTGGGGTGGGTGGGGGCGAACGGGAAAGACAAACCTAGTTTTACGACTCCCTTTTTCCCTTTCGCTTCGGTATGTCCCTCTGGGAGTTTCGGGAATTTTTCCGGGATCTGCCATGGGGGGGGGGGGTGGCTGGGGGAGGGGAGTTCGGAGCCGTCCCTATCTATGCAGTTAACCCACCTCGGCTGCCTCCCCCCAGTTCCACGGCAACGTTAAAATCTGGAGCCTGGCTCCCCCGAGGTGGTGCGCATACCTGGGAAGGCAGCGGTGTTTCCAAAATCCGTGTCCTCCCAAGTGGGAGGAAGGGGTTCCCTGGCAGGGGAGATTAGAACATCTCCCGCGGCTTTAACTGCTGCCTTGAGCCGCGGGACCTTCCCTCCCCCAGTCTTCCGTTAAGGGGACTCCCGTCCCGAAAGCCTCCTGGCTGCCCCGGAGTCCCAGCCGAGAGAGGTGAAGCTCTCCACCGACTGCCTCAGGCCTAGATCTTGCTTCATCTACCGTGCCCTTCCCCCCAACCCAGCCACTACACCCTTTTTCCTCCAGCCTCCCTTCCCGCGCCCCACCCCCACCCCTACCCCCGCCAGCATTCCCCAAAGGAAAAAAAGCCAGAGGGTACAGTCGCCTCCTGGTGGTGGAACGAGGTAGCACTGTTCGGCTCGGGTCCGTCCAGCCTGGGACCTCGCAGCGCGCGACCGTGGCTCCTCTCACCCCAGCCTCGTCTATGCAGCAAGAGACCAGGGACTTTACCAAAGTCGCCCCGCGGGCTGGGCCCCCTGCGCCCCCCCCTCCTCCCGTATGGAACAGAAAGCCATGATGTTTTAAAGCAGAGCCAGCGAAAGCCAAGCCCCTCCTCCCTCTTTGGTGTTTTAGAGCTATAAAGGAGGTGAAGGGGGAAGAGCTGACTTGAGATCTCTCGCGCCGATGTCTGAAGGGTGAGGGTGAGGCGATGTCGGCTCTCGGGGAGACCCATCTAAGGGTGGCGGGAGTTGGTCCCACTCTGGGAAGAGTGCCCAGCTGGAGGCACCCAAGCCGAACTTCACACAGCAAACAACGGGAACAAGTCGTTGCAGAGGCGTCAGGGGTCTAGTGTCCAGGGCACACAGGACCGAAGGGACGGCAAGGGACTGCTGCGGGGGTGTGGGGGGGAGGCGGCGCAGGCAGAGGGGGCTCAATAATTAGCAGGAGCCTTGCACTCCCTCCTCTCTCTCTGGCCCCCTAGCCTTGCAGGGCAATCACCAGGAGGTCATCAGAGTTTTATTCAAAGTTGGTACTTGCAGCTGGAGACCCCATCCTGCGTGGAGTAGGGTGTCCTCTGTGGACAAGATCATCAAACTCTGGCTTCCAGTTCTTTCCTGTCTGCAGCGGGCCTTTGGGTCCATTCTGTCTCTCCCCGGGACCCCTTCCCACCAAAAGGAGGGGAAGGGTAGGCACAGCTCGCAGACCAAGAAGTGGGCAGCCCTAGTCTAGCCTTGACTGTGGGGCTGGCTTTGTACTGGAGCTCAAGGGGTGCCGGATCGGGAGCCCAGAGAGCCCTCAGCTGTCAGCAGCTGGGCTCCACATAGTTCCCTGGGAAGAATCCAGTCCCGTCTGAGCTGACGCCCTCACACCAGCCATCTGAGTAGCGGCGTGTGATGCAGATGACGGTGCCCTTGGAGAAGGAGAGCTCGTTGTCTTTCTGGCGGGTGTATGGGTACAATGTCACCACTGCAGGATGGGAGGAGAGGTTGCCATGAGATGTGTCTCCTGCCCTAGCATGGGGATGCCAGGGAACATCTAGGGGGATGGGTACAGGGAGTAGGGCAGGAGGTGCCTTCCCCAAAGCTCTTGGGACCACCCCTGCTTCCCCACCTGGGTTAATAGTATTCAGTGCCAGGCCAGCTGCCTGTCTTTCCATCTTGGTTCACCACTCCTGGATGAACGTTTGGTCAGTTCATCAGGAAATAGGGAGGGGTGTGTGTGTGTATAACGGGCTCATATTCACACCGTTGCAGATTCTAGTGTAGAAGAGGAGAGGGGAAAAAAAAAAAAAAAGAAGAGGAGAGGGGATCCCTAGTCCCAGGAATCAGGTACCTTTCTCCAAGTATGCAGCAGGGACCCAGCTAGGCTCTTCAGGCCCAAAGTCTGGTGGGGGCAGTGGTGGCAGCCCCAATTCATCAACATCCAGGGGTAGAGGAGGGGGCAGATCCAGGGGCGGGGGCAGCTCTGGTGCTGGGAGGGAAAGTAGAAAGCCTGCAGGTGTGGCACAGGAAACCCCCCTCCAACTGCCCCCAGGAAACTCCACTGTTCAAAATCCGGGCTCCAGCATCCACCCATTTATGTAATCTTTCTCCAGCCTGGGCCCATCAGGGTTCCCACCACAAGGCCTCTAGTAGGTTCTCAGTAAACACACAAATGTTGAGCGGTGTAAGGTCCTCAGGCTCTGCCACTCAGCTGGGTAACCACAGGCAAGTCACTGAATTTAACCTGTCGGCCTCAACTTGCATCTGTGCAATCAGAGTGTGAAGATCCTCTTAGGGTTTTTAAGTTAAGTGAAAAAAGAGACGAGGAGCTTGAACACAGAGCCTGGTGTAAAGCAGGCGCTAAATTAGCGCACTTCCTCTCCTGTTACCCCCTACCTAGGACGTCCACTGAGCTGGCGGATCGGATGGGCGGGGAGACCTGGGGGACGTGAGGCAGAGACCCCACAGGGGAGCCAGGAGGGGGCGGAGCTCCTTACCCGGCGGGGGCAGGGATACTTCCTCCAGCGGAGGGGGAGGCAGGAAGACCTCAGGGGCCGGTGGCGGGGGTGGGGCCATGCCGGGGAGAGGTGGGGGTGGGGGTGCTGCCTGCCCCTTGGTCGTGGAGCCCCCACCGACACCTTCGGCGCTGCTGAGGACCAGAGAAAGAGGGCTCGGCTAAGTTGGGGGACCCCTTCCCTAACTCGGCATTACCCCCCCACCGGCCCCGCCCCTTCAGTCATCAGCCCAGGCCTGTGCTGCGAGTCGTCTCCACCCTAGTAGTCACCGTGACACCCCCACTTGGACTTGTGGGGCTCACCCTGCCGAGGCCAGGGAAGAGGCAGATGAGGCGGCGGAGAGTTTGCCCTCGGGCACCACTGGGAGCTGCACGGGCTCGGGGATCCGCGGCGGCCTCCTGGGGTGGGGGAGGGGTGGATTAGGGTGGGGAAGGAAGGCTTCCGGCCAGCGGGGTCAGGTGCGGGGAGGAGGAAGTTTGGCTCCTCTGCACTGAGGGTGGGGGAGGAGGGTTTCGGGATCTCGAGGCCTCACCCCAGGGTGGCGGAGGCGGGTGTCGCAGGCGCCTTGATGCTCTTTCGCGAAAGAGTCCCGGTCCGCGACAACTGCGTTGTCAGATCCTGCGGGGGAGCAGGGGGCGGGGTTGACGTCTATGGGGCTCCCCCTCCCCAGTAGCCCCCTGGTCCCAGAAGGGAAATGAGGGAGAGGCGGCCGCGAACTGGGAGGGAGCGCGCGGGGACAGCCAAGTTCCCACTTCTACTTCCCAGCCCCCCACATCGCACCCCACCCCACAGCTACCCCCTCTTGCTGCTGCCTGGGCCCTGGGCCTCTGGTCGACCGCGGGCCCGACGGAAACCTGGAGCAGACGCGGTCTGAAGGCCACTTCCTCTGCACAGCCTAGCATCCGCACCTCGCAGGCGCGCAGAGCATCTCAGTGGCCAGCTTGGTGGGCTCTAATCCTCATAGACCCCAGGCAACCCCCGGCGGGGCTGAGGAGTTGGCGGGAAGGGGGGGGGGAGGGGACCATCACACCTAGAGGTATACCCCTGCCATTTTTAAAAAATGATTTTATTCATCTATTTGGCAGAGAGAGAGCACAAGTAGGGGAAGAAGCAGGCAGAGGGAGAGGGAGAAGCAGGCTCCCCGCTGAGCAGGGAGCTGGATGCCAGGCTGGATCCCAGGACCTTGGGATCCTGACCCCAGGGGAAGGCAGCCACTTAACCCACTGAGCCACCCAGGTGCCCCCCACCTGTCATTTTGACTGGCCTGCAGAACCCGGCTTTGGGAAGCTCAGGACAGAGGGACAGAGCATTTAAAATGCACAAGTGGCAAGGGCCAGCCCACATGTGAGAGAGCGCTTCTGTCCCTGGCGGGGTGTCCCTGAGTGTGGGCACATGAGGGATGCTGTCCTCTGCTATACTCCGCTAGGCACAAGACAAGGGGGACTGAGCTGAGTCCAAAAGAATGGAAGCTGGGCAATGGGAACTCACTGGTGGGGAAGCCTGGTGACTGAGGGAGGGGAGGATAGTCTGTATGCTATGGTATGTTGAGGGTTTCAAGGGGTCGCTGAGATCCAGGGGAGCTTTAATCTCCCCTGGGATGTTGGCATGTGGGAACTGACTACATGGGGTTAGGGATGTGTGCTCTCCCACCTCTCAGGAGATGAGCGGAGAAGGAAATGCTAGTGGCATGCTCCCCATCTTCACCAGGCCCCTCCCTTTTGAATGGCTGCATCCCCACCCCTTCCCACCCAACAGCAAGCAGCTCTGGGGGGAGTGCTCAGTGCCTTGACCTCAAACCTCCAGACAGAGGAAGTTACTGTTCTCATGTGGCTGGGGAGCAATTCTCATGTACACCCTGACGCCTTCCCTTCCTCTCTTCCCCTTCACACACACACCCAGCCCCTGTGGAAGGGGGTGCTCAGATGCACCCTCAGCTAACCATCTGAGGACCGAGTAAAGGCCAGTTATGGAGGGAGGGGTCAGGAAAGACTTTTAAGGAGGGAGGCTTGGAGAGGAGGGGTCCCCTAAGGGTGATGGCTTCAGGCAGTGAGGAAAGATCAGGGAATAAGACTGGATGGAACAAGAATGTGGATGTGGAAGAGAATGAGGAGGAGGCTGGGGAGAAGGGAACCCACTAAACTGAGGGAGTGGTTTGTGGAAAAGAGGAGGGGCCCTCTCTCTACCTTAATCCCATGGCCAATGTCATCCAGGCAGCCAAAGTTGAGGGGTCTCCTGTAGTAAGGCGTGAGGGGAGGGAGGCTGTCGGGGGCGATGACTTTCTGGCCAGGGGGCAGCCGCTGGACGGTTGCTAAGGTGCCAATCTCCCTTCGGGCCACCTTCTCCATATGCATATTCACCATCTGCCATGACAGGGTTTGAGGTGACAGGAGGAGTCTCCATACAGTGCCCCACCTCTTATTTTGTTTTGGCTTGGGTTTTTTTAGATTTTATTTATTCATGAGAGACTCAGAGAAAGGCAGAGACACAGGCAGAGGGAGAAGCAGGCTCCCTGCAGGAAGCCAGATGCGGGACTCCATCCCAGGACCCTGGGATCACAACCAACGGACCTGCCAGAGCCAAAGGCAGGCACTCAACCAGTGAGCCATCCAGGCACCCCCAATACTCCCACTCCAAAGAAGATAGAGGCTTTGGAGTGGGAGTCAGGACCATGGGAAGCAGTGAGGTCCAGAGAGAGAATAAATGTCCCCAGGGTCACACAGCATTTGGGAAAAGAGTTGCCAGGGGAGGATGGAGCCACTTTGGAGCAGCTTCCTGGTGGAAGAGAATGAGGGTTATTATTAGCTGATCAGGCGCCAGAGGAAAGGAGGAAACACGGCACCCTTGGGGCGGCTGGGAAGAGACCAGTGCACTCGGTTGGCTCAGAAGCAGAGGTGGACAATGCCTAGATGGTAGAGAACCGTGACTGGATCAACTTGTCTCTTTTGGGGGACAAAGCAGTGAATTAAGTTCCTCTTAGAATGTTCTGTGGGGAAATTCAAGACACAGAGAGGGTGGGGACTCCGGTCTGCTGGGGTGAGAGTCACACCCTGCAGGGAACATGTGGGTGATGCACGGGCCAGGCTGCTGTGTGAGTGGATCTGTGCATGTGGTTGATGGGGCAGTTCCTCAGCCAAGGATCCAGGAAGGAAGGAGGGTGTGTATGCTAGAGGGGCGGGAGGCACCATAGGGTGGTGGCAGTGCTCTCAGGGCTGAAGATGACCTTGCCAAGCAAACACTCTGGGAGGAGGACACTTATTAAGTCATTGCCTGTGTTTAGATGGAAACAAGTCCTCTGGCCTCTTTACCGTATGAGGCAGCCACCGTGATTGGTAAGCAAGTCCTGCTTGCTACCTGTGGGATAGAATTCAGATAGAATTCAGAAAGAAAAAGGACTGCCTTCAAGGAGTTCCTAGTCTGGTAGGGCAGCAAGCCCAGCCCTGAGACATACCCACAGAGATAGGGAGGTTTGAAACTCTTGGGAAGTGCCAAGCTTCCATGGCCAAGTGAGGCACTTGGAGGAAGGCGGGAGAGAGCTTTTGCTGGAGAAAATGTCTGAGTGGGGCCAAAGAATTGGAAGCTCACACAAGAAGCCCTCCCATACCCCTTACCTGGCCCAGTGTGTTCACACGCGCTTCCACCTGCCGCAGCGAGGCCGCCTGCAGGTCCAGCATACGCAGAGTATGTCCAGCCAGGTTGCCTACTTGGTAGGCCACGCTGGCCAGTGCCTGGGTGGTAAAGGCCATGGTCTCTTCCAGTGCCTTCCTCTTGTCTGTGGCCTGTAATACACATAGCTCTGGTCTGAGGACGGCCCCTTCCACGGGATCCGTGGGTAGGATAGGAGAGGGCATAGGGATCACGGGAGAAAGCAGTAACTCAAGATGTTTGACGTGGTTTCCATGAGAAAGACACTGTAGTAAGAGGGACTCGGGGATATTAGGAAAGCAAATCTGTGGCCCCAAGGAATGGATGCAAACAGAGGAGGAGATCTCCGTCCTCGAAGAGTCCAGCTGAAGATTGACCCCACCACCTTTGGAGGACCTTTAGAAATCAAGGGTGAAGAGTAGAAAGGAAAGAGGAAGGCAGTAATTTCAAACTTAAAAACCAACCCAATCGACATCAGGCCCCCCCTGTCCTAGACCTTCTTACTGGAATCTGGGAGTAAGGGAGAGTGAGGGTGATGAATCTGTGCCTTTAAGAGCTCCCCAGGTGACCCCTGTGCTCCTTTCTCCAGTCTGCAGAATAGTGTTTGGGTACCAATGATCTAGTCCATTTTATAGATAAGGAAATTGCAGCCCAGGGAAGAGGGACTTCATTCATTCCCTCCAGTAGCTTCCCAATATGTGAGAATAAAATCCAGACTTCCAATCATGGCCTGTATAGGGTCCCCACAAGGCTGACTCTGCTTTTCTCTCCCCATTCTCCTCCACCACTCCCTCTCACTTCCTCCCCTCCAGGCACATTTGCCTTTAGGTTCCTGTTCTCCATCAAGTTAAGATTGTTTCCACCTCAGGGCCTATGCACTTGGTGTATCTCCTTCTAGAACCCTTATTATTAAATCTCAGCTCCCCAGAGACACATTTCATCACCACCCTAAGATTCCCCTAGCCTACATCTGTATCGGCTCTCTACTATACTTACCCTGTTCTCTTTTCCTCATAGTACTTAGGACTATCTATCAGAAGTGATTTATCTATTTACTTCATTATCTACCCCCCAGACTAAAATGTAAGCACGGTGAGGGCAGAAAGGCTGTTTGTTTTATTCTGTATCCTACCCTGGATTAGTGCCCAACACAGATGATACTTCATAAATATGCATTTGTGAGTTAATGAATGTGAAACCTATACTTTCTGGGCATCTCCTTACTGCATGCCAGGCACTGTACCAGGCAGGGTCACACTGCCAGTCAGCAGTAAAAGGGTGGGAAAGAATAGCTAAAGACAGAAGAAGGGGTGTTTTTTTTTTCAGTTCCAGATCAGACTAAGGGCTAGAGCAAAAGTTCTTTGGCCATTTGGTTCCCTAGGCAGCTTCCTCATCTCAGGTCAGATCATGGAGCTGCTGCAATTTAGCCTGTAGCCTTCTCTAGAGAAGAGGGAGGAGCCCAGGGCAGGTCTGGGCCAGGCCCGGGCATGGGCAGACAAGGCTGCAAGCAGTGTCTTTGCCAAAGAGCCCGGGTGCTCCCTAGAGCCTGTCAGTGGAGAGCGGACCTAGAACCTATCGGAGCAGGGTGCTTCCATTGGAGCCTGAGCCAAGCTGAAGTCTAAAGGCAGGCCCAAAATAAATAAATAAATAAATGAAAATAAAGGCAGGCCCAGAACCTTCTGCGCAGCCCTGCTCTGCTTTTCAGTTCCAACAACTAGGTGCTCATTTGCATGCAATTTACATTTCATCAGCATATGTACCCAAAAGCTTTAGAAAAGGCAAAGAAATCAACCCAGGATGTTTGAACCAGAAAGGAGAACAGGTCTTATTCTAGTTCAAGACCATTCTTCTTCTTCTTCTTCTTCTTCTTCTTCTTCTTCTTCTTCTTCTTCTTCTTCTTCTTCTTCTTCTTCTTCTCCTTCTCCTTCTCCTTCTCCTCCTCCTCCTTCTCCTTCTCCTTCTCCTCTTTCTTTCTTCTTTCTTCCTTCTTCCTTCTTCTTCTTTCTTCTTTCTTCTTTCTTCTTTCTTTTCTTTCTTCTTCTTCTTCTTCTTCTTCTTCTTCTTCTTCTTCTTCTTCTTCTTTTTTTAAGATTTTATTTATTTATTTATGAGAGACCCACACATAGGCAGAGAGAGAAGCAGGCTACCTGCAGGGAGCCTGATGGGGGACTGGATCTCAGGATCACACCCTGAGCCAAAAGCAGACACTCAACCACTGAGCCAGCCAGGTGTCCCTAGCTCAAGACCATTCTTTAATAGACAAGGAAAGGAAAGTCCAGAATGGGGTAGTGACTCCTCCTCCTTTGGTCTGCACCCAGACTTCCTAGCTTGCCTCATCAATGCTGTCCCCTGGTTGGCCTGCCATGTGGAACTGTCAGCCCAGATGGTCCGCTTGGGCCCAGCTCCAGGAGCCTGGAGCTGGATACCTACTGACCCCTGGTTTGGGGCTTGGCCCAAAGTTAGGTCCAGAGGTACAAAAATATGAGATCCATTGTCATAGCTGTCTGCTTATTCATCATGCAGATTACCTTGTCTGTAAACTCAATGGACTCTGACAGAGAGAACTCTGAAGTCAACCCCAGCCTGCCTCCCCCCATTCCCCATGGGCTTCCTGCACCTGACTGGGGTGAAGGGAGGGGCTGAGGGAAGGACAGGGGGCGTGGGAACCAGGCCTTCTTTAACGGTAGTTCTGAGAAGTCATCCAAACCCTTTGAAAGCATTTGCTCCCCAGACTGAGATCCTCCCCTGAGAGGCCAGGAAAGGTAACTAAGGTCAATTAATTAGTGTTCTGCATGAAGGAAGCAGGAGCCCGGGGACTCTGACCTGGGGCAGGGCTTTTGGTGATTTTGCAAGGGCAGCTTCACCTCACTAGAATTGACTTTCATTATCTTTCATCCTTCCGACAAATGATGATGATGATAGTAATGGTCATAGTTTCCATGTATCCTGCCCTTCCTAAGTGACAGGCACTGGGCTAAGTGCTTTAACACATTTTCACATTTAACCCACGTGACCATGGTAAAGAGAGAGGTGTAAGAATCAGAGAGTCAGCTTGCCATGGGTCCTGTAGTTGGTTGGTGGCAGAGATGGAAATTGGACTGGGTCTTTGTAATCCTAAATCCTGTGTGCACACACTGTGTATGCAACAAAGGAGAACCCATCTGGAAGAGCCTGGAGCTGTGCAGAGTTTACCCAAGAAATGGACAGAACTGCTTCTCTCCTTGTCTGTAGAAGGCTACCTTCCAGCACCACGAGAACCGGGCTGGTTTACAAGCCATAGTCCATCTCATCTGTAAGCTGGTCGGTCATTCAGCATCTACACCAACAGCAACTATTCAACTAGAGGTTTGGGGGTGGGCTCTTGAGTCAGAGTTCTGGGTTCAAATTCAGACTGCCACTAGCTTAGGGACCTTGGGAAAGTGAGTCAATCTTTCTGAACCCCGGCCTCCTGCTGTGGAATGGGAGTGCTTCTCCCCTCTCTGGCTTGGGGGAGGACTAAAAGAGGCCATGTGGGCAACAAGCCTGCCCAAAGGAAGGGTGCAGAGTGTTCTCACTGGTCTCATCACTGACTCCCTTTAATCTGCCATTTTCCCATAAGCACTTGCTACTTTCATTTTTTTTTTTTTTTCAACACTCTTACTGAGCCAGGAGGTCCCCCGGGGCCTGTCAGTGCAAATAAACTGTCTTTAAGTCATACGGCATGTCAGGCAAGAGGTAAAGAGAAGGAGAGGAGAGAACCGGCTTCGGAAGTCAGGAGGCTGATGCTCAGCTTTGCTACATCCAAGCCATGTGACCTTGGACAGTCACCTTGCCTCCCTGCGCTGCTGGTTCTTCATCTATGAAAGAGGAATAATAATACTTGTCTCATAAGGTGCTTACGAGGATTAATGGGAAAAACAACAACAACAAAAAAACAGGTGCTCAATTGTTGTTGAGTTTCCCTCCCCACTCTTCCCTTGATCTGGGAATCTATGTTCATGGTCCTGAAACCGCTACACAATTTAGGAAAGTTCTAAAAAGTCTCAGTTGTCGGGGCATCTGGGTGGCTCAGTCCTTAAACATCTGCCTTTGGCTTGGGTCGTGGTCCTGGGGTCCTGGGGTCCTGGAATCGAGTCCCCGTCGGGCTCCCCACGGGGAGCCTGCTTCTCCCTCTGCCTATGTCCCTGACTCTCTCTGTGTGTCCCTCATGAATAAATAAATAAATAAATAAAATATTTTGAAAAATAATAATAATAATAAAAATAAAGCACAGCTGTCATCTTTTTGCTGGTAGACAGCTCCCAGCAGTCACGTTGTCCATCCCCCTGCCTCTGTGCCTGACCCAGCTTAGTCTGATGTCTGTCCACTCTCGCTCAAATATCAGGGAAAGGAATCTCCCCCTGTCAAGTTCATGACACTGTCCAGGAAGTTCAGAAGGCCCACCTAGAGTCGGCCTGCAGATGCAGTAATGATGCCACTATTTGTTTGGGGACAAGTCTGGATCTGAGCAGGACCTGGGAGGGAGACAAAGATAGAGTGAGGAGCGCTAATGGGATAGAGGTGTGAGGCTCCAGGAGAGGCAGTGGGGCACGGTAGGGCTGGGTGGCACGGGGTCAGGGCTGAAGTTTGAGGGGAACAGAATGAAGCCGAGGCCTGGGGTGGAGGATTTCCCATCCGCACCCGGGCCGAGCACCTGTCAGGGTGGCTCCCGCAGTCCTGCCTTGGAGGTGGGCTCTGGGCCTCTCGGGGCGGTGGTGGGAGGCAAGGGTGTCGGGGCCTGTGCCCACTCCGCCTACCTGCACATAATTGTCCACGCAGTAGTCCGCGACCCGCAGCAGGGAGCTGTGGTTGCCCCGCAGAGCCTCCCGGCCCGTGGGGATCTCGAACTCCTGTAGCTGCTGCAGCTCTGCCATGGCCCCCAGCCTCTGGCTGGCTCCCCAGGGAGCCCGCTGATTTTGTGCCTCACCCAGCCGTTGATTGGTCGCTCTGCCTTACCCCCGCCTCACTGCTTTTGGTTTCCTCTCCGTGAGAGACCCAAACCTGCTTGCAAAGGGCAGGCAGGCTCATTCCGGGACAAGAGGAAGTCAGTCCCTGCCCCGAGGGCCTGTGCATCTCTGCCCCCGGCCCAGAGGAAGGGGGAAGCCAGGGGCGCCTCTGGGGGCCCAGCCCCCCAATCCCTCCCAGCAGAGGAAGCCAAGGTCGGGGCGCTGTGATTGCTCATGGGCCTGGAAAGGAAACTGTTGGGGGGGGTTGGGGGGGGAGACAGAGGAGGAAGGGGACTGGCCTGCTCTGGGTGGGGGGTGGGGGTGGATTTTCCACTCATGGAAGGGGAGGAAAGGGCAGAGGGTGGGGGCTTCCTTGGGAAGCTCAGGGATGAGTCACCAAGGGCCTGGGGAGTGGAAGGTGGGTAGGATGTGGAGACCAGTCATGCTGGGGGCTGTAGGGCGGCGCAGAAACAATGGAAACCAGCCAATTCAGCAGCAAGAGGAATCAGCTCAGACACCAGGAAGACATCCAGAGGTCCCCTGAGAAGTGTAACCAAGCCTCTGAAGGGTTCCATGTAAAGAAGCCCTAGTCTACAAGCTCTGTGCCTGATGGAGGTAAGACCAGCTGTAGCATGTGGGATTCCGATTAGACAATAGGAAGGAATTGGCTTTGAGAAACACCACATTCAAGTTTCTGATTAACTCGTTGGTTTTAGGAAGCAGCAGTGCATGGAGCACCAAGCTGTTCTCAAAAGGTATGTGCTCTATGTCCTGTATTCATAGGCAGTTGGCCTAGAGACTTCCAGGCTCTTGTCCTGATCCTAAAGTCTTAGCACTCCTGGCTGTGAGTGGGACTCAGACCCCAGAGCAAGGCAGTCAGGATGGACTCCAGGCCTCCTTTCAGCCAGACAAAAAGAGGATCCTTTATTGACCATATTGATTATCTTAAGCATTTGCTTCTCGAGAGGGTCCCCTTGTCATGGGACAGGTGTCAGCCTGAGCAAGAGCTCAGTATCTATTAAACAGCAC
This sequence comes from Canis lupus baileyi, assembly GCF_048164855.1. Taxonomy (NCBI): domain Eukaryota; kingdom Metazoa; phylum Chordata; class Mammalia; order Carnivora; family Canidae; genus Canis; species Canis lupus. The sequence continues at coordinate 35,767,135 of NC_132853.1, forward strand.
AGCCCTTGGATGGTCCTGGAAGGAGACCAAGAGAAATTTCAGGATGCAGGCCCTGTGCTCAGCAACTGGTGAGGGAGACCCACACTCAAGGCTCAGAAGGAGGCATGGAAGCCAAGAAGCATGGACATGGGCATTAGAGGTGGCCATGGCCCCACGTGTTGATGGCACAGCATCCTAAGTGAGGAGTCCGTTTTTATTGAGTAAGCAAAGGAAGACTGAGCTTAGGAGAACCTTGCACGGTGTAATCGTGGGGCTCCGATGGGAGACACAATGGCTTCTTGGGTGAGGGAAGTTAGGAGCTGGTCCAGGACTTGAGTCACTGAGAAGGCCAATCTCAGAGCTGACTCAGAGGTAACGGAGGGGAGGGCTTAGAAGAGAAGGCACAGGGAGGAGAGAGTGAAGAGGGGGATGTGTTGGGTTGGAGAGTGAGAACTGGCTCTAAGCCAGAAGGGTCACTAAAGGAGCAAGGCTGGGAGCAGGTGTCTGCTCCAGTGGCAGGGAGGGCTTGGAGGCTCAGGCCAGCGGATGGGCTTAGAACCTTGAGCCCATGATCAGCTTAGGCATCAGAGATTTTGGCTTCCAGACCATCTGCTTTATCTGAAGACTTTGAGCCGCTGAAGAGCTGGGACGCTCGAACACCATCTTACCTGAGTCGGGGACAAGTGACTTGAATACACACTATTTCTTGGCAGGTAAGAGGGGCTGAGGTTGCACTGGGCTGGGATTTAGTCTCAATTACTAAAGTTGGGCACTTGGCAGGCCTTCCTGATAATCCTGTCCTGATGATGTTGATATCAGTAACTATAATATTAATAGTAAATATATTATTCATATGTGCCAGACAGAGGGTTAAAATATTTTACATGCATTATTTTCTGAGGACTTACAAAAAACTCACACAAGGTAGGTACTGTTCTTTTTTTTTTTTTTTGACACCCAAATCTCTTTTATTGGGGGGCACTGGGGGCGGGCCCAGGGCCCAGGTATTGTTCTTATACTAATTTTGCAAATGGAGACACTAAGCCTCAAGGAGGTTGAGTGACTTGCCTAAGCCTCACAGCTTGGAAGTAGCTGGGAAGAACCTGGATCAGAACTGGAGGCTGGCAGGCTCCAGAGCCTTTCTCTTAACCACTAGGGTACACTCTCCCCTGGCAGGACCTGCTGTTTCCTAAAAAATGTCTACCTGTGCCATTATGTGGAACAATAACTTGGCTTCCCAAATCTGATTCACTGAAAGAAACTCCTTTTCTCTCCCTTCTCCATGCTCTGATTCCTGCTTCGTCCCTGGGCAGCTCCTTCTCCAAGGGCACAGCCTGTGCCTCCCCCACCAGACTGGGGGCATCCTCTCCTCCAGAGTCTGGACTCCTGATGGGGTCGGGGTGGGAGTGAATCTATGGTGTGAATATGCAGAGTCTGAAGGAGGGGCTGCACAGGGAAGGGGGTGGAAGTTGAGGTGTGAAGGGTGCAGGAGGGAGCTGCGGGGAGCCCAGGGCATTTGTCATACCAGCTGCAGAATCCTGTCTGGGAGCAGGTCTCTGGGACAGGATGGCCCAGGAGCTCAGCGAGAAGGAGCTACTGAAGATGGAGGTGGAACAGCTGAAGAAGGAAGTGAAGAACCCAAGAGCTCTGGTGAGCCTCCTCCTCCCTTCCCTGCCCCTCTTCTCCATCATATCCTGGTCCTCACCGAGCCGAGACCCCAAGGGGAAGGGACAGGCCCTCAGGGTGGTGGGCCTCTCCAGACTGGCAGAAGGAGCATGAGCAGGAGGTGCCTCTGGGACAAGGGAGGAGGCAGAGGGAGGCCAGGGCTTACCTCCACGGAGAGCACACCCCACTGCGCAGCCTGGAGGGCACAGCAGGTGCCTGGCCCAGCACCCCAGCGCCCTTAGACGAAAGAACTCACCCCCCACTCATGCCTGTCCCTTTCTCTCTCTCCTCTCCAACTTCAGTCCCATCCTGTCCAGGACCTGTTTTTTTGTTTGTTTTTTGTTTTTTTTTTTTTGATCCTGACAGACAATCAAGGGCTGGAACCACCCTTTGTTTTCTCATAGATTTCCAAGACAGGAAAGGAAATCAAGGATTATGTGGAGGCTGAAGCAGGAAACGACCCTCTCCTCAAAGGCATCCCTGAAGACAAGAATCCCTTCAAGGAAAAAGGTGGTTGTATGATAAGCTGATGGCCCTGGAGCCCCTCCCCCCGGACATCTGTCCCTGCTCAGCCCCCCTGCTCTGCACCAGGAACCGAGCTTCCCGGGGACACCCAGGGACCCAGGGAATCATCCCCTTCTTTCAGCCACAGCCATGGCATGAGTAGACCCCTGGCCCATGCCCTGGGATCCACTCCCCACTCCTACCTTCGGCTCTCCTCTACTCCACCTGCTGGGTCACCACTGGCCCCACTCAGAGGACAGCTTCCCTGCCTCAGCAGCTGGCACCTTGTGTGGTGGGATTCAAAGAGCCCCGAGACCCCAGATGGCAATCCTTAGAGACATTTACTCCTCCCCGAAGCTGGGTCATCTTTCCCTCTGCACTCTTCCTAGGACCCAGTCTCTTATTCAGAATAGTTTGGGTTGAGGCCCAGAGTTGGGGGCTCCTTTTGTCCCTCATCTGCAGGTCCAATCCTGTGGTCATCCTCTAAAGTCACTTAGATCACCCCAGAGGGCCTGAGGCCAAAAGAGTCTATAAAGTCACAATGTCATGATTGATTTAATATTATGGAGTGTCTGTTCCTTGCTGGGTACTAGGACGAGAAGAGTGGCAACACAAACATGGCTCGTGTCATATTGTTTAGCAGAGAAAAATATGGAGCAAAATAAGTGCCACTCTCTGGAGAGGACCATCCAGGTGGTGTGGAGCCCTGGGGCGAGGTCCCTGTGAATTGCTGCAGGCCAGTGGGCCATGGGGTGGAACTAGGCAGACAGAGGCCCAAGAGGAAGATGGAATGAAGACTTAAAGCACCCAGTGAGCTCAGCTAAGGACTCTGTTCTGCACTGGTTGCAAGGGGAAGCCTAGGAGGGGGTGAAGCAGCCAAGGGACAGACGGGATTTGACCAGCGGGAGGGAGGCCAGATCCTGCTAAGGAGGGCGCTGGTTCCTGGGCCTTGTTAGCAAGCAGATTATAGTCTTACAGAACCTCAGAAGTGATGTGGGAGCAGAAGGCAAGCTAAGGACAAAGCACTAGCTGACACCCCACCACTCTCAGGTGGGATGTGTGTGACATTCCTCAGGCACTCCTGGCTGCCCTAAAGCTAAGGGAACGAAAAACCAATTGTTAATTTATAGAGATTACAGTCCTGCAAGACAAAATGTCTTAGTGATTTACCAGGGGAAAAATAACCCTTCTGGAAGTTAGGTTATTGATAACCTAACTTCCAGAAGGAAACTCCCAACTGTCTTACTGTTAATGCTTTCCTAGAGGGAAAAACCATCTGAACTTGATGATGGCAAGGCGTCTAGTATCTTGTAGGCCCTCTTTAGCATACAAAAATTCTTTTGAAAACCTCCCTTTTTCCTTACCCCCAGCTCCCAAGTATATAATCTGTCACCTTTCACGACCCCCTGAAGTTGGGCACCTGGCAGCTCTTTCTGCCTACGGGTCCTGTCCCCGTGTTTGAATAAAACCATTTTGCACCAAGGACGTCTCCAGGATTTTTTCTTGGCCATTGGCTCCGGACCTCACCCCACCAAACCTCAGCTACATCCCAAAACTACATCACAAGGACTCACTTGATACAATGTGTTCAGTGCAAAGTCTGTGGGGAGGATGAGGAGGACCCAAAGGAGGGCAGCCTAATCCAGCTGAATGGATGAGTTGAATCCTAGAGGGAAAAACCGATAAAAGCCTCTAGAAGAAGGTGATATCCAGAGCTGAATCGTAAACATTTCAGTTGTAAATGGGCCGATACATGGCAAATCTGGTTGAAGTGGCTTAGACATGAGAAGGGGAAAGAGTAAGAACCAGGGTTTGAATACACACACCTACCAGGTTGGAGTGGAAATGTCCTAGGAGGGGCCTAGATCTTTGGAATTCACTTCTAGAGGTGGGGTTGGAGGGGAACAGAGGGGTCTTCGTGTAATCCACCTTCACCTGCTGGGAGTGACCTGGCAATGTTTGCATTGGTGCACCTGGATAGCTCCATGGTTGTGTCTGCCTTTGGCTCAGGTCGTGATCCCGGGGTCCTGGGATCCAGTCCCACAACGGGCTCCCTGTGAGGAGCCTGCTTCTCCCTCTGCCTGTCTCTGCCTCTCTCCCTGTGTCTCTCATGAATAAATAAATAAATAAACTACAAAAAAAAAAAAAAAAAAAGAAGGAAACTGAATTCTGACAAGATTAAAAGGAAAAGAACGAAGGCAGACAATTAAGGAGATGATCATTAGATTGAGGGAATGGCCCTCTTAAATGTAGAGTGGGAGGTGGGGTGAGAAGTTCTTTGGGAAATAAAGTTTTCAAATCTTGACATCTCGCTGAATGATGGGTGAGGGAGAGGGAGTCGTCTGGGATGAAGAGTTTCTGGTTTGGGAGATGACTAGATAGACTGAACCCAAGCGTGTGAAAATAAACCTAATACAATGCAGTGATCCACTAGAGCTGCCAACTCGCCGCAGGTCCCAGTCCAAGGTCATGCCCAGGCCTACTGGAGAGGTCATGGACCCCTGGTGAGAATCCAGGCTCTTCTGGGGAGTGTCCAATGCTTTCCCAATTCCTCCTAAAAATGCCATCCTGACCCCAACTCATTCTGCAATCTCGAATAAATTCAGCCAATCTCATCCTTGGGAAGGAAAAGAAGAGGAATGAGGAAGAAGAGATTTATTTATTATTTTTAAATTAAGATTTTATTTATTCATGAGAGACACAGAGAGAGAGGCAGAGACATAGGCAGAGGGAGAAGCAGGCTCCATGCAGGGAGCCACCCAACGTGGTACTTGATTCCGGATCTCCAGGATCACGCCCTGGGCCGAAGGCAGCCGCTCAACCGCTGAGCCATCCAGGGATCCCGGAAGAAAAGATTTAAACAATGTGGGAAATAAAGGCAGAAGAGAAATTATTAAATTTCCTTACTACCTACAGCCCATTGACAAGTCCTTGAAACAGGCCGAGTGACATTCCTCTAGGGACTCAACTGCCTGGATGTTGACACTTTGCTAACAGGCAATATTCAAACCTAGCCTGACGCATCCCCTCGCCCCCTCATCCTGTAAGGCTACTTTAACATATATACAAATGTTTTTAGAAATTTCCTTTTTTCTACTCACCCACCAGGATACACATTGGCAGTCATCTCCCAAGCATATGGCCCACTGATTATATATAATCAGAAAGGCCTCATGATTAGGATTTTATTAGATGGTAATAAATGACCCTTTCCCAACAATAGCTAGCCCCCTAAGGTCCTGGAAACCCTGCTTCCAAAATTCCTTAGAGACTCACGCTATCTCTAAACTCCTCTCAACTTGAAAGTATATAATGGGCCACTCCTCATGACCCCGAGGCAACTCTTTCTGCCTACAGATCCTGTCCTGTGCTTTCATAAAACCACTTTTTGCGCCAAAGATGTCTCAAAAATTCTTGGCTGTCAGTTTCGAACCCTAACGTCTTTCCTACATTATTAAATACAATAAATCTTTTTTTTTTTTTTTTTTTTTTAATAAGGAAGGGTAAACATTCCCTCTGGCTCTAGCAGTAAGAAAGGAAAAGCAGGTGTGGGCCACAGCCCTCAGTGCCTGGCCACGTGGCTATGGCTTCCTTCCACCCATCCAGGTTCTTGTTCTGTGACCTTCAGGTGGAATCTCAGTGATTGGGTTGTTTGGCCCAGCGGAGACCCTGACCTGACCATTATTCCTGAGGTGTTTGAATCCTGGACAGGGCTCTGCTACAGTAGCAGCTTCTTCTGCTCACCTTTTCTCGGGGCACAGTGCAGATGCTCGGGGTGTTCTGATGAAGGAGCAGAAGGCAAGTTGAGGACAAAGCACCAGCTGACTCTGCACGACCCGCCCCACCCCTCAACTCCCAGGTGGAACCTATAGGACTTCCTCAGCCACTCCTGGCTGCCCTAAAGCTAAGTGAAGGAAAAACAAATGCTTAACTTCTAGAGATTACAGTCCTGTAACTCCCTCAGTTTACAAACGTTTTAGCGATTTACAAGAAAAAAGGTGTTCTTATCAATAACGTAACTTCCTGAAGGAAATGTAGGTAAAATTAAATGTCCTTATAACTTGCAGCCCATTGACAAATACTTGAGGCAGGCAGAGTATAATGTTCCTCCAGGAAGCTCCCAACTATCTTAATGTTAATGTTTTACTAGAGAGAAAACGATCCGAACCTGACAATGGCAAGGCCTCCAGTATCTTGCAGGCCCTCTTTAGCATATGAAAGTTCTTTTGAAAATTTCCCTTTTCCTTACCACCCCCAACTCCTAAGTATAAAATCTGCCACCCCTCACAACTCCTGGGGCAGCAGCTCATTTTGCCCATGGGTCCTGTCCCAATGCTTTCATAAAACCACCATTTTGTACCAAGGATGTCTCCAGAATTCTTTCTTGGCATTGGCTCCGAACTTCACCCCACCAAACCTCATCTACATTCCAAAATTATATCCTTCCCATACCCTTTCTGTCCACCCCAAGGTGTGATAACAATCACAGGACCCCTAAGCCTCAAGTCAGTCATCGACCCAATGCTCTGAACCCCTCATCTGTTTACCTAGTACCCAAAGGAGCCTCAAATGGCCCAGGGCAATCTCAGCTTCCACCTCAAAGGAATTATTTTGTGCCCCAGTGGCCGCATTCCTTCCCTGCATGCCCAGACCTTCACATTAGCAAATTGAGGGGATGAGCATGATAATCCTGAGGGCTGGTCGAGGGTGTGATCTAAGCCTACCTGTCCCCCGCCTCTGTCTCATAGATCCTGTGGGTTCATACTACCAAAGAAAAGCACCATGTGTTGTTACTGGTTCACTTCAGAGCACATCAGCCAGCTGTATGACAGTTTCTCCCAGCTGGCACCAAACCAGGGCTTTACCAAGCCAGTCCTTTGCTCCGTAAAGCCAGCAGCTTCCAGATGATGGACATGTGGTGAGGTCAGCAAATCCTGTCCGTATTCACCCCTTGCCTTAGATTTACAGAAGACTTGCAAAGGCTAATACAGCAGGTTCCCATGTGCCCCTCAGCCAAATTCCCCTAATATTAACGTCTTCCGTAACCCTGATCCTTGTAGTAGCACTAACAAATTAACATTGGGAGGATTCTTTTTTTTTTTAATTTTTTTTTTTTTTTTTTTTTTTTTTTTTTTATGATATATTGGGAGGATTCTATGAGCTAAACTCCAGACTGTACCTTGGATTTCCCTAACTTTTCCACTAGGGTCATTATTCTGTTCCAGGACCTACATTCCACTTAGTGTCTTACCTATTTTTTTTTAAAGATTTTATTTATGTATTCATGAGAGACACACACACAGAGAGGGAGAGAGAGAGGCAGAGACACAGGCAGAGGGAGAAGCAGGCTCCACGCAGGGAGCCTGATGCGGGACTCGATTCCAGGTCCCCAGGATCACGCCTTGGGCTGAAGGCGGCACTAAACTGCTGAGCCACCCGGGCTGCCCTGTCTTACCTATTTTTTCAAGGAAGGGCTTTCTTTTTTTTTTTTTTTTTAAGATTTTATTTTATTTATGAGAGAACGAGTGGGGGGAGGGGCAGAGGGACAAGCAGACCCCCTGCTCATGAGGGAGCCCCACGCAGGGCCCCATCCCATCTAAGGACGCTGAAATTGCGCCCTGATCCAAAATCAGTTGCTCCAGCAACTGAGCCACTCAGGCGCCCCTAGGGAAGGGCTCCTACATGGAAAATACTATGGTCTAGGATATCGTGGTCATCTAGAAGACATTTCATAAGTTCATAGACGATAGCATTGGCAGAGACATGACAAGCAGGGAATACAAACTCGATTCCTGAATAAAATGCCTATTCCAATGACTCTCTGTACACTCCATTGACCTGCCACCAGAGTACTGGCTGGTTGCCTTGAGGCCTGGGATCCTATTAGGGGCTCAGGGTTGCCATTGGTGGAGCTGTGCTGGTACTTGCTGAAAGAAAGCCCTTACTGTTCTACTCACCCAGAACCTCTGTTCCTGCCTCTCTGGGGCTTTATTTCGCGAGCGCCAGTCCACCCATTAGTCACCCTGTCTAGGTGGTTATAAAGAGCCGCTTCCACATGGGCAGACTTCTGGTAAACCTCTTCATAACCCTGGAATATTTTCAGTCTCAAACTCCCCCTATGGGGACCAGCCACATAACTCTCCCCAGATATCCTTGTTTCCAGGTTTTTCAGTTGGGTTCTAAGACCTTGATCCTCTGACCAGAACCTTAATTCCTCCCTGGGAATCAGAAGGAGGAATTCCCTTCCCGATTGACTTTTGGGGTCAGCCCAAGGAGGGTGGTTCCCAGACAGAGGAGAATCACTGGGTGCAGATGCTCAGATGTGATCAGGGCCTGAACTGGGGAAGTGGAATAAGAAAGGAGAGGAGGTGATGAATTGGTGAAATAATTAGGAGACAATATTTCAAGGCTTAGAGATTGCGTGAATGTTGGCAGGATGGCAAGGAAATGTCACTCGTGGGACGTCTGGGTGTCTGAGCGGTTAAGCATCTGCCTTTGGCTCAGGGCATGATCCTGGAGTCCCTGGATCAAGTCCCACATCGGGCTCCCTGCATGGAGCCTGCTTCTCCCTCTGCCTGATTCTGCCTCTCTCTCTCTCTCTCTCTCTGTCTGTCTGTCTCTGTGTCTCTCATGAATACATAAATAAAATTTAAAAAAAAAAGGGAAATGTCACTCGTGACTTCAAGTTTCTTTCTGGCATGACTGAGCAAATGGGGTGTCACCATTCAGAAGGCCCTTCTCACCAGGTGCTTCTACGTGACTCCCCTTGGCTTCTTCTACCTCTTCTTGTGCTCTGTTGAAAACCACTTCGAGGTGACAGCTGATAATATGGAAGGACGTGAGTCCATGCAGGATGGCTGTGTGGTTCAGGATGGGAAGAGCCCAATGATAGAGCTCAGAGAAGACAGTGACTCAGATGAAGTGGAGGAGGAAGGGCCATGGAAAGCCAAGCAGGGAGGATCATGGTGTGAGGAGGCCAAGCAGAAAGCAGTCCATCGAAATCTGATGATCCTAAAAAAAAAAAGAAAAAAAGAAATCTGATGATCTTGAGCAATAAAATGAGGCCAAGTCGGGAAAGGGGCTCCTGATTTCTTGGTCAACTAATGTCAAGCCAAATAATTCTTAAATTCTCTGTCACCTTCCTTCCACACTCTTTCACCAGATTCCCAGGGTGGGATCCCTAGGCCTCAGAAGGAGGGGAGGGAAGAGGAGAACAGCCAAATTTGACTAGCTAATTTGGGGCTCAGTGCCTGAGGCTGGCTGCAGCCCTAGTGCATCAGGCAGCCCAGCCCCTCCCACCCACCTGTCCAGGATTGCACCCTTGCTACCTGGAGGAGTTGTGAGTGGGAGGAAATGGGCTCTAGTCTGCTTGGTATCTTGGTGCCTTAGGCAGAGGATGATTATTCAGCCATGACCTCAGGGCCCCCTGGCCTGCCCCTACCCTAATTCCCTACCTGAGCTTGAGGCCCAGGAACAAGACCAGCTTTTCATGGGTGCGTTTGACATGTGCTGTCACATAGGGCCTCGGACTGAAAGGAGCCCTGTGCTTGATTTGTTTTTGTTTTTGTAAGATTTTAATTATTTATTCATGAGAGACAGAGAGAGAGGCAGAGACATAAGCAGAGGGACTCCCCTCAGGCCCTGGGCCAAAGGCAGACACTCAACCACTGAGCCACCCACCACTTTACCATTCTTTTTTTTTTTTTTTTTTTTTAAAGATTGTATTTATTTATTCATTAGAGACACAGAGATAAAGAAGCAGAGACATAGGCAGAAGGAGAAGCAGGCTCCCTCAGGGAACCAGATGTGGGACTTGATCCCTGAACTCCATGATCATGCCCTGAGATGAAAGCAGAGCTTAACCACTGAGCCATCCAGGCATCCCTCACTTTACCATTTTTTTTTTTTTAAGATTTTATTTATTTATTCATGAGAGACACACAGAGAGAGGCAAACACACAGGCAGAGGGAGAAGCAGGCTCCATGCACCGGGAGTCCGACGTGGGACTCAATCCCGGGTCTCCAGGATCGCGCCCTGGGCCAAAGGCAGGCGCCAAACCGCTGCGCCACCCAGGGATCCCCAAATAAAAAAATTTAAAAAAAATAATTTTTGAACAGGAGCCCCACACTTTCATTTTGCCCTAGTCCCCACATATTCCTTATCTGGTCCTGTGTAGGGAGGCAGAGGCTCCAGCCCAGTGGAGGAGGCAGGATGCTTACCAAGAAGCAGAGTATAAGGTGGGTGGCTCAGGGATAGAGGATTTGCCTTTGCCTCAGGTTGTGATCCTGGGGTCCTGGAATCAAGTCCTGCATTGGGCTCCCTACATGGAGCCTGCTTCTCCCTCTGCCTATATCTCTGCCTCTCTCTTTGTGTCTTTTATGAATAAATAAATCTTAAAAAAAAAAAAAAAAACTAACACGACACCCTCACCCTCCTACTCCCTGCCCTCCTTCACAGTCTCTGAGGATTAGAAGCTGAGGTAGGAGAGGTGACTCTGAAGTATCTTCTCAACATCCCTTTGGCCCCTCTGGTCACCCCCTTCCCTAGTGTGTCCACCCACAGCCCCGCCCCCAGCCCACTGCTTTTGATTTTACGCGCTACTTTAGTCCTTAATTTATCAGCCCAAATTTTAAGCATCTTGAGGGTAGAAGTGGAGTCTTTCCTTTTGGGTTTCCAGTGCCTTGGACATGGTAGGTGCCCAACAAATGGGTGTTAAATGACTGTGCATTTCTCATAATTTACAGACTTTCTATGTGCCAGGCATTGTGATAAGTATTGTACACACATGATCCCATGCACAAATGAACAGACAAAGATAATACATCGACAACCCCTGGAACTGAGTGAGCATAAGGCATAAGCCGCAGACCTGGCTTCCCTGGTGGCCTGATGCTCTGCCCTCTTCTGGTGACTCTGGTCAAGGACAACATATGACTGCTGCTACCTTCTGAAAATTGCTGCCTTTGCGGGGACCTTCCTGGGAATAAAATCCTTGGGAGGGGCCCTTCTTAGACTGTTGGGAGGAGAGGGAGGTTCCTTCCTGTGCTAGGAGGGATGGAAAGAGAAGGAAATGTGGAGAAGCTCTCAGAAAATCTGGAGCCGGGAGGGAAAGGACGGAGTGGGGTGGGGTGGCGGTGGCCAGTTCATAAATGTTTTACTGACTGTGGGTTAAGAGCCATCAGTGAGTTATGAAATCAGTTTAGTAGTTCGGGACCAACTTTGAGAAATCTTCCCACCTCTGCAGGTGACAAAGACCTTCGAGTGCCCCCAGGAGACTGCCAGGCATGAGAAGCTCACAACTTCTCAAGCTCCATTCTGTGGGTGGACAGTGCGAATTGTTAGAAAGTTCTTCCAGAAAAAAAGAAAGAAAAAAGAAAAGAAAAGAAAAGAAAAGAAAAGAAAAGAAAAGAAAAAGAAAGAGAGAAAGAAAGAAAGAAAGAAAGAAAGAAAGAAAGAAAGAAAGAAAGAGAGAAAGAAGGAGGGATCCCTGGGTGGCGCAGCAGTTTAGCGCCTGCCTTTGGCCCAGGGCGCGATCCTGGAGACCCGGGATCGAATCCCACGTCGGGCTCCCGGTGCATGGAGCCTGCTTGTCCCTCTGCCTGTGTCTCTGCCCCTCTCTCTCTCTCTCTGTAACTATCATAAATAAATAAATATTAAGAAAGAAAGAAAGTTCTTCCAGTTACCCCTCTAACTTCTGCCCACGGGTTCTCTTTCTCTGCCTCTGTTGCTACCCTTCAAGTTTTGTTTTCCTCTCCATATAAGCATGTGTTCCTTTCTGTTCCTTTAAGAGTCTTAGCTTCTATAGTCCTCGCTATTCTAAAGGTCTTTCTAGCAGTTATCATTATAGGGCTTATTTTGGCTCAGATACCCAGAAAAGGACTTTTGTTTACTATTTTACTAGTCCTTGCCACACTGCTATGAAAAAGGCACTGTTGTCCCTTTTCCTTTACAAGTGAGGCTTTGAATATTTTTTTCTGGATTAGTTGAGATGTAATTGACATGCATGATTGTATAAGTTTAAGGTGTCAACACAAGGATTCGTTATACGCGTGTACTGTGGAATGATTACCGCAATAAGTGTACTAACACAGGCATTGCCTCATATAGTTACAATTTTGGAACATGTTTTTTTTTTTTTTAAGATTTTATTTATTTATTCATGAGAGACACACAGAGAGAGGCAGAGACACAGGCAGAGGGAGAAGCAGGCTCCCTGTGGGGAGCCCACTGCGAGACTCGATCCCAGGACCCCAGGATCACGACCTGAGCCTAAGGCAGACACTCAGGCACTGAGCCACCCAGGTGCCCCCAATTTTGGAACATTTAAATTGCTCACCCAGATGTACCCAGACAGTTAGTGGTAGGGTGAAAATGTTCTCCTGCAATGCCTAGAATTAAATCTGATCCTCTGAATGCCCTTGGGCTGGCTCAGAGTAGAGGATCTTTATCCTGATTCCCCAGTCTGTGGGCAAACTCTTCATTTCAGATTTCCTCATTCGTGACCCGACAGAAACATGTCTCTAAATAGGTATTGTTTTTCACTTCTCATGTTGAAAAAATACCACATACATTCAGAATAATGAATACAACATAATGTGCATTTTAACAAATTTTTGTTGTGAACAAGCTATGTGACCTCCACCAAGGACAAAAAATAGGATAACACCAGTATCAGAGTATCTGACCGGTTCAGTTGATAGAGCACATGACTCTTAATTTTGGAATCGTGAGTTCAAGGCCCACATTGGGCAGAGAGATTACTTTAAAAAATAATAATTGGGACGCCTGGGTGGTGCAGCCGTTGGGCATCTGCCTTCAGCTCAGGGAGTGATCCTGGTCTGGGGATAGAGTCCCGCATCAGTCTCCCTGTGAGGAGCCTGCTTCTCCCTCTGCCTGTGTCTCTGTCTCTCTCTGTGTGTCTCTCATGAATAAATAAATAAAATCTTTTTAAAAATTTTTTTAAAAATAATAATACCACTACCCCCAGAAGACTTGTTGCTGGCCCCTTTCCAATCATGGCCCTCTCTGTTCCCCTGGGTATCCTCACTTACATGGGAATTTTTGCTTTGCTTGAGTTTTACCATCTAAGTTTGCAGCTCTAAACAATATACAGTAGTTATTTTTGCCTGTTTAGTAACTTTATATAAATGGAGTCATTTATTCTTTATTTGCCTTCTTTTGTTCAATACCTTTTTAAAAAGACTTGTCCATTTTGTTGCTGTATAATATTCCATTCTATGGCCTTACTGTAAGTTATTTATCCATTCTACTACTAGACATTTGAGTCCTTTCCAGTTTTTGGCTATCATGTGGCAAAAACACTCTTATGCATGTCTCAAATGCCCACATTTCTGTGGATATGCATACAAGAGTGAAATTGCTAGATCACAGGGTATGAGTGTCTTCAGCTTCAGTAGTTAATGTAAAATTAGTTTCTACCAGTTTATTATTATTTTTAAAGATTTTATTTATTTATTCATGAGAGACACAGAGAGAGAGAAGCAGGCTCCATGCAAGGAGACTGATGCAGGGGCAGCCCCGGTGGCTCAGCGGTTTAGCACCTGCCTTTGGCCCAGGGTGTGAACTCCTGGAGTCCTAGGATGGGGTCCTGCATCGGGCTCCCTGCATGGAGCCTGTTTCTCCCTCTGCCTATGTCTCTCTGTCATGAATAAATAAATAAAATCTTTAAAAAGGAGCCCGATGCGGAACCCCGATCCCAGAACTCCAGGATCACGCCCTGGACTGAAGGCAGGCACCAAACTGCTGAGCCACTCAGGGATCCCCTAGTTTCTACCAGTTTACACTCAATCTCACAACCCTGAGACAAAATCAAGAGTATGAGGCTTAACGGACTGAGCCACCCAGACACCTCTTAAGATTCTATTTTTAAGTAGCCTCTACACCCAACTTGGGGCTTGAACCCACAACCTCAAGGTCAAGAGTTATATACTCTACCTACTGAGCCAGCCAGGTGCCCCTATATCGTTATTTTGGATTTCCTTTTTTTGGTGTAGTACCAGTTCAAGCACTTTGCTATTCTTCTCTTAGGTTCTTCTCTTAGGTTGTCTTTATTTTAATTGATTTTTAGAATTTTAATTTTATATTCTTATTGTTTATTGTGAGTTCTTTAATCTACAATTTCTTTGCCAGTTATGCATTACAAATATTTTTTTCTTATTTTGTGCCTTAACTTTTCACTTTCTTATTGTTTTTTGTTTTTTTTTTGAAAGATTTTATTTATCCATGAGAGACACAGAGAGAGGCAGAGACGTAGGCAGAGGGAGAAGCAGGCTCCTTGTGGGGAGCTCGATGTAGGTAGGACTTGACGCCAGGATCCTGACAGACACTTTACCACTGAGTTACCCAGGTGTCCCTTATTGGGGATTTTTGATAGGAAGAACATGGAGTATTACATGAATATGGTGACATATACTAAGCTTTTGGAATTTTTTGTCTTGTTTAAGAGGATATTCTCCAATGTTCTCTTCCAAAAGCTTTATTGCTTTTCCTTTCCCATGAAGGTCTATGATTCACATGGAATATATTGCTGTGTTTAGTGTAAGCTGGGAGGAATTTGATTTCATATTTTTCCAATTGGACACCCAGAATAGTTTATTGAAAAGTAGATCCTTTCCCCTCCTGCTCTGCTGCGCTACCTTTGTCATGAATCACTTGCCCAAATACGTGTGGGGCTGTTATCTGGGCCTTCTGTTACATTCCATTGGCATGTTTGTCTATCCTGCTGCACCAGTACCACACTATCTTAATTCCTACAGTTTATAGTTGATAATAAGGTTTAATATCTGGTAGAGCAAGCCCTCCCACCTCTCACGCCTACGCATTTTCAGGCTGGGATGGTTCATACACACAGATCCATTCAAACGTTTATGCAGTGTGTGGGTGGGGGGGGTAGGGGTGCTCGGGGGAAAGCCGAGAGAGGATCCTGTTTCCATGGCATCCTCCCAAAGGGCGGGCACGTAGAGCCACGGTGCCAATCACCCTGTAGGGAGATCACAAATGCGTCAATGGGCTCCCTCGTCACTCATCCCAGAGGGCCCGGCAGCTCTCAAAACCCAGAAAGGACTCAAAGAAGACAACACTCCAGGCGCGCCTCTTCCCCCGCAGCCAAGACACACGCGGTTCCCGCGGATCGCGCGCGCCAGTCCCGGCCAGGCTGGCTAACACGTGCTCGACCCTGTGGGGACCCCACGCAGAGTCCTACCCGCCTCCGCGGGCCGGGCAACCGCGGGCGAGACACCCTGAGCGGCTGGCACGGCCCGAAGGGCACGGGCGACCTCTCTGCCTACTGCCCGAGGGCCGGACAACCGACAGACCCACCCCACGGTCCGACCCGCTGACTCAGGCGGAGCGGCCGCCGGCGCGCACCCTCCGCCCCAGCCCGTGGCCGTTTCCCGCGCCCCGTGGCCCCGCCCAGCCGCTCACTCCCGGTTCCCGGAGCAGGCCTGGAGCGCGCTCTGCACGTTGGCCAATAGGAAGAAAGGTTCCCGGGTGGGGGGAGGAGGCGTCCCGGACCCGAAGGCCGCGGTCGGGAGCAGGCTCCCTGGGGTCCCTCGGGTTCCCTCGCCAGCCCCTCCGAGGTAAAATCATTCTTTCTCTCTCTCTCACTTTCTCCCTCTCCCCCTCCACCAGCACTTTTCCGCCCGGACTCTCACGCATGCGCGCTGCGACTTTCAGGCCGGCCCTGAAACGAGAGAGGGGGAGGGACCCTAAACCGCGATCCCCTAGGTCACTGGGGTAACGACACAGCTCGAAGTGGCCGCCGCCGCCAGCGGTCCTCAAAACAGGAATTGTAGCACCAAAAGATTTGAAGAGGTCCCACCGAGATTTGAACTCGGATCGCTGGATTCAAAGTCCAGAGTGCTAACCATTACACCATGGGACCTGCTGGCTGCTTTAGGCGGCCGGGAGGCTTCTCAAGCCACGTGGCGCGCGGAGCTGCCTCCCCCGAGCGGCGGCGGAGGCCCGGTTCCCCCCGCCCCGGCCCCCGCCCCGGCCCCGGCGTTCTGCGCCCGAGGCCGCCCGTGCCGGCTCCCGCGGCCCCGACGGTGGCAGTCCCGGCTCGTGTCTCTTGCCGCCGCGCTTCCTGCTCTCCTCCCGGGGTCCTGAGCCGCGCCCCGGGAGGCCGGGGGGGACGGCGCTGGGGGGCGGAGAAGGCCGGCGGCGGCCCCGGGCGGAGCAGGGAAGGCTCGGCGCGCGCCGCCTGGGCTTCGGCCTTGTTTATTTATTTATTTCCACGAGGCGCTCCGTGCGCGGGCCCTGTGGCCGAGCGGGGAGGGAAGCGGCTTGGCACGTGGCGGACGGCGGTTCAAAGCCCCGGCGCCCCCCAAGGCGCGGAGGACCGGCGCGGAGGACCGGCGCGTGGGCCCGAAGCCACGCTTTTCGACCGAGGCCGGGACACCCTGCCTTATGGGCGGCTTGTTGTGGGTGGTTTGTTGCAGCCTGTAGGTGTTGGTCAGCAAGAGACAGACTCCCTCTTGGGGTTTTCCAGGTCGACTTATTTAATAATAACCTTTAGAACACCTGACTCAGGGGTTCCGCTTTAGTAACTTTATCCTAAAAGACCGTGCCAAGTGTTCAAGGTTGTTCTCAGCTGTGATGTTCACAGTGGTAAAGATCAGAATATAAATATCCATCAAGCGAAAATCGATTTAGTATATGTTGACAGTATCCACAGGATGAATATGCAGTAATTGAGGGGATGAGTTTTTATTGTATTGACATTTTTTTGTTTTTTGTTTTTTTTTTTCATTATTTTGATTTATAGCATTACATTGATGTATTGACATGAAAAGAGCAATAAGCCTAACCAGAACAACACCAAACATCTACTTAACAGTTTGTATGTATAATAAAATCCCACTTACATACGCAAACTGTTTACGTGTGTCATAGTCGTTTGCCATTTATTCGCCCTGTGACATCTGACTGCTTGTCTTAGGGATCCAGCATGGTGTGGGTCTGGGTGACAGCAGGGCTGGGCTCCAAGGCAGATGCACTCTCCAGAGTGACGGTGTCCCTTAGCTGGGCCAACAGGACTAAGAATCCAAAGCAACTGATGCCCAGAAACAGGGATGTTTTAGAACCTGTTCTGCTGCTGGTGTAGTTGTGTCACCCAGTGTCTCAGGCGCAGTGATAGCAGCCATGCCAAGTCCACTGGCAGCAGAAGTTGTGTCCTAACCCGTGTACCCTGGATCCTGACCATGGCTGGGTTTCTGGTTGCCCAGCTCCCCCTCCTTCTTGTCCATTTTCTTAAATTTGCTTTTCTTAAGTTTTCTTAAGTCTGATGCTATGAGCTACCTGACTTCCTTCCAAGAAGTACTGTTCCTGTGTAAGTTACCCAGAGTCTGTTTCTCTTGCCGTGGACCAAAAACCTGCTTAGCTCAAATCCAAAAAGGTCTGCTGTTGACAGATATCCCTGGGGAATCAATTTATTGAGGCCCCATTTCTCATAGTTTATGATTTGCTGTATTGCTTGAAAAAATATTTTATGATTCTTGTATATTGTCAGAAGAAACATTAAGGATTTTCCATTGCGAGGAATGAACCAAACTCCCACTGACTTTCTATGGTGGGATGTGGGTGTCTCTGTATTGGGCTGGAGTAACAAGATTGAATTGACTTAAATGGTTTTAGCCTCTCTGGTTTCCCATATCTTTCTTGTTTTTTGTTTGTTTGTTTTGTTTTAAGATTTTATTTATTTATTCATGAGAGACAGAGAAGCAGAGACATAGGCAGAGGGAGAAGCAGGCTTCTCACAGGAAGCCCGATGCGGGACTCGATTCCAGATCCCGGGATCACGCCCTGGGCCAAAGGCGGATGCTCAACTGCGGAGCCACCCAGACCAGACATCCCAATAAATAAAATCTTAAAAAAAAAACAACAAGTCTGAGATCAGAGAATTTTAAGGTATTCTCTCAAATTTCTTGTGAGCCTATAAATGGCCAGCCAATGGAACAACAGATGCAGGGAGGTTTTGAGTGAAGTGGAAAGTATTCACGTTCACTGTCAAGTCCAAGTCAGTTTCCCTTATCTGAGCTGACGCTGCTCACAGCTGGCTGCCATAGAATCAGCTTTGCTCTGTGTCCTTGCCGCCCAGGACAGGTGACATTGAGCCACAGATGCCCTACTTTGCCTTGGGAACCCCAGCTATGCCAGTAAGTCCTAAGTGCCACCTTGTGCAGGGTGACAGGTGATGCCCTGAGTCTCTGAGCCTGCGGCCCCACCCCCTGCTCTGGGCCTGGCATTCCAGAGGCTCTGACCTGGGAAATCAGGAGAAATCGGCTGCTCACTTTCTTTGAACAAAGCAGCACCCACATTTTATCCTTTTCTTGAATGCTTTCACGTTCTCTTTTTAAAATAATTATTTTATCTTTTCAGAATATAAAGCATTGTTAGGGAAAATGTAGAAAATGCAGTGAAGTAGAAAGATTTTTAAATAACTATAATTCCAACAAGCACTTTTTTTAAAAAGTTCATTTTCTTTAGCAATCTCTCCACCCACGCTGGGCTCAAACCCAAGACCCGGAGATGAAGAGTCCCATGTTCTTCCGACTGAGCCAGTCAGGTGCTCCCCAAAAGCACCTTTGACACTTGATTTTTTTCCACTTCCTGTTTTAAAATGCTTTTTCACATAGTCTTCACTGTATAGTTTTGTGTTCTGCTTTTGCGTTTAATATAATGACATGTTACTTAAAAATCTTGTTTCTTCTTTCCTTAAAAACTTTAAAATATGTGGGTAATACATCAGCACAATACAAAATTCACAAGGTATAAAAGGAAATGTGCAGATACATAAAACTTCCTGACTATAATTTTCTGCTTTCAGAAGCTGTTTCTGATGCTCTCCTTTTAGAGATATTTTATTATACAAATATATATGTATATGCATACTCTTTTTCTTTTCTTTCCTTTTTTTTTTTTTTTTTTTTTTTTTAAGTAAGCTTTATGCCCAATATGGGGATTGAACTCACAACCTCGAGATCAAGAGTCACCTGTTCCACCAACTGTACCAGCCAGGTGTCCCATATTCCTTTTCCTTTAAAAACTGAAAATACTGTTCTGCACCTTGTTTTACTCATTTAGTACCATATCTTGAGGATTGTTCCATAATAGTACATACATCTAATTCTTTTAAGTGGTATTTTATTGAGATATTATTTATATGAAGTAAAACGCACAAACCTTAACTGAAGAAATCAGTTTTTTTTCCAAGTATATATACACACATGTGTGACTATCACCTAGATCAAGATATAGAATATTTCCATCTCCCCAGAAAATTCCCTGGTACCCTTTCTCAGTCATTCCCTACCCTGCTCCCCTGAAATCACTACTCTGGTTTCTCTATCACTGAAAGATTAATTTTGCCTATTCTATATCTATATTAAGAACATACCACAGAACGATATCTTTTGCTCAACACAGTATTTTCAAGATATATCCACATCACTTCATATATCAGTGGCATGTTTTTTTGTTTGTTTTTTTTGATTGTCAAGTAATATTCCATTGTATGAATACAGAGTATGTTAGTCCAGTTGATGGACATCTGATTGTTTCCAGTTTGGGGCTAATACATGCAAAGCTACCATGGCTATTCTTTTTTTTTTTTTTTTTTTTTTTACCATGGCTATTCTTGTGCAAACTTGTTTTGGTCTTGGGTATATACCTAGAAAGGGATTGCTGGCTCTTAGGGTAAGTGGACATTTATATTTATATTTATTGGAACTGCCAAACAGCTTTCCAAAGTGGTTGTACAGGTGGCTCAGTGGTTTAGCGCCTGCCTTCGGCCCAGGGCGTGATCCTGGAGACCCGGGATTGAGTCCCACGTCGGCCTCCCTGCGTGGAGCCTGCTTCTCCCTCTGCCTGTGTCTCTGCCTCTCTCTCTCTGTGTCTCTCATGAATAAATATATGAAATCTTTAAAACAAAACAAAGTGGTTGTACTGTACTATTTTACCCTCCCAACAGCAGTGTATGAGAGAGTTTCAGGTGCTTCACATCTTAGTAAAGAGGTGGTATTGTTTGTCTTTTAAATTCAGCCAATCCAGTGGGTATGCAAGATTTCTGCTTATGGTTTTATTTATTTTATTTATTCATGACACACACACACACACACACACACACAGAAAGGCAGAGACATAGGCAGAGGAAGAAGCAGGCTCCTCATGGGGAGCCCAATGTGGAACTCAATCCTGGACCCCAGAATCATGCCCTGAGCCACCCAGGCGTACCTATAGGAATTCTTTATATATCTGGGATACGAATCCTTTGCTAAATGTTTGTATTACAGATTTTTTTTTCCCAGTCTGTGGCTTTTCTTTTCACTTTCTTTTTTTTTTTTATGATAGTCACAGAGAGAGACAGAGAGGCAGAGACACAGGCAGAGGGAGAAGCAGGCTCCATGCACCGGGAGCCCGATGTGGGATTCGATCCCGGGTCTCCAGGATCGCGCCCTGGGCCAAAGGCAGGCGCCAAACCGCTGTGCCACCCAGGGATCCCTCTTTTCACTTTCTTAAGTGTCCTTTGATTAGCAGAAGGGTTTGATTTCAGTCAAATCAAATGTGTCTTTTTTAGGGGGACACTTTGGTGGCTCAGTTGGTTTATCGGCTGCTTTCATCTCAGGCCATGATCCCAGGTCCTGGGGTCGAGCCCTGCATCGGGCTCCTTGCTGGGCGAGGAGTCTGCTTCTCCCTCTCCCGCTCCCCCTGCTTGTGCTCTCTTACTCTGTCAAATAGAGGGATAGAATCTTTAAACAACAACAACAAAACAGTACCTCTTTCTTTATCTTTTATGATTCATGCCTTCGGTGTCCTTGCAGGCAGAGAGCTGGGATCTTATGCCAAGCACATGGGATAGGAGAGGGACAGATTATTGAGTTATATAATTAAAACTTTGATAAACTCTCGGTAAAATTTCAAGGAATAAGAGACATAGATTTTTGTAAGGGAGACTTGTTTGAAGCCAGAGCAAGAAGGCTGGAAGGCATGAGGGCCAGGAGCATCCAGGCAAAGGATTAAGAAAAAGAAGAGCTGTATTCAGTTATGAATCCTCTGTGAAGGTCATTTGATGTAAGGCTGAGTGGAAGAAATTGGGTAGAGACAGCGACCATCTGGGAAACTGGTGATCCTGAAACTCACTGGTGTCTGGAGCACAGACTATGTGCTTATCAAGACTCTAGAATATGAAGAAAGGGAACTGGTAGGAAAAATCAGCAAGTGGGCATGTATTTGTTTATTTTTGAGAGACATAGAGGCAGAGACAGGAGAAACAGGCTCCATGCAAGGAGCCAGATATGGGATCCGGTTCTGGGACCCCAGGATTACGCTCTGAGCCCAAGACAGACACTCAACCACTGAGCCACCCAGGCATCCCTGAAGGTGTCCTGTTTTAAAGCAGGTGTAATATGGTTCTTTAAGAATGGCTTGCAATCCGGGGCGCTGGGGGGCTCAGTGGTTGAGCATCTGCCATTGGCTCGGGTGGTGGTCCCAGGGTCTTGGGATCAAGTCCCGCATCGGGCTCCCTGCATGGAGCCTGCTTCTCCCTCGGCCTGTGTCTCTGCCTATCTCTCTTTCTCTGTGTCTCATGAATAAATAAATATAAATCTTAAAAAAAAAAACCCACAAAAAATATTTGGGGAGGGATCTTCCTAAGGGTGGAGGAGGGCATCCAGAAGAAAGCGGATTCCAGTGCCATTTCCACTTCAGCCACCTGGAACAGCCACACCCACACATGCAAGAGGCCAGTAGCCTGGTGGCCAAGGGATTGCTGTTGGCTGAAAGTCGCAGCAGCCCTTTTCCTTTCCTGAGCAGGAGGCGGGGAGGAAGTGGGTAGAGGGGAGACAGAACCCGCTGGAGCTCCCCCTGGGGGGCTCACACGATTATTTGCACCCACTGGTCTTGGAATTTGAGGTTTAGCAGAAGTCTCCGCAAAGATTACCTTGCCACCTTCACTGCCCTTCGCTGTCACCTCCCCATGAGGGATACTTCCCTGACTTGCAGTGTCCTGCAAGGAAACCTCTGTCATCGCTCTGATCCGGGCCGCTTGATTGTGTCTGAAATTCGAGGCTGGAGGGAGGTCTGTGTGGCTGTTATTGTCTGTGACCTGATTTTTGCTTCCAAACCACTCAAAGAGAAAACTTTTTAGTTATGCTTTTCTGTTTTGAAAACAGGCAGACACACAGAATAGTTGTATTATCCAGGACACTGTGGTTATAAGTAACAGGAGCCAACTCAAATTAGGTTAGGCAAAAGGAAGAATTATAAGGGTATAGCATTTCACAAAATCCCAGGGTAGGACTGTAGCCAGACCTCAGGAAAGAACCAGAAGCCTGTCAGGAAGCTCTTGTTTCAGTTCCTCTTTGTGCATATGTTGCTTTTTTTCTTTTTTTTTCTGGCTAAAGGCTGGCCGTCCACAGAGCCTTGCTTTGCAGACCCAATTCGAGTTCTAAGACAGTCTGATTGGTCTTTGGTGCAGGAGCCTGCCTCTCTTGGTCCTGTGCATTTTCACCAGGGAGTGGGGTTGTCACAGTCTCTGGGTAGTGGACCAGCCTGGAGAATTGGCCTGAAGTTTAGGCAAACACCCCACAAGAGCTCCATTTTAACTACTCCTCCCTGCTGGAGTAGAAGTTTCCAGATCTTGGAACAGGGAAGAAAATGTATCTGGAACATACTGGTGACAAGCATGTCAAAATGGTCCCTGCTCGGGGACATTGGTGAATGCTCTAATTGCCATGAAAGCACACCACTGTGTCCTCCTAGATCACGAATGCAATATTTAATCAGGGAGGCAGACCTTTTCGTGGAACCAGGCCTGAGACAAGTCAGATATATCTGGCTAAATATTTAAAATATTTTATTTATGTCTTAATTATTAAAATATTTCAGTATTTAAAAGCTATACCAACTGAAGCTGGCAAACTGTTGAAATACATTCCCTATCCTCTTACCTTGACAAATATATCTTTATAATGGAAAAATAAAAAATATTGGCAAGCCGTGGTCTCCGTGTGACTAAAAGTTGGCAACATACCAAAGCAATGGAATTTAATCATCATTGTGCATGTTTGGTTGTTTAGTTGATGCACTTGTGACATTTGGATAAGAAAAAAAAAATAGATGATGGATATAATTTATATTTTATCATATATTCCATATAATTTAATTTTCTTTTGTTTCAGCAAAATCACTAATTATGTTTTTATAATCAAGGTTTTTCACAAAATTTGTAGCCAATGACAGTTTGGGGTTTTTTTTTTTTGTGAGATTTTATGTTTGTTTTTTGTTTTTTTGTCAATGACTATATATATATATATATATTTTTTTTTAAGATTTTATTTATTTATTCCTTTGAGTCACAGAGAGAGAGGCAGAGACACAGGCAGAGGGAGAAGCAGGCTCCATGCAGGAAGCCCGATGTGGGACTCGATCTCGGGTCTCCAGGATCACACCCTGAGCGGAAGGCAGACGCTCAACTGCTGAGCCACCCAGGCATCCCAATATATATATATATATATATATATATATTTACAATTTATTTATTTATTCATGGGAAACAGAGAGAGGCAAAGACCCCAGCCTAGCGAGAAGCAGGCTCAATGCAGGGAGCCCGATGCGGGACTGGACCCCAGGACCCCGTGATCATGACCTGGGCTGAAGGCAGACAACCACTGAGCCACCTAGGCGTCTCTGCCAATGACGTTATTAATCTGTCAACAAACTATATCCCGTGGGCCAAAGGCAGCCTATGGCTTGGTTTTTGCTGCACAGGCTCAGAATCATTTTTATGTTTTACTTATTTTTTATTTTTTTAGGAGAACAAGTTTATTATTTATTTCAGAGAGCATGAGTGGGGGTGGAGGGGCGGGGAGCAAAGGTAGAGGGAGAGAGAGAATCTCAAGCAAACTCCACGCTGAGCATGGAGCTGGATCTCATGACCCTGAGATCATGACCTGAGCCGAAATCAAGAGTCAGATGCTGGGCAGCCCAGGTGGCTCAGCGGTTCCCGGGTGGCTCAGCAGTTTAGCGCCGCCTTCAGCCCAGGCATGATCCTGGAGACCCGGGATCGAGTCTCACATCGGGCTCCCTGCATGGAGCCTGCTTCTCCCTCTCCCTGGGTCTCTGCGTCTCTCTCTCTGTGTCTCTCATGAATAAATAAGTAGAGTCTTTTAAAAAAAAAAAAAGAGTCGGATGCTTCACTGACTAGGCCATCCCATTTTTACATTTTAAGGAGTTATATATTTTAAAAAGAAAAAAAGACCTTCAGTGGCTTACAAAACTTAAAATGTTTACTGTCTGGTCCTTTACAAAAATTTTGCCAACCCTTAATCCAAACTATGTCCCAAGGTCTGGTCTGCCAACTCTTGCGACTAGTCTGCATGGAGATAAAGAGCTTGGGGCATGGTTTTTTGTTTTTTGTTTTTTGTTTTTTTTAAGACAAAGCACACTGTTTTAGTTGAGCTGATATTTTTCATGGCAAGACTTTCTCGAAGAAGGAAACAGTGTGTTGATTACTTTTTGACGCATGTTCCTTATGGATTTGTGGACCAGCACACTAAGTGCTGTATTCCTTAATAATCTAAGGAATTTAAAAAGATGAGTGTGTTCAAAGTGTGCAAAATTTACCTCAACGGTAAATTGAAGCAAATGTAAAAAGTTTTTATTTTATTTTATTTTTATTATTTTTAAAGATTTTATTTATTTATTCATGAGAGACAGAAAGAGAGAGGCAGAGACACAGGCAGAGGGAGAAGCAGGCTCCTCACAGGGAGCCCGACATGGGACTTGATCCTGGGTCTCCAGGATCATGCCCTGGGCTGAAGGCTTCGCTAAACCACTGAGCCACCCAGGGATCCCCTGTAAAAAGTTTTTGAATTAAAATTGTTTTTTATGTTGTTAGAAGTTATTTTTCCTTTAAAATACTCAAAATTGGGGTACGTGGCTGGCTCAGTCAGTGGAGCATGTGACTCTTGATTTCAGAGTTGTGAGTTCTAGCCCCACATTGGGTGTGGAGATTGCTGAAAAAATAAAATCTTTTTAAACATTTTTAAATACTCAAAATTATCTACTAATATGAAAAGATAGTGGGGTCTGAGTGGCTCAGTCAGTTAAGTGTTGGACTTCTGGTTTCAGCTTACATCATGATCTCAGGGTCATAAGAAGGAGCCCTGAGTCAGGCTCCATGCTCAGCATGGAGTCTGCTTGAGATTCTCTTTCTCCCTCTCCCTCTATTCCTCCTCCAGTTCGGGCTGTCTCTCTCTCTAAAATAAGTAAATAGATAAATTTTTTAAAAGATTAAAAGAAAATCAAAATTCTAATGAACAAATACCACATTTAAAAATCAAATTTAGGGATCCCTGGGTGGCGCAGCGGTTTAGCGCCTGCCTTTGGCCTGGGGCGCGATCTTGGAGACCCGGGATCGAATCCCACATCAGGCTCCCAGTGCATGGAGCCTGCTTCTCCCTCTGCCTATGTCTCTGCCTCTCTCTCTCTCTCTCTCTCTCTCTCTCTCTCTCTCTGTGTGACTATCATAAATAAATAAAAATTTAAAAAAAATAAAAATCAAATTTAGCTATTTTAAATTTAATTTTTGAACATTTAAGTCATTAAATATTTTTATATAAGTAAAATTATTGCAACTTCAGCATTCAATGACCAACCAAATTGCCAATGCAAATAATTGATGTCACATTTCAAGCATCATACATCTAGATCTATATATGTAAGAATTAATGAGTACAAATGGTTTACTATTTTTATTTTTTATTAAGATTTTATTTATTTATTCATGAGAGACACAGAGAGAGGGGCAGAGACATAGGCAGAGGGAGAGTCAGGCTCCCCACAGGGAGCCTGACGTGGGACTCAATCCCAGGACTCCAGGATCAGGACCTGAGCCAAAGGCAGACGGCTCAACCACTGAGCCACCCAGGTGCCCAGTCTACTATTTTTAATTTTTTTTAAAATTTATTTATGATAGTCACACAGAGAGAGAAAGAGAGAGAGAGAGAGGCAGAGACACAGGCAGAGGGAGAAGCAGGCTCCATGCACCGGGAGCCCGACGTGGGATTCGATCCCGGGTCTCCAGGATCGCGCCCTGGGCCAAAGGCAGGCGCCAAACCGCTGCGCCACCCAGGGATCCCAGTCTACTATTTTTAAATGTCCCTTCAGCCACTTTGTGCAGTTGCTTTGACTACTATACTAGTTTTTTAGCACTTCAGAACCATGAATGAAAGGCAAGAAAATTGACACTAGTACTAGGCAAGATTCTACTGCTATTTATGGTATCTGAGAGGCAGGATTTAACAAATTAAAAATTTGTTTTTTTCCTTTACCTAAGCATTTGGCCACTCAGGTCTCACCTGCACTCCAAAGCACTGCCACAGAGGGTTTTTTTTTTTTAAGATTTTATTTATTCATGAGAGGCGCACACACACACACACACACACACACACACACACACACACACACAGAGGCAGAGACACAGGCAGAGGGAGAAGCAGGCTCCACACTGGGAGCCTGAAGCAGGACTTGATCCTAAGTCTCCAGGATCAGGCCCTGGGCTGAAGGTGGCACTAAACTGCCCTGCCACAGAGTTTTGATGCGTCTGGATTGCAGTTGTCATTTGAGGACATGAGGTGTGAAGAAGCATTTCCCTGGGGCCTGAACACTGTTAGTCCCGGGAGTGGGTATCTAGGATAACAGGTTATGCTGTACTCATGCTGAGCACTGGATCCCAAGTGACAGAGATTCCCGGTATTCATCGGCAAGCACGTGTGTCTGTGATATACAGTGTTCTCTAGAGCACAGGATCCAGCGAGGGGCTTCTCTTGCCTGGTTCTTTTTTTTTTTTTAATTTTTATTTATTTATGAGAGAGAGAGAGAGAGGCAGAGACACAGGCAGAGGGAGAAGCAGGCTCCATGCACCGGGAGCCCGACATGGGATTCGATCCTGGGTCTCCAGGATCGCGCCCTGGGCCAAAGGCAGGCGCCAAACCGCTGCGCCACCCAGGGATCCGCTCTTGCCTGGTTCTAAAGGCAGGACTGAATGGGACAATCCACCATCATCTTCCCATTAGCTCTGTTATTTTTTTTTCCATTAGCTCTGTTATTATAGGTAAAGTGCATGTACTATCACACCAAATGATTGTCCATGTTAAAGCTGCTGAAGCTTTTGTAATAGAATTCTATTTTCTTTTATTTTTAAGATTTTATTTAGGCAGAGGGAGAAGCAGGCTCCCCGTAAGGAGCCCAATGCAGGACTTGATTTTGGATCCCGGAATCATGCCCTGAGCCGAAGGCAGGTGCTCAACCGCTGAGCCACCCAGGGTTCCCTGTAATAGAATCCTGATGACGTACAAAATGGAATGAGATAGGTGTTCAACTCTGGGTTTGGGAGTATTAAAAAAAAATGATTGCCATAGCAATCATTAAAATTAAATTAAAATCCATAGCTGGGAAATGCTGAATTAAACAAAATTAACCCAATTTCTTCACTGCAGGACTTCTAGGAGACTTTGTTTTTTTAAAGATTTTATTTATTTATTCATAGAGACGCACACACACACACACACACACACACACACACAGAGGCAGAGACACAGGCAGAGGGAGAAGTAGGCTGACGTGGGACTTGATCCAGGGTCTCCAGGATCACGCCCTGGGCTGAAGGCCACGCTAAACCCCTGGGCCACCCGGGCTTCCCTTTTATTTTATTTTTTAATTTTTATTTATTTATGATAGTCACACAGAGAGAGAGAGAGGCAGAGACACAGGCAGAGGGAGAAGCAGGCTCCATGCACCGGGAGCCCGACATGGGACTCTATCCCGAGTCTCCAGGATCGCACCCCAGGCGAAAGGCAGGCGCTAAACCACTGCGCCACCCAGGGATCCCCTGGGCTGCCCTTTTAGAGACTTTAATATTCTAATGTGAATTGCAACTTTCCAAGAGGGAGATACAGCTTTCGGTATTTTTCAAAATTGTTGGACCACCAAAACATTTTCATGGAGTTTTATTCATATCTCAGAGCCACATTTTCAGGGATCCTGAACTACCCCAGAACACCTTCAGCAGCAAAGAGTGGAAGCCCTAAAGGCAGGTACAGTAGCTATAGAATCTGCAGACTCCCGAGATAACAGACAGAGCCTTCCTCCACAACATGTGATGGCTCCTTTCTGCACATGACATGGGTCTTGAGTGATCAACAACTGATCTCAAATTCCTGGCAGCACCACTGCACTTACACTATTTATCATGGCACCTTAGCACAGGTTCGGAGTTCAATCCCTGGTGTTCTGGAATGTGTCCTTACAGTAGCGAGTCTGATGCCAGGGAAACCTTTGTTCTGGCAGACAGGAGGCTACAGTGCTCACTTCCCTTTCTCCCTCTGCTGCCTGAATCCATCCATCCTCCCGGCTTCAGCTGACCTCTCCCCACAGAGACTTCCTCAGCTGCCTGGGCCCTAGTCACTCCTCTCTCCCCTGGTTCCCTGATCCTGGCTGCACAATTCTGCTAGCCGACTGAACTGGACCAGGCTGCATCATCCTCAAGACCAGGACCCTGCATTAGTCCCATTATTTGAGTCCCCAAGGTAGCAACAAATAAACATTTGTGGATGTTGGAGATGATGCTTCTGACTATGATATAATTTCTACCAAATAATCCTCAAAACCCCACAGCCATTCTTTTGACCAAGGATACCAACCCATAATATATTCTTTTGCATGAGATCAAATGAGATGATGTGAGATGCCCTGTGCACGGATGCTCCACAAATGGTACCACAACATACAAACAAATAATGATTATTACTGATAGGCCTCTGTTGCCCTTCTCAGGGATTGGTCCATTTCTAATGACCCTAAGTCTCTGATGGAAATTGTTAGTCACTGAGCCCGACTCATCTGTCCTACCCACTCTGGCTTGTTCTTTACAACATTCATCTCATCGGGAGTCCCTATTTTGGTAGCCCAACCACCAGTTCCGCTGTCCTAGACACCCACAACCAATAAGTCTAGAACATTACTGATGCCTGGGCACCCTCATGTGGAGCACTGGAGATGGTTCTTGAAGTAGTGGAGAGCCAGCTTGAACTGGACCTGGTCGTTGGTGTTGGTCCGGAATGCACTGTAGGTCTTCTCCAGGATGGCCAGCTCCGGATCAGCCATGGGAGATCGGACCTGGTGACCTATCACCACTTCTGGACATGATCCCACGAGCAAGCTCCCGAGCCCATCGATAAAGAACTCTGCCAAGAGAGGAAGAAAATGACCTTCACCCAGAGCATATTCCAGGTCTAGTGGGGGAAGGGAAGCAGGGGTATAGTTTATACCCATGGGGAGGTTGAGTACCCTGCAAAACCACCTGTCCAAGCTGATGAGTTGGAAGGAAATAAATGCCCACATTTCTCAGAGGTATGGACAGAGAGACACAGATGAGCTTTCCAGCTAGACAGAACTATGAACTCCAGAGCTGAGGGAATAAGAGGAATGAGGGGTACACCTGGGTGGCTCAGTGGTTGGGCGTCTGCCTTTGGTTCAGGTCATGATCCTTTTGATCCTGGGATCAAGTCCCACATTGGGCTCCCCACATGGAGCCTGCTTCTCCCTCTGCCTATATTTCTGCTTCTCTCTCTGTCTCTCATGAATAAATAAATAAAATATTTTTTTTAAAAAGGGGGGCAGCCCGGTGGCTCAGCGCTTTATTTATTTATTTTTTTAAATTTTTATTTATTTATGATAGTCACACAGAGAGAGAGGCAGAGACATAGGCAGAGGGAGAAGCAGGTTCCATGCACCAGGAGCCCGACGTGGTATTCGATCCCGGGTCTCCAGGATCACACCCTGGGCCAAAGGCAGACGCTAAACCACTGCGCCACCCAGGGATCCCGGCTCAGCGCTTTAGTGCCGCCTTCAGCCCAGGGCCTGATCCTGGAGACCTGGGATCGAATTCCACATCGGGCTCCCTGCATGGAGCCTGCTTCTCCCTCTGCCTGTGTCTCTGCACCTCTCTCTCTGTCTCTTATGAATAAATAAATAAAACCTTAAAAAAGGGGCGGGGGGAATGAGGGAGGGGACACAGCTGGAGGGGTAAGGGTGTCTCACATGGGAGCAGCAGATGGGAGATAGGAAGTCACAGTGAGGGGAGGAGGGAGGCAAGAGAGACCTTGAACTCCCGGGTTGGGGGTTGGGGAGGGAGAGAAGCCCACTGCTGAAGGCAAGGGCCATGATCAGTGGCTCAAGGTCCCTGGAAAGCATAAATCCCAAGGCCAGTGTGCAAGCCAGCACCTTCCTCACTCAGCCTGTCCCCACCTGAGTGAGCCACTCGCTGCAGGCGGGGGTCGAAGCCCACTCTCTGGAGTCGCTCTGTGTGGGCCAGGAAGAAGTTGACAACGCCACTCGTCACCACGCAGTTGGGGAAGTCGTCCAAGGGCCTGAAAGAGCCTGGCCTCCTGTGAAGGCAGTCCCCATTCTGACTCTTCTCCAGCAACAGCTTAAACTGGAACACGTTTCCAAGCACACTGCCACCTACCTAATCGGTGGGCAGAGAAATGCATGTTAGAAAACCCAGACTTGATAGATCCATGTTGCCTCTGCCAGGAAGCCTTCCTGGACTGAACCTCAGTTACAAGAAAACACACCTGTTCTCTACCCTTCATACTATTCCTTGGATACTTTTTTTTTTTTAAGATTTTATTTATTTATTCATGAGAGATGAGAGAGGGAGAGGCAGAGATACAGGCAGAGGGAGAAGCAGTTTCCACACAAGAAGCCTGATGTGGGACTGGATCCCGGGACTCTGGGATCACGCCCCCAGCCAAAGGCAGGTGCTCAACCGCAGAGGCACCCAGGTGTCCCTTCTAGGATACTCTTTTGCTGTGGTAGCCACAGCCCTCTGGGCACTTGGCTATATATAGGTCCTTTGATCTTTTCATCCTGCTTGATGTGAGAAACAAAGGCAGAAGGAAATGTAGATAAAATTCAGCGTCCATCTAACCTGCAGCCCATTGACAAATACTTGAGGCTGACGGAGTATAAAGTTCCTACAGGAAGCCCCCAACTGCCTTAATGTTAATGCCTTGCCAGAGGGAAAAACAACCTTGGCTTGACAATAGCCACGCCTCAGGGTTCCCGAGTCTTCTTTTTCGCATGTGAAAATCCTTTTGAAACTTCCCTTATCTCTACCTCCCCCAACCCCAGAGTATATAATCCGCTGCTCCTCACAGTCCCGGGGCAGCTTCTCTTTCGGCCCATGGGTCCCGTCCCTGTTCTTGAATAAAACCACCATTTTGCACCAAAAACGTCTCAAGAATGCTTTCTTGGCCATTGGTTCTGGAGTCCACCAACCCTCACCTACATTCAAAAATCTCCATCACTGCTCACTCCAGAAATGTCCATGGAGCAGAGAGCACCAAGTACAAGGGGCAGACCGCTCTGCTCCACTTCCCCTACAGCAGGCTCACTCTTTTCAGAAGGCAAGTACCTCCCTCCTTGAGGAGGAGCAGTGTTGCGGTGCAGGCGAGCGGCAGCCTGCGGGCACACGGGTCCCTTTCTGGAGTCCCTGCTGCCAGGCTTCCTGCAACGAGCCACGTGCCGCGCATCTCAGGCTGCCCTCCTCCCACTCCTGGCTCTCCTGAGCCGTCCACGCGCTCACGGAAGATGTGTGCATTTACACGTGTGAGCCCCAGCAAGACAGGATGAGCAAGGACATCCATTCCTGAATCAGCGGCATCATCCAGGGTGGCTTATTGTCCCTGTCCTGCATCATCAGTGCTTTCCTCTTGCCTTTAGCAAACAGACCCTCTGGGTTTTGACTGGCCCAATTTTTTTTTTTTAATATTTTATTTGTTCATTCACGAGACACATAGAGGTAGAGACAGAGGCAGAGGGAGAGGGAGCCCGATGCAGGACTGGATCCCAGGACCCCGGGATCATGGCCTGAGCTGAAGGCAGATGCTCCGCTACTGAGCTACCCAGGTGTCTAACTGGCCTAAGTTAAGATACAGCCAGCTACATCACTGAAGACTCCCTCTCCGCACTTTCCTTGTGAGGTTTGACCATGTGTCTTAAGTCCTGGCTGAAAGGATGAAAGTTAGAAGGGATGTCTGCAGCTTCTAGCACATTCTTTGAAGACAGATGCTTGTCTTCCACTTTCTCTCCCCTTTTCTTCCGGCCATGCAGCCGAGGACCATGACGACAGTGTGGCATCAAGACAAGGAGGCTAGTCCAGGCTGACGCGGGAAGTAGAGTCAGGTGCCAGCTTGGATTTTTACATGACGGCAACTATGCTTTCTACCTCACTGATGCTACTGTGATTTGCTCTCTGGAAGAGTAGCCAGGAGAGGTCTTCATCAATACAGATGCCTTGGGGACTGTCCTGGAAGAGGTAACTGTGATCACAATGACACTGATCTTATACATTTCCTGGTTTTTCTTTCTTTAAATTGTTTTTTTTGGGCAGCCCGGGTGGCTCAGCAGTTTAGCGCCGCCTTCAGCCCAGGGCCTGGTCCTGGGGACCCGGGATCGAGTCCCGCATTGGGCTCCCTGCATGGAGCCTGCTTCTCCCTCTGCCTGTGTCTCTACCTCTCTCCCTGTGTCTCTCATTAATAAATAAATAAAATATTTAAAAATAAAAAAATAATTTTTTTTAAACTTCAGCTTTTATTGAGCTACCTTTTAATTTATTGAGCTACACATTAAAAATGTACATATATTTTTGGAAGCAGCCCTGGTGGCGCAGCGGTTTAGCGCCGCCTGCAGCCCAGGGCCTGATCCTGGAGATCCCACCTCAGGCTCCCTGCATGGGGCCTGCTTCTCCCTCTGCCTGTGTCTCTGCCTGTCTCTCTCTCTCTCTGTGTCTCTATGAATAAGTAAATAAAAAATCTTTTAAAAAATAAATAAAATTGTACATATATTTTAAATTATATATTTAAGGTGTACAGCTTGATGTTTCTTTTTTTTTTAATTTTTTTAAATTTTTATTTATTTATGATAGTCACAGAGAGAGAGAGAGAGGCAGAGACATAGGCAGAGGGAGAAGCAGGCTCCATGCACCGGGAGCCTGATGTGGGATTCGATCCCGGGTCTCCAGGATCGCGCCCTGGGCCAAAGGCAGGCGCCAAACCGCTCTGCCACCCAGGGATCCCCAGCTTGATGTTTCAACATATGTGTATACACACTGTGAAAAGATCACCACGATCAAGCTAATTAGCATATCCAACACCTACTTAGTTACCAGTGAGGACATGGCCAGAAGATCGAAGATCTATTCTCTTCACACATTTCAAGAATACAATACAAAAAAAAAAAAAAAAAAAAGAATACAATACAGTATTATTAACTGTAGTTGCCTTTTTCTTTTCTATTTGTGAAATGATTTTTGATGTTCTCATTCTTTTTTTTTTTTTTTTAATTTTTATTTATTTATGATAGTCACAGAGAGAGAGAGAGAGGCAGAGACACAGGCAGAGGGAGAAGCAGGCTCCATGCACCGGGAGCCCGACGTGGGATTCGATCCCGGGTCTCCAGGATCGTGCCCCGGGCCAAAGGCAGGCGCCAAACCGCTGCGCCACCCAGGGATCCCTCATTCTTTTTTTTTAAGATTTTATTTATTCATGAGAGACACAGAGAGAATCAGAAGGAGAAGCAGGCTCCCTCTGGGGAGCCCAATGCAGCCTGGGATCACGACCTGAGCCAAAGGTAGATGCTCAACCACTGAGCCATCCAAGTGCCCCTCTTTTTTTTTTTTTCAGGTGCCCCTCTTCTTTTTTTTTTTTTTAATGTCATTAGGGCTACCTGTGCTTTTATTTATTTCTATTTTCTTTAAAAAAGATTTATTTATTTATTCATGAGAGACATAGAGAGAGAGAGAGAGGCAGAGACACAGGCAGAGGGAGAAGCAGGCTCCATGTAGGGAGTCCGACATGGGACTCGATCCCAGGACTCCCAGGATCATGCTCTGGGCCAAAGGCAGGCGCTAAACTGCTGAGCCACCCAGGGATCCCACATTCACATTTTTTAAAATGGTGTGTGACAGAACCAGAGAGTACTGCTGTAGTGAGCAGTACACCACACCACTTCTAGTGATACATAAACACACCTCTTTAAAGATAGAACAAGGGTTAATGTGTGTATGTATGTGGGGATCCAAATTGCTTGGAAAAAAAGTAAAAATGGGAGGCAAAAAAAGAAGCCACAGACGTCCTGATTCCTAGTGTGATGCTCTCAACCCGAGCTGTGCTGGTTTATGCATCTCCTACAACAGCCCCTCCCCTTCCTGGGTACCCTTCCCCTCCTGCCCCATCCTCTCCTCCCTCTTCCCCTTCCCTCTCCTGGATGTCTCTAAAGATCACCACTGAGGTAAAACTGGCAACCCTCCCTTACCACATCCAGTTCTGTTTTCTCTAGGACATCCACCAGCACTTCAATCTTGGTCTTGTTGTTGAAGAGAAAATCATCGTCCACCCAGAGAATGTATTTGGTGGTGACCTGAGATATGGCCAGGTTCCTACCAGCAAACCAACCCTGCAGGTGAAATGAGGTTAGATCAGTAGTTGCCATTCTTGGCCACATATTAGAATCACCCAGGAGCTTTCTAAATTCCCAGCAGCCAGGCTGTGCCCGAAATAGGTTGAGAACCACTGGGTTAAAGTGAGTCCATGTCTCAGAGGCACTGGAGGAAAAACAGTGACTCCCTGAAGACTGAGGCGAAGAAAGGCTAGGAAGTCCTTTCTTGGTCCTAGAGTCAATGTGGATGGATTGAAGTCCTTTTTCAGCTGAGTGTCTGTGACTCTCCTTCTATTGCCCCTTATGATGCCTGGAAGGTGTGAGAAGGTGGAATGCTATGGTATATGTAATACCCATTTCCTTCTGTGTGTCCTTGTGGGAAGGAGGGTGTGCGTGTGGGAAAGAGAGAGAGAGAGAGAGAGAGAGAGGGCACCTCTAGCTTGGGTGACATAAGGATCACAAGTTCCTCTGCGTGTCAGGAATCCTTAGAATGTCAGGCACCTCAAGTCACTTAGAAGGACCTCAGTGAATGTCCCAAGTGCGAGGGAAAGCAGAACAACTACCTCGTTAATGAAGAAATGGGAGCATGATCCAATTTTTCTGTGAATTTGGAGTTGGCAAAGGGACTCCGAGGAGAATCCCACCCCCTCCACTCCGGGATCATGCTTCCTTGGGAAAGCCACTCAGGCATCCCCATCCAGGGTAGAACCTGACTCTTGGGGCCCTCTTGTCCCAAGACCCAGATGTCTCCCTACCTGGGAGGGACGTACCTTCCCAAAGGGCATGGTGTAATACTCCACGTGGTTGTCAGTAATCTTCAGGGGCTCCTTGCTGTCATCAGCTATGATCACTGTCAAGTCTGGGTAGTACATACGAATGCTCCGGAGCAGAGTCATGAGTTTGTGGGGACGGAGGAAAGTTTTGGTGGCAATGGTCACCAGGTTTCTGAGCTTTCTCTCTGAGCAAGAAAAGGGTAAATGTCACAGCTCTGCCTTTTGGGAAGCCTTAGTGACTTGACTTATACTCTTCATGATTGCCTTATGCCACGACCCCACAGTGTGGGCCTTGTGCCTCTCGTACACCATTAGCACTTAGTAAGAGTTTGTTAGTTGGGACAGAGAATAAATATATTTAAAATATACCTAGCTTGTTGAAATTTTGTCTGTCTTCTAGAATTTCTTTCCCCTGTTGGCTCCACTATGCCACTCCCTACTGTCTGTGTGAATGCCTCATCTTATGCTTGCCTGTCAGCATTTTGCTTGCATCCTGCCCTCATGTTAACACTAGGAATTGCAATGCACTGAGCTCTGCCCATCATGGGGCTCCAGATGGAGGGGCATGGGGCCCAGGGAAGGAAGAAAGCATCTAAAGGACTTGGGACCTGCCCCTGTCGTCAGCTGCGGTCCTAGAGAGAAACACACTTGGTCTCTCTCCTCAGGAAGGCATGAGTGGAAGTAGGTCAGTGGAGGGCCTGGGCCAGATCATCCAGCTTGAGGTGTGAACTTGGAAAAGGAAGAGGCTCATGATGAATCAGCTGGAGCTGCTGGTGTGTTTTCTGGGATTTAGTCACCAAATGTGGAGCCATGCCAGCTGACTGAGCCCGTTGGATGTCTGGGTGGGTGGGCTCTGTTGGACTCCATGCATGCTGACAGCCACAACACTACCTGGGGCTTGTGGGTGAGTGCTCCAGAACCCCACTGCAGAGCTCCTTCTCAGAATGATGGAAGTCAGAAGTCATTCCAGAATGCCCTTTTTAATACCTGTTCCCCCTGGGTCTGAGGGAGTGAGGGAAAAATGATCAGTGGGAAGAGTCAAGTAACTTGTGTTCAAGGACATGCCAAATAAATTGTGTCCTTCCTTTTCTTGAGCCACCTGCCAAGTTAGGTTCTTTTATGATAGTAGAGAATCAGAGGCATGAAGTACTGTAGGGTGTGGTCAAGATAGAGGACTCCTGGAAGTTGGTGGTATAGCTTTCTGTTTGAGATTCCTTATTTTTCTAAATATAGAGCAATGATAAAGAAAAATACAAAGATATAACCATGCTCAAAAATACATTTTTGTTTTAAATAATACACATTATTTCTGGGACACCTGGGTGGCTCAGTGGTTGAACATCTGCCTTAGGCCGAGGTCCCGGAGTCTTGGGATCGAGTTCCATGTTGGGCTCCTGCAGGGAACTTGCTTCTCCCTCTGCCTATGTCTCTGCCTCTCTGTGTCTCTCATGAATAAATAAATAAAATATTAAAAACAAACAAACAAACAAACAAAAAATAAATAAAAACAAACAAACAAAAAAGTGACACTACCTCACAGCCATCCTCAGGCCCAGCAACCAACTCTTTAATAACTCCAATATTATTGGAGACAGGAACCCTGAGACTCCAGTATAAAAAAGTAATCAGGGATCCCTGGGTGGCGCAGCGGTTTGGCGCCTGCCTTTGGCCTAGGGCGCGATCCTGGAGACCCGGGATCGATTCCCACATCGGGCTCCCGGTGCATGGAGCCTGCTTCTCCCTCTGCCTGTGTCTCTGCCTCTCCTTCTCTCTCTGTGACTATCATAAATAAATAAAAATTTAAAAATGGGATCCCTGGGTGGCGCAGCGGTTTGGCGCCTGCCTTTGGCCCAGGGCGCGATCCTGGAGACCCCGGATCGAATCCCACGTCAGGCTCCCGGTGCATGGAGCCTGCTTCTCCCTCTGCCTATGTCTCTGCCTCTCTCTCTCTCTCTCTATGTGACTATCATAAATAAATAAAATTAAAAAAATATATATATATATATATATTAAAAAAAAAAGTAGATCAGAAATCTGGGGAAACGGAGTCAATCCAACTGTAAAGCTCTGAGATGGGAAGGAATCAGGAGAGAGAAAGGAGAGACGAAAAAACAAAACAAGCAAGTGAAACCTCCTACTGAACATGAGCTCACCAACAAAAATTACGAAACGCTTAAAGAAAATTAGTATGAATGACAGCCAATGAGTCTACCGTGTACAAATGAATGCATTCCAGATAGACCAAAAATAATAGAGAAGTCCGAAAATTATTAAAAATGAGAATGTTAAAATTCTTAAATAAATTACAGAATCATGCGTATGAAAAAATAAATAAGAAGGGGATCCCTGGGTGGCTCAGCGGTTTAGCGCCTGCCTTTGGTGTAGGGCGTGATCCTAGAGTCCCGGGATCGAGTCCCACGTTGAGCTCCCTCCATGGAGCCTGCTTCTCCCTCTGCCTGTGTCTCTGCCTCTCTCTCTCTCTGTGTCTCTCATGAATAAATAAATAAGATATTAAAAAAAAATAAGCAAATCAGGCATAAATGAAATGAAGATGTTTGGATATGAAAACAACTTAAGGGATGCCTGGGTGGCTCAGCCGTTGAGCGCCTCCCTTTGGCCTGGGGCGTGATCCTGGAGTCCTGGGATCCAGTCCCACATCTGGCTTCCCGCATGGAGCCTGCTTCTCCCTCTGCCTGTGTCTCTGCCTCTCTCTGTGTCTCTCATTAATAAATAAATTAAAAATCTTAAAAAACAAAAAAACTTAAAATTATTGAAAAATAAATGTTAAGAGCCAAAAGGGTTACCTGACGTCAGATGTATTAGAATGCTCTTAAAAACATAAGAGAGGGCAGCCCCGGTGGCGCAGCGGTTTAGCGCCGCCTGCAGCCCAGGGTGTGATCCTGGAGACCCTGGATCGAGTCCCATGTCAGGCTCTCTGTATGATGCCTGCTTCTCCCTCTGCCTGTGTCTCTGCCTCTCTCTCTGTCTCTATGAATAAATAAATAAAATCTTTAAAAAAAAAAAAAAACATAAGAGAATGTTATGAACAACCTTATGACCAAAATTTGGTTGATTTTACATCAAATGGATAATTTTATAGAAATACTTAAAAATGGACTCAATGGTTATATTAATAACCACTAAACACACAGAAATGTTATTAGATTTTTTTCCTCTTTCCCACTCCTTTCCATTCATTTTTTTTCCCTAGCCTCTAACCACCTCCCCTGCAAATCTAGACAAAAAAAGAAAGAAGAAAAAAAAGACACAGGGACCAGACGAGTTTTAACAAAACATCAAGGGACATATAATTCCTGCTTTGTTATAATTCACTTAAGAAAATAGTTAAGAAAACAGGGATCCCTGGGTGGCTCAGTGGTTTAGTGCCTGCCTTGGGCCCAGGGCGTGATCCTGGAGTTCCAGGATCAAGTCCCAGGATCAAGTCCCAGGATCGAGTCCCACATCACGCTCCCTGCATGGAGCCTGCTTCTCCCTCTGCCTTTGTCTCTGCCCCTCTCTCTCTCTCTGTGTCTCATGAATAAATAAATAAAATCTTAAAAAAAAAAAAAGAAAGAAAGAAAATAGTTAAGAAAACAAACAGAAAAAAAAAAGAAAACAGGAAAGGTACTCAACTCATGGGACTATATACTTTTTATAACAAACCTGGGCAAGGACATTACAGGAAAAGATTTTTTTTTTTTTTGATAGTCTTATTTTTGAACACAGATGCAGGAATCCTAAATAAAATAATTATATAAAATAATAAATAAAATAATTCAGCATTTGGTCAAAAAATGCACTGTAATCAAAATGCATTTATTCCTGAAATGTGAGGATACTTCAACATCACAAAATCAAATTAGTGTGAGTCACTACATGAACCCAATTAAAGGAGAAAAATATTTAAATTGGTGCAAATTATCTGATTAAAATTCAATACTCAAAAATAAAATAAAATAAAATTCAATACTCATTCATAATAAAAACTCTTCGTAAGAAAACAGAAAATAGAAAGTAGAAACAAAAATCTTTAGTCGGGCACCTAGATGGCTCAGTTAGTTGAGCATCTGACTCTTGATTTCAGCTCAGGTGGTGGGATTTCAGCTCTTGGGGTGGTAGGATAGAGCCTCACGTCCAACGCCATGCTTAGCCTGGAGTCTGCTTGCTCTTCTCTCTCTGCTCCTACCCCTCTCATGGGCTCTCTCCCTCTAAAATGAATAAATAAGGGGCACCTGGGTGGCTCAATCAGTTAAGTGTCTGCCTTCTGGTCCGGACATGATCCCAGGGTCCTGGGATTGAGTCTTGCATTGGGCTCCCTGCAGGGAATCTGCTTCTCCCTCTGCATATGCCTCTGCCTCTCTGTGTGTCTCTCATAAATTAAAACAAACAAAAAACACTGTACTGGGGATTTTAACCAAATGCAGTAAAACAAGAAAAATAAATAAATCATAAGATTTAAAAGAAAAGGAAGAGGAATGCCTGGGTGATTCAGTCAGCTAAACATCTGGCTCTTGATTTTGGCTTAGGACATGATCTCAGGGTCATAAGTTCGAGCCCTATGTCAGGCTCTGTGCTCAGTGAGGAATCTGCTCAAAATTCCCTCCCTCTCCCTCTGCCCCTCCTCCAGCTCTCCTCCCCACCCTCTCTCTTTCAAATAAATAAATAAATCTTTAAAACATTGTAAAAAGGAAGACAACACCACCTCACACCAGCCAGAATGGCTAAAATGAACAAGTCAGGAAATAACAGATGTTAGTGGAGATGTGGAGAAAGGGGAACCCTCTTACTTTGTTGGTGGGAATGCAAGCTGGTGCCGCCACCCTGGAAAACAGTATGGAGGTTCCTCAAAAAAGTTAAAAAGAGCTACCCTATGACCCAGCAATGGCACTACTAGGTATTTACCCCAAAGATATAAAAGTAATGATCCAAAGGGGCACTTGCAAATAAATAAATAAACAAACAAATAAAAATAAAAAGGGGGCACTTGCACCCCAATGTTTATAGCAGCTATGTCCACAATAACCAAACTATAGAAAGAGCCCAGGTGTCCATCGACAGATGAATGGGTAAAGAAGATGTCATGTATGTATGTATACACACACACACACACACACACTAGAATATTACTCAGCCATCAAAAAATGAAATTTTGGGATCCCTGGGTGGCGCAGCGGTTTGGCGCCTGCCTTTGGCCCAGGGCGCGATCCTGGAGACCCGGGATCGAATCCCACATCGGGCTCCCGGTGCATGGAGCCTGCTTCTCCCTCTGCCTGTGTCTCTGCCTCTCTCTCTCTCTCTCTATGTGACTATCATAAATAAATAAAATTTAAAAAAAAAAAAAAAAAAAATGAAATTTTGCTATATGTAACAACATGGATGGAACTAGAGACTATTAGGCTAAGGTGAAATAAACCAATCGGAGAAAGACAATTATATGATCTCACTTGTGTGGAATTTAAGAAACAAAACAGAGGATCATAGGTGAAGAGAGGAAAAAATAAAGACAAAATCAGAGGAGACAAACCATAAGAGACTTAACCGTAGGAAACAAACTGAGGGTCACTGGAGGGGCAAGGGGTGAGGGATGGGGTAACTGGGTGATGGGCATTAAGGAGGGCACATGATGTAATGAGCACTAGGTGTTAATAAGACTGCTGAATCACTGCGACATCTGAAACTAATAATACATTAGATGTTAATTTATTGAATTTAAATTAAAATTCAGACCTTTACATATATGAAACTTGGTATGTGACAGATTGGCCACGCAAGCCATGGAGGAGGAGGATGGACTCATTCAATATATGGTGTGGGGACAATATACTATTCATATATAAAAAATCAGGTCCCTGTTATATGCCACACATAACAATAGCTTCTGTGGGGATTAAAGATCTAAATGTGAAAAGCCAAACATGAAACCTTGGAAGAAAATACAGGAGAATATTTTTATGGATTCAAGGTAGGGAAGACTTTCTTAAGCAAAAGCTAGAAAGAAAACAAAGAATCAGTATTAGGACAAAAGACCCTAGAAACAAAATCAAAACACAAGCCACAGACTGACAAAAGGTCAGAATCTAGAACTTCATACCATATTTTATTAACAGTTCAAAAATGCATAAAACGGGGCAGCCCTGGTGGCGCAGCGGTTTGGCGCCGCCTGCAGCCTGGGGCGTGATCTTGGAGACCCGGGATCGAGTCCCACATCAGGCTCCCTGCATGGAGCCTGCTTCTCCCTCTGCCTGTGTCTCTGCCTCTCTCTCTCTGTGTCTATGAGTAAATAAATAAAATCTTTAAAAAAAATGCATAAAACCACACCATATGCTCTATGCACGCACTCCTGTGAGAAATCTACATATGAAATGTACAAAAGTTGGGGGGAGAAACGACCTAAGTGATGGTGGTTGTTAGCAGAAAGGAGGGGAATAAGTTGGGGAGGTTTCCATTGTTATCTGTAACACCTTATATTTAAAGCAAATCTGAAGCCAAAAAAAAAATTGCGTGTGAATTTCTTGTGCTTATTTCTCTTATTTTTTGAGATAGTTATCGTGTTGGGCAAGTATTTTAAATCCTTCTCCCTGGATATTTCATGGTACTACTTTTAAATAATAATTCAACATGTGTTTTGCATAGACTCTATTGGGACGCGTGGGAGACTCAGCGTTGAGCCTCTGCCTTCAGCTCAGGGCCTGATCCCAGGATTGGGATCAAGTCCCACATCAGGCTCCCTGCATGGAGCCTGCTTCTCCCTCAGCCTGTGTCTTTGCCTCTCTCTCTCTGTGACTCTCATGAATAAATAAATAAAATCTTAAAAAAAAAAAAAAAAAAAGAATAGACCCTTTGGATACAATACATTTTGAATATATAGGCAATATATCCAAAAAGTGCCAAGTGGTTCAAAATTCTAAATATATTGAAATTTATGCCTTGAAAATACTTGTTCCCATTTCTGTTCTCCAATTAGGAAGCCAGGAAGCAACCAATATTACCAACTTCTTTATTTTTCCATAACCAAGCAATTATATATATATTTTTCCCCTCTTCTTTCTTTTTTAAGATTTTATTTATTTCTTCATGAGAGACAGAGAGAGAGAGAAAGAGAGAGAGAGAGAGAGAGGCCGAGACACAGGCAGAGGGAGAAGCAGGCTCCATGCAGGGAGCCTGATGTGGGACTCGATCCCGGGACTCGAGGACCACGTCCTAGGCTGCAGGCGGCGCTAAACCACTGCACCACCAGGGCTGCCCTTCCCTCTTCTTTTTACAGAAATAATAGCTTATTCTCCCTTCTCTTCTGTACTTGCTTATAACCTAGAAAGCATTTTGTATCAGTCTAAAAAGAACCCCTCCTCCTCCCTCCTTCTGAGCGCCACTGCATGGAATTTCATTATATGGACGGACCACACTTGATCTAACCCGTGCATCCCACTTTGTCTTTGCACAAAATGCTGCAGTAAAGAACCTCAAACAAACATCACTTCACACAGACACTAGTATCTACGTGGTAATTTCTAGAAGTGCAATTGCTGGCCCAAAGGGAATACATATCCCAAATGTTGAGAGGTATTGCCAAATTGCCTCCGGAAAGGCTGTGCCAATTTACATTTCCCACCGGGAGTTTATAAGACTGCCTGCCCCTCACTTCTTGTCCAATACTTTCTGATATGAATGTGCTTTTCATTTGCATTAAAAAATTTTTTTGGGGGATACCTGGGTTTAGCGGTTTAGTGCCTGCCTTCCACCCAGGGTGTGATCCTGGGGTCCTGGAATTGAGTCCGGCATGGGGCTCCCTAAATGGAGCCTGCTTCTCCCTCGGCCTGTGTCTCTGACTCTCTCTCTCTCTCTCTCTGTCTCTCATGAATAAATAAATAAAAATTTAAAAATAAAAATAAAAAATAAAAAAATTTATAACTTTTTAAAAAGCTTATTTATTTATTAGAGACACGTAGAGAGAGAGAGAGAGAGGCATAGACA
This sequence comes from Canis lupus baileyi, assembly GCF_048164855.1. Lineage (NCBI taxonomy): Eukaryota > Metazoa > Chordata > Mammalia > Carnivora > Canidae > Canis > Canis lupus. The sequence goes on from NC_132853.1 coordinate 35,810,548, forward strand.
CAGGCCGAGGGAGAAGCAGGCTCCCTGCAAGTAGCCCAATGTGGAACTCAATCGTGGATTCTGGGATCATGCCCTGGGCCAAAGGCAGATGCTCAACCACTGAGACACCCAGGCATCCCAAATTTTTATAACATTAAAAAAATATTATTTATTTATTTATTTATTTGACATAGAGACTGAGAGAGCACAAGCAGGGGAGCTGCAGTCGGAGAGGGAGAGGATGACACGTGGCTCGATCCCAGGACCCTGGGATCATGACTTGAGCTGAAAGCAGCTGCTTAACCAACTGAGCCACCCAGGTGCCCCTCATCTGCACTTTTTTTTTTAAAGATTTTATTTATTTATTCATGAGAGACACACACACACACACAGAGAGAGAGAGAGAGAGAGAGAGGCACAGACACAGGCAGAGGGAGAAGCAGGCTCCTCCCAGGGAGCCTGATGTGGGACACTATCCAGGACTCCAGGATCATGCCCTGAGCTGAAGGCAGATGCTCAATCGCTGAGCCACCCAGGTGTCCCTGTTTGTTTGTTTGTTTGTTTTTTAGCTTTTAAAAATATGAGAAAGTTGATCAGTTTGGAATTTATCTTGGTATGAACTGTAAGATAGGTTCGACTCTTATCTTCCTTTATCTACACAGGTGTCCCATGTGATTTCTTGGATAATCCATCTTTTCACCCTTTAATCTGAAAAGCTACCTTTATCACATGGTAAAACTCCAACATGTTTGTCCCTGGATTTCCAATGTGATTCCACTGATATTTTTAGCCATAGTCCAATACCACTCTGTTTTTATTATCATTACTTAAGATGATATAATTAATTGTTTTTTGTTTTCAAAATAAGCAGAAACACATAATCAGTTAAATACAATTAAGCAATATTAGGAGAGTATGTCCTAGAATTCTTTTTTTTCCTCCAAACAAATCTTGTTTGTCAGGAATTCTATCAGGGTAGTTATTTTCATGAATTCTCCTCCACCTCAGAGTGGATCCCTTCCAAATTTCACCAATAGCTCTACAAGATCCCACCCTGGAACCCCAGGGGCAAGAGCCTTACCTGGTCCAGGGTCATATAACTTGGGGATGACAGGATGGCGGATGGTCACTGGAAACTTGGCCACTGAGGACTTGGACTCCAGACTCACTGGAAGGAGAAATAAGGTCAAGGTGGGCAGCACGGTGTCTGGGCCACTCTCCACACTGCCTCAAGGAAGCTGCAGGGGTGAAGGTTCAGTAGAGAACATCCTGCGTGGGATGAGACCCACTGAGTTGACAGCACTCTGGCTCCTGATTTGCTATGTGTCCCTGGGGACCTTGCTGAACGCCTCTTTTTTTTTTTTTTTTTTTTTTTTAATTAAGTAATCTCTGTGCCCAACATGGGACTTGAACTCACAACCCTGAGATCAAGAGCCACGTGTTCTGCTGACTGAGCCAGCCAGGTGCCCCTTTTTGAATGCCCCTTAGCTCACATGTCTTCCGCTGTGAGAGTCTGGTGGGGTGGAGTGGGCTTGGAATCAGAGGGTCCAGATTACATTTGACTTTGCCATTTATTATCTGAAATACCTTGGGTAAATCAGTGCTCACTTCAGCAGCACATTTACTCAAATTGGAAGGATTCAGAGATCAGCATGGCCCCTGTTCAAGGACTATACACAAATTTTTTTTTTTTAAGATTTTACTTATTTATTCGCAAGAGACACCAAGAGAGAGGCAGAGACATAGACAGAGGGAAGAGAAACAGGCTCCATGCAGGGAGCCTGACGTGGGACTCGATCCTGGGGCGCCAGGATCACGCCCTGAACTGAAGGCAGACGCTCAACCACTGAGCCACCCAGGTGCCCCCATAAAATTTTATTTATTTTTTTTAAAAGATTTTATTTATTTGACAGAGAGGGCACAAGTAGAGGGAGAAACAGGCTCCCCACTGAGCAGAGAGCCTGATGTGGGGCTCAAACCCAGGATCCTAACATCATGACCTGAGCTGAAGGCAGCCGCTTAACCAGCTGAGCCACCCAGGTGCCCCCTCTATATGCACATTTGAAATACCTTGGGTAAATCACTTCTCCAGGTACAAAACCAGGATAATACTACCTCCCTGTTTTATCTCACAGGGTCATTTGTTGAAAAGAAATGTCTGGGAACCTGAGAGAGAGCTCTCTCTTTAGTCGGTGGTCATGCATAATCTATCCTGTGTTTCATTTTTCTGTTGGTGTCCTGGGAATTCATCCTGGGTGTGGAGTGAAAAGAAAAAGAGTGACTTTAATTCATCCGGAAAGAAACTGGGGCTGCCAGGGGCTGGCCAGAACTGTTCTCCCAAGAATTTCTAGGATGGGAGTGGGAGATAGGGATAGGAGAAGGAAACAAAGCCACTGTCCTTGGGGCTGAGAGCTCCTCCACATACCTCTTTTCCTGTTAGTGTCCAGGACAAGATAACGATACACAGACTGAGTCCCTCCAGTCCTGTAGCTGAAGTCTTCAGCTCTGAGAGCTACGGATAATAGGGCATAGAGCCCCTGGTGGTTTCCAGGTGCATGAATGATCTACCCTCATAGAGAATGCACATTCTTTCCTTTGAAGGATGGGTGGCAACATGGGGGCAGTGTTGGAGACAGTATTTGGGAAGTTAGAGGTCTAGGGTTAGAAACAAGAGCAAGAGAAGAATCCTAAATGCAGGCAGGCTTCCAGGAGGAGGAAGACTTTAGGAGGGACAGGTGGTGTTATCCCACTCCCTAAGCATTTTGCCATCCAAGGACAGACTCTCACCCACATCCACTCTGTGGTGCTGGTACACTGTGCTGGTGTATGTCATGTGCTGGAGGATGAAATTCAAAAGCTTCTGATTACTGGTGGAAATGGTCAGTCGCTTCTGGCCTCTGCCCTGCACCACACTGTCAGGGATGTCAGCGAGGGTGTTCAGTGTCCCCAGAGAAGCTGTCAGGGTGACCTAAGGTGGGTGAGGTAGAAAGACGCTAAATGCAAGGAAAGGCACATACCCAGGATGGCCAGCAGGGGGCAGGGCCCATGAGGATGAGAGGAGGCGCTCTGTGGTGCCCTGGAAGCTCCGGTCTGGCTCTCCAGCCGGTTACTGCTGTCCCCAGCGAAGTAGAATCAAGTCTTGGGGATTGGTGTGTTCAGGGTCATTGCTCTGTCTCTTGGCCTACAGGATCCTATCCTTCTAGATTCCTTACTTAGTTTTTTCTTTCTTCTTTTTTTAAAGATTTTATTTATTTATTCATGAGAATATACAGAGAGGAGAGAGAGAGGCAGAGACACAGGCAGAGGGAGAAGCAGGCTCCATGCAGGGAACCCGACGCAGGACTCGATCGCGGGTCTCCAGGATCATGCTCTGGGCCAAAGGCAGTGCTAAACCGCTGAGCCACCCAGGCTGCCCAGTCTTTTTGATTTCTGACTGCCTCCTCCTCCTCCGCTGCCTGACCTCCAAATGGAGTTTTCCAGGGTTTGGTTCCATGCCCTTTTCTCTTCTTATTCAACACCTTCTCACCTTTTAAATACTATTCATATGCTAGTGACTTAAAAATATATGTCTCCAGTTCACATCTTTCTGAGACCCAACTGCCTGGCTGGTTGCTTTGCTAGGAAGTTCCACAGGCAGTTGAAACAAAATCGAGCTATTAAGTTTTCTCTATAAACCTGTTTGTCACTCTCTACCTGCTTCTCCCCGCCCTGTGAATGGCATCTTTGTCTCTTCGACTGTTGAAGTCCCTAATGGAGGTCATTCCTATTTGAAAAGAGTCCTATTGGGTCTACCTTCAACAGGTACCTAGAACTGGTCCCCATCTCTCCATCTCATTGCTACCCCCTAGAGCTACTCTCTTCTCCTGCCTTCTTGTCCTCTGTGTAGCCAGGTATTTTTATGAAAAGTACACTGGATTATGTCACACTTGCTGAAAACACTCCAATCAGCCAACAGGTGTTTTCTGAGATCCAAATTACAGGTACTGGGAAAAGAGGAGTAAATAGAACCAACTCCCTGGAAGGCTTATATTCTAGTCGGGAAGGATGGCGATAAGTATATCACAATACATATAAAATAATTCAGGTACAGAAAAGCATCATGAAGATAACAGAGAGTACTGGATAAGTGGCAAAGGTGTGTTTTGGGGGTGCTTTGCTGAGACTAGGGGAGGGCAAGAGAAGGCCATCAGAGGATAGAATAGTTTGGCAGATTTGCTCAGTCATCACCCATTCCAACCTCTGGCAGGCAGAATGAGAAAAAAACTACATTTCCCAGACTCCTTTTTCTTTTTCTTTTTCTTTTTTTTTCCAGACTCCTTTTTCGATTAGGGTTCTGGATGCAGTTTGCATCGCACCACACTCATCAGCTCTCTGTGCATAAGAGTTGGATTTGGAGCTATATTTAAGTGGGAGACAAAAGACAGGGCACAGAGCAACGGTCTAGCTGGCGCTAACCTTGACTGGCAACATGCACAGAAGCCAGGCTGTGGTGACAGCTTCCTCTTGGAGCAAAAGCAGTAGCATCTGTGCTGACCCAGGTCTCTGGAAGTCCTCCTTCAAACTCCAGCCACTCGCATGGCTGGAAAAATAATGCCTTCCGGAGGCATCCTTCTCCCCTCTCCACCTTGGACTCATGTTGGATTTCTTTCTTTCTTTTTTTTTTTTTGACCATGTTGGATTTCTAATCTGGATAAGCACTCTGTCAAAATCTGAGACCAGCCACCACTGGGGATGGGGGTGTGAGCAGTGAGCCAAGGACAGGATGCCAAGTGCAGAAAGGGGCTGGGAAGGGGACTAACCTCATAGATGGGGGCATCTGGTCCTTCAAACTGGAGACCTGGAGGACACAGGAAAAAGGATTAAAAACACCATTTGAGAGCAACAGCTCCTGATGCTCACTACCTTCCTGGTGACTCCTATGTATCCTTCCAGAATCTTTTCAGGTGTCACATCCTATCCAGGGTGTTTGTTCACCACTCCCCTCTCCCCAGGGTCCTGTTAGGTGGTGTCCCATGGTCCTTCTCAAATTCCAGTGGAGCTAAAGCCTTTGATGCCCACCCTCAGCATTGGATGGATACTGTGAATTAATCCATCCTCTTCCAGGTGTCTCTGTTACTGAAGGGAAGACAGCAATGGATAAGTAACAAAACATCCTTATATGAGGTTCCTAGAAGAGTCAAATTCATGGAGACGAGAAAAGACATTTTACTGAATGGTGGTTGCCACAGGCAGGAGAGGGGAAAAGAGTCAATGTTAAATGAGTAGAGTTTTAATTGGGGCAGATAAAGTTCTGGAGATGGATGATGGTGACAGTTGCAGAACAATGAAAATATATTTAATGCCACAAAACTGTGTGCTTAAAAGTGATTAATTTATTATGTATATTTTACAATAAGAAAAGGAATCATCCAACATGGCAAATCACTTTATTTTTTGCAAATCACTTTTTAAATGACTATTCAAAACCGCTAGCAATTTATCCAAGTATATTTATTATTATTTTTAAAGATTTTACTTATTTATTTATTCATGAAAGACACAGAGATAGAGCGGCAGAGACACAGGCAGAAGGAGAAGCAGGCTCCATGTAGGGAGCCCGACGTGGGACTCGATCCTGGGTCTCCAGGATCACGCCCTGGGCCAAAGGCAGGCGCTAAACCGCTGCGCCACCCAGGGATTCCCGTGTATTTACTTTAGAATCCAGCTCTGTTTTCATAATGTGACTAATTCAAGTTCTAATTCAAATATAGCCTCCCTAGGTGGCCTTAGATAACTTATGTCACCCGTGAAATTGGCAAAATAACATTTACCTCACAGGGATGTGGTGCTAAACTAGAGAAGTGTGTAGAAATCTCTTGTAGAGGGATCCCTGGGTGGCACGGCAGTTTGGTGCCTGCCTTTGGCCCAGGGCGCAGTCCTGGAGACCCGAGATCGAGTGCCACGTCGGGCTCCCAGTGCATGGAGCCTGCTTCTCTCTCTGCCTCTCTCTCTGTGACTATCATAAATAAATAAAAATTAAAAAAAAAAAAGAAATCTCTTGTAGAGGGGAGTTTTTTTTTTCTTTTTTTTTTTTTTAAGATTTTATTTATTTATTCATAGAGACACAGAGAGAGAGGGAGAGAGGCAGAGACACAGGCAGAGGGAGAAGCAGGCTCCATGCAGGGAGCCCGACGTGGGACTCGATCCTGGGTCTCCAGGATCACGCCCTGGGCTGCAGGCGGCGCTAAACCACTGCGCCACCGGGGCTGCCCAGTTTTTTTTTTTTTTTTTCCATTAAAGATTTTATTTATTTATTCATAGAGACACAGAGAGAGAGGGAGAGAGGCAGAGACACAGGCAGAGGGAGAAGCAAGCTCCATCCCGGGACTCCAGGATCACGCCGAGCCACCCAGGGATCCAGAGGGGAGTTTTAACCAACATAAATACTCTTTTCAATATGCTCTTCTAGGAGTTGGGCTCATCTTTGCCTGTTTCTCATGATGCTGGAGGACACCAAAAAGCCAATCATGTCCTAAGATTCCTGAGACTCACAGATTTTTGTTCTCTTCTTTGTTATCTGGGATCCCTGGGGACGTCACAGTGGTGGAAAGGGCTAACCAGGGGTTCCCAATGGTGGAAACATTGAAACTAATAGTAAATGAAATCACGTCAAGCTTCCTGCATTGTGCACACAGCAGGTACTCAACGACTGTTCCCTTCCACTTCCCAGTTTTGCTTAAGAAGAGTTAAGAAAGTTGCCCTGCTCCTCTCCAGATGGAGATGTACCTACCCGGGATGGGAACCGTGTGCAGGGGCATCACCTCCACCCCATGGATCGGGTACCCAAAGGGGAGGTTGGGCTGAGCCAGCAGCGGCGGTGGACGGGGCAACCCTTCTCTGCAGGGAACAGAACCAGAACTGTTAGCAGCTGCTGTCTGGTGCCTCCCTGATTAGTCCTGAAAGCGGTACCTGTGCCCAGAGCTCTGTGCTGCCAACGGGGAGAAATCGAAAGTACATTGATTGTCCAGTTCACCCCTCCATTCCCTCCCCCCTTTATTCCTGCCCCTCCCTGCAGCTTTGAATTCCACAGAGGAATTGAGGCAGTTGACAACAAAGCACCTACAAAATTAAAAATGCAACCAGTGAAAAAGAAGAAACAAAACAATCAGATTACAGGGCCAACCCAGTGCAGTAGCCCAATGCCAGGGTCACACGTGAACTTCCCAGTAGTCAGGGTATAAAGTGTTGGACAATCAGTACTCTGGTCTTATTATCAATAGGACAAAGCAAACAACTTGGGAGGCAAATAAACCTTTTCCTAGCATTGAACTCAAGAAAGAAGAAGGAAAGGAAAGGATAGGAAAGGAAAAAGGAAAGGAAAGGGGAAAGGAAAGAAGGAAAGGAAAGGAAAGGAAAGGAAAGGAAAGGAAAGGAAAGGAAAGGAAAGGAAAGGAAAGGAAAGGAAAGAAGGAAAGGAAAGGAAAGGAGAAAGAAAGAAAGAAAGAAAGAAAGAAAGAAAAAATATATCCCAAGAACGTGATTTGTTGCCTTGATATTTTCAGAGCAAACACAGTGACGATTTTCATATGGTTTTGTTGTTATAACAACCTCAGTCAAGGGCAGCACTTAACAAGTCAGTGAGATTGATTCTTTGCAAGACTAAGATAATGTGGTTGAAATGCAGCCTTCGGGAATCCAGCGTAGCCAAGGGTATCATTTAGATCACCTGGAAGACAGATTAGACTACTGTAGTGAATATTTATGAGAATGCAAAAGAGAAAATTTAAAAATGGAAAATTATGTAAACAGGCAATTAACAGAAGTACAAATGGCTAATACATATATGAAACGTGCTCAGCTTCAAAATTAGTCAGGGAAATGCAACTTTAAAAACAATGAACTAGAGGTGCTGGGCTGGCTCAGTCAGTAGAACCTGTGACTCTTGATCTTGGGATCAAAAGTTTGAGCCCACGTCGGGAGGACAGATTGTTTAAAATAAAATCTTTAAAAACAAAAACAACAAAATGCGTTTTTCATGAATGTTTTAAAATGTAATGATAGGGAGTGTTGGTTCAGTAAGGGGTATCTAAGGTATTACCCTTACCCACTCGTCATGAAAATGTGAATTAATATAGGTCCTCTTGAATGCAATTTGCCAGTATTTACTAAAAGTAGAAATAAAGGGCACTTGGGTGGCTCAGTCGGTTAAGTGTCTGCCTTCAGCTCAAGTTGTGGTCCCAGGGTCCTGGGATCGAGCCCCGAGTCAGGTTCCCTGCTTGGCTGGGGAGCCTACTTCTCCCTCTTCCTCTGCCTGATACTCCCCCTGCTTGTGCGCTCCCCCTCTCATGCGCTCTCTCTCTCTGCCAAATACATAATATCTTCAAAAAATAAAAAAGATAAAAGTAGATACAAGCATATCCTAAGTGAGCAATTCAAATGCTAGTTAAGGGGAGAAACACCTGCCTGTGTAAACAACCACATGCATAAGGAGGCTCATTTCAGCACTGTTTGAAATGAACATCCTTATACACATCCTAATGAAATAAGAATGTAAATATAATGTAATATTATTATTATAAATTATGTAAGTGGAATAATGAAAATTTCCCCCAAATCTGAATATCATTCAATAGGAGAATAAGGGCAGCCCTGGTGGCTCAGTGGTTTAGCCTCGCCTTCGGCCCGCAGCGTCATCCTGGAGACCTGGGATCCAGTCCTGTGTTGGGCTCCCTGCATGGAGCCTGCTTCTCCCTCTGCCTGTGTCTCTGCCTCTCTCTCTCTGAGTCTCTCATGAATAGATAAATAAAATCTTTAAAAAAAAAATGTATTTGATGAGGGGCACCTGGGTGGCTCAGTTAAGCATCTGACTCTCCATTTTGGCTCAGGTCATGATCTCAGGGTTGTGAGGTTGAGCCCCATGTCAAGCTCTGGGCTAAGCATGGAGCCTGCTTAGGATTGTCTCTCTCCCTCCTCTTCTGCCCCTCTCCTCTTTTGCCCCCCCTCACTCACTCATGCACACTCTCTAAAACAAAAACAAGGGGCCCCTGGGTGGCTCAGTCAGTTAAGTGTCTGCCTTCAGCTCAGGTCATGATCTCACAGTTCTGGGATCTAGCTCCAGGACCAGCTCCCTGCTCAGTGGGGAGCCTGCTTCTCCCTCTCCATCTGCCTCTCCCCCTACTCATGCTTTCTCTCTCTCTCAAATAAATAAATAAAATCTAAAATAAAAATAAAACAAAAACCTTAAAAAAACATACTGAATTCTGGAGTGATTTGTTCTTATGGTACCAATTACATTAAAAATATACACACAGATGGGTGAAACAGGTGAAGGGGATAAAGAGTATACTTATCAGGAGGAGCACCTAATCATGTATAGAATTGTTGAATCACTACACCTGCAACTAGTAGAACAGTGTATGTTAATTAGGCAGAATTAAAATAAAATTTAAAAATACACACAGGGCAGCCCCGGTGGCTTAGCAGTTTAGCGCCGCCTTCAGCACAGCGCGTGATCCTGGAGACCCGGGATCGAGTCCCACATCGGTCTCCCGGAGTGGAGCCTGCTTCTCCTTCTGCCTGTGTCTCTGCCTCTCTCTCTACATCTCTCATGAATAAATAATAAAATCTTAAAAAAACAAAAATAAAAAAATAAAAATACACTCAAAACCCCAGTAGTATATGTTTATGTGGATATACATATATATGAATATGCAAGTGATTATGTGAGTTCATCTGTGTGTATAGCAATATAGAGGACAGTCTGGAATTATATATACCAAACTCCTAAGGGCAGATTGTGTTGGTGAGGGATCATATCATATAAAGAAGGGAAGCAAGAAGAATTGAGGGAGTTGGTTCAAGTGGATTGTTTTTAAAGATTTTATTTATTTATTTGACAGAAAGTGCACAAGCAGGGGGAGTGGCAGGCAGAGGGAGAGGGAGAAGCAGGCTCAATCCTAGGACCTGGGATCATGACGTAAGCAGAAGGCAGATGTTTAACTGTCTGAGCCACCCAGGCAGGCACCCCCAAGTGGATTTTTTGTAAAGAGCATTCTCCATGTATGATTTTTTTTTATTTTTCAAAGATTTTTATTTATTTATTCATGAGAGACACAAAGAGAGAGCAGAGATGTAGGCAGAGGGAGAAGCAGGCTCCCTGCAGGGAGCCTGATGTGGGACTAGATCCCGGGACCCCAGGATCACACCCTGGGCCAGAGGCAGATGCCCAAACACTGAGCCACCCAGGTGTCCCCATGTACTACTTTTTAAGTGAAGTATAATATGAAGATAATCAGACTCAAATGAATCAGAGCTCTCACCCAATATCAAGCTCCACTAATGATTTCAAGGATACAGACAATTATGTGGCTCAGGCAGGACACACAGAGCATTCCAGGTGGATCCCCTGTCATGCCTTCCCACATTAGACAGGTACTCTCTGGCAGAGGATAATAGGCATGATCTCCAAATGGGGTTTTGCTGGATTGCCTCACATAGCGGAGAACATGTAAGTTAGAAGTCATCTCCATTTTATACCTTCGGAGAGTTGTACAGCTTAGGTGACATTCGCCAGGGGCTGAAGATTCTGGGTTATTTATTCTATGCAATGGGCTGAAGTGGGGACAAAGAGACCAAGAAAATCCCATTCCTGGAGGGGGAGAACCCAGACTGAGACACCAATAACTAGAATACTAGGTCATCTGTTCAGTAACAGAAATGAGGCCAGCTCTGAATGCCACCTTCTTGAACATTCCTTTTGTAATTCTCAGAATTGGAAGCTGCTCTCCCCACTGAGACCTAGTGCAGCATTCCCCCTGGCTAGTGTTGTAACACTGAGCTTTGGGCCGAACGCCTGTATTCCACAGTGTGCTGGACACCTTCTGTGGGCCACCGAGCACCTGCAGTCCCGCCGCATTGGGCTGGGGGCTCTCTGTGTAATCATGGCAGCAGCAGGGATGGGGAGGAGGTGGGTGGAAGGGACGCAGAGAGGGCGCACTGCCTCTACCCGCTCTGTTCCTCTGGGAGGTCCCTGGGAGCAGGATCTAGATAGGCTCTATCTTTGTACCTAACTTGACACCTTGCCCAGAGTAGGCATTCCATGTGTTTCTTGGGCTGAGAAAGATTTGAGGCACTGGTGGGAGCTGAGCATCTTCTTCCCTGGCCACTGCCAGGATGACAAGAGACCCAGTTCACATCAGTGATTATGACTGGGATTTGTTTGTTCTTGTACCTGTGTTGCCACCTACAATCTTCCTGCAATCTCCCTGCCTCCTCTATACTTTTCTATGTATTCTTCACTGAAAAGCTAGAGTGATATTTTACAAAAGTATCTCAGATAAGCACTTGCCATTTTTAAAAGCCATTCAATTCTTGGAGCACCTGGGTGGCTCAGTTGTCTGGGCATCCAACTCTTGATTTTGGCTCAGGTCATGGTCTTGGGATTGTGAGATGGGCCCTGCGTCGGGCTCCAAGCTCAGTGGGGAGTCTCCTTGACATTCTCTCTCTCCTTTTCCCTCTGCCCCCCTCTTCATTAGTGTGCATGCGCATACACCCTAAATACATAAATAAATAAAATCTTTTTTTTTTAAAGATTTTATTTATTTATTCATAAGAGACAGAGAGAGAGAGGCAGAGACACAGGCAGGGGGAGAAGCCGGTTCCATGCAGGGATCCCGATGTGAGACTTGATCCTGGGGCTCCAGGATCACGCCCTGGGCCAAAGGCAGGCGCTAAACCACTGAGCCACCCAGGGGACCCCCTCATCTAAGGTTCTGATGAGGTTTCAATACCTTTCCTACAAACACCCTTTTGATACAAGCCCATCAGAATCAATCGCTGATCTTTTCAACCAACAATACTGGCCGATACACTCCAAGTGTGTGATTCTGGGCTCTGCACATAGCAGAGGGGGAAAGTATGTTCTTAACAATGAATTAGTGGCACACCCTTGGTGACACTACAAAATCACTTGCTGTGAAGGCCTGGGTGCATTGAGGCTGTGCCACCAATACCCCACTGACATCCCAGACTATTTTCATTCCTTTGTTTTCTTCTTACTATGAAAGGTTCCAGACATGCAAAGTTTGATAAATGTTTACCTATGGACCATTTTCCTCGGTTCTCTCTCCTTGCTTTATTCCTAACAGTTCCCACCAGGGATCCCTGCAAGAGAGGAATTCTTTCCTGTTTTCTTGGGACTCATACCCTCAGGACATGGTAAAGAAAGCTTTTGCTCTACCCCAGGACCCAAGAGCCCTCATGGCCTCCATTACCTCCTCTGAAAGTGTTCAAATTCAGCCTGTCTCCTTGCTTTTACTGCAGGGAGCTCACTGTGGCCATAGGCATCCTGAAAATTATAGCTTCTCTTCTGTTTGGTAGCTTCGCATTTGCACTGGTTTTTTGGGAACAGCCTAAAAAAAACAGAAAAGGCCTGTGAACATGGAGCTGGTGGGTGGGCTGGTGGGTGAGAGAGAACCTGTGGTCTAACCAGTGCATGATTCACCCCGAGAATCTCCTTTCCATATACACACCTGTCCTACCTGGGAGGAGATTCTGGAATCCCAGAAATACAAGGAGGGGAGGGGGATGGACAAGGGGAAGAAGGCCCCTTCTCTGGAATTACTCCCTGCACCAAATGTCTTTAAGCTGGAGTCATGTGAATACCAGTGGCGTCTGGGCCCCTCCAGTGGGGACAGGAAGGCAGCAGCATCTTTCTTAGAGTTTTAGCCAACATGCCATCTATAGTTTTTTTTTTAATATTTTATTTATTCATAGAGACACAGAGAGAGAGAGAGAGACAGAGACACAGGCAGAGGGAGAAGCAGGCTCCATGCAGAGAGCCTGACATGGGACTCGATCCAGGGTCTCCAGGATCACACCCTGGGCTGCAGGCAGCGCTAAACCGCTGCCCCACTGGGGCTGCCCTGCCATCTATAGTTTTAAGGGACTTTGCTGGGTGCTGTAGAGAACAGACTGCATCTTGCAGACCAAACCTGTCCCGGGTCCGACAGTTTGGATCACTTTAACAACAAGCACGGACTGAGGAAGGCAAGGCAACTGGCTGTAAAATGGGCACAGGAGGGCACAGTAAACCACAGAAGGAGCGAGGGAGACATGGGACCAACATGGAATAACCTTAATCTCACCAGATTCCATCATAGGTAAAGAGGTTCTTGAGATGTTCCTCAGGTAGAAGCTTCGGTGTCTGGTCATTCAGAGCAGAATGCGGGAGCTCTGGCATGATGCTATTGAATTCCACACTTCTGAACATAAATACAACAATGCCAAGTCCTAAGACTAAAACTGATATCTTGAGGAGCCACAGAAACTCAGACCTGTTGGAACATAAAAGAACAAATTCCGGGATCCCTGGGTGGCGCAGCGGTTTGGCACCTGCCTTTGGCCCAGGGCACGATCCTGGAGACCCGGGATCGAATCCCACATCGGGTTCCTGGTGCATGGAGCCTGCTTCTCCCTCTGCCTATGTCTCTGCCTCTCTCTCTCTCTGACTATCATAAATAAATAAAAAAAAAAAAAAAAAAAAAAAAAAAAAAAGAACAAATTCCATTAAAATCTTTTTTCTTGATCACATAATAAGTGATGTAATTATATAATATATGTGGAAATAACAACTTGAGGAAAAATGTGAAACCTTATATCTTATACTACTTACTAAAATTGATTTCTGATTTTAAAAAAGAGTAAAGGTATGCCTGGGTTGTTCAGGGGTTTAGAGCCTGCCTTCGGCCCAGGGCATGATCCTGGAGTCCCAGAATCAAGACCCGTATCGGGCTCCCTGTGAGGAATCTGCTTCTCCCTCTGCCTGTGTCTCTGTCTCTCTCTTTCTGTGTCTCTCATGAGTAAATAAATAAATAATATATTTTTTAAATTAAAAAAATAGAAAAGAGTAAAGAGGGGCACCTAGGTGGCTCAGTTGGTTAAGGGTCTGCCTTCAGCTGAGATCATGATCTCAGGGTCCTGATGGAGCCCAGCATTGGGCTCCCTGCTCAGCGGGTAGTCTGCTTCTCCCTCTCCTTCTATCTTTGCTCCCGACTCATGCTCTCTCTCTCTCTCAAATAAATAAATAAAATCTTTAAAAAAATTGCAAGGCAAAGAATGTGCAAAAACATCCCAAGGGGGAGAAAAAAGAAAGTAAGTTTTGCAATATTTATGTCAGCATAGTTGAATTCAAGGCCAGAAAAATGTATTAAATAGGACAAAAAAGATCACTTACAATGAGCAAATACATGACCCACAAAACAGATGTAGTGGTCATGAACTTTATCCACTAAATAATAGCATTAAAGTACAGAAAGCTGGGCCCCTGGGTGGCTGAGTCGTTTAAGCATCTGACTCTCGATCTCAGCTCAGGTCTTGATCTCAGTGATTTCAAGCCCCATATTGGGTGCCACGCTGGGAGTGGAGCCTACTTCAAAAAAAAAAAAAAAAAATCACAGAAAGAAAAAAGAAGGACAGAAGGATTACAAATACAAAGATAGTCATAGATTCCAACATTCTCACATCTAACACCTAACATTCTCACATCTCAGTGCTTCACAAATCAAGTTTCAAAAATATATAAAGCAGTAGAGCAACTAAATGATATAATTCATATTCTGTTAAAGAGCTCTTAGGAAACTTACAAAAAGTGGCCATGCAAAGAAAACTGTAATCAAGTAGAAATAGTTCAGATCATGTACTCTGTGCAATCAAAATGTAACCTAATGGGGGATCCCTGGGTGGCGCAGCGGTTTAGCGCCTGCCTTTGGCCCAGGGTGCGATCCTGAAGTCCTGGGATCGAGTCCCACGTTGGGCTCCTGGCATGGAGCCTGCTTCTCCCTCCTCCTGTGTCTCTGCCTCTCTCTCTCTCTCTCTCTCTGTCCATCATAAATAAATAAATAAATCTTTAAAAAAAAATGTAACCTAATGAAAAGCTCCCTTCCCCAACAACATGGAAATTTTAGAAAAACTTTCCAAAGCAGCTCAAGAGCATCAGAACAAGAATATAAAGATAATAAAGACACTACATTCCAGAACTATGTAACACACTAAAACTGTCCTGAAAGGAGAATTTGAAGTTTTAAATACCAATTTCTAATCACGAGGCATAAAGTTAATAAATTAAGCAACCGAAGAAACTTGAAGAAAGGACAAAAAAAACAAATCTAAAGAAAGCAGAAACAAGAACGTAATAACAATTCAAGGAGAAAGTGGTGAATTTGAGAAACCTAAAATGGAATAATTACTAAATCTAAGCAGTGAGTGGACAACTTTTGTGATACCTGCCTAGTTTCTAGCCCCCCCTTTTTAAGATTTATTTATCTATCTATCTATCTATCTATCTATCTATCTATCTATTTATTTATTTATTTATTTATTTATTTATTTGAGAGAGAACCAGAGAGCATAAGCAGGGGGAAGAGCAGAGGGAGGGGGGAGAGGCGGGCTCCCCAACAAGCAGGGAGCCTGACATGCGGCTCCATCCCATGACCCTAGAATCATGACCTGAGCTGAAGGCAGATGCTTAACTGACTGAACCACCCAGGCGCCCCTATAACCTTTCTTCTGTAAGACTTTTCTCCTGACCCACGAAGGTGACACCTAGGATCCTAGCTTCTTTGCACAGTACTCCCCTGGCCTTGTTATGGTAGATTGGACCAAGAGTGAACACCTTGTCTGAGCTGAGCCAATCAACCACAATTTCTTCCCCAGGAATCTGAAATCAGATCAGGTTATCCTGGACCCCTGAACAATGTTCATGTCATGAACATGAGATGACATTGAGCCCCACATCATGTTCCACATATTCCACTCAGCATGGAGTCTGCTTGGGATTCTCTCTCCCTCTCCCTCTGCCCCTCCCACTTGTTCTCTCTCTTTCTTTAAAATAAATCTTTAAAAAATCAAATCAAATTAAATCCATGAATCTAATGATACTTCAAAGGAAAAATTTAAGAGGTACATTTTTTAAAAAGATTTTTATGTATTTAATTGAGAGAGAGAGAGTAGAGGCAGAAGGAGAGAATCTCAAGCAGACTCCCCACTGAGTCTGGAGCCTGATGCAGGGCTCAATCTCATGACCCTGAGATCATGACCTGAGCTGAAACCAAGAGTCTGACACTTAATTAACTGAGCCACCCAGGAGCCCCAAGAGGTGCATTTTTAATTATAGAAAAATTCCAGGCAGATACAGAAAATAAAGAAAATAGTGAAATGAAGCTCCAGGTACACATCACCCATCTTCCACTCATGGACAAAATGGATTTAAAAAAAAATTTTTTTTAAAGATTTTATTTATTCATTCATAAGAATACACGGAGAGGAGAGAGCAAGAGAAAGAGAGGCAGAGACACAGGCAGAAGGAGAAGCAGTCTCCATGCAGGGAGCCCGACATGGGACTCGATCCCGGGTCTCCAGGGTCAGGCCCTGGGCCAACGGCGGCGCTAAACCGCTGAGCCACCCGGGCTGCCCGACAAAATGGATTTTTTAAAAAGATTTTATTTATAGGACACCTGGGTGGCTCAGCAGTTGAGCATCTGTCTTTGGCTGGAGGGCCTGATCCCGGGATCCAGGGATCGAGTCCTCCACTGGGCTCCTCATGGGGAGCCTGCTTCTCCTTCTGCGTCTCTGCTTCTCTCTCTATGTCTCTTATGAACAACAACAACAAAAAAAATCTAAAAAAAAAAAAAAAAAAAAAAAAGCTTCTTTTGTGAGCTCACAGTAGCAGCAGCCAAGAATACAAGAATAACAATCTTTCATACACACGTCTACCAACTCTCTTTGTGGTTGTCCTCCAGAAAATGGATGCTTCTGGATTCTTGTAAGTTCCAATTCATTCACTTGTGCCAAGGCTGGTTTGTGACTTTCTCTGGTCCTTTTTTGAGCCTTTACTTCTCTGGCTTGTCCCCCAGGTGTGCCAATTCCAATAATAAATTTCTCATTCTCTAATATTCATAGTAGTTCTGTTTCCTTGACTGAGGCTTGGCGGATACAGAATTTCTTCCAAACATCACCCCTGCCACACATGCACACAATACTGCTATCACAACTAAACGTTGAACATTCTTTAATACTATCAAATGTCCACAGGGTTTGTTTGTTTGTTTAGATTTTATTTATTTATTCATGAGAGACACACACAGAGAGGCAGAGACATAGGAAGAGGGAGGAGAAGCAGGCTCCATGCAGGGAGCCTGATGTGGGACTCTATCCTGGAACTCCTGGATCATGCCCTGAGCAGAAGGCACTCAACTGCTGAGCCACTCAGGTGTTACTGTCCACAGGGTTTAAATCTCCCCATTGCCCTTTTTTTTTTTTTTTTTTTTAAGGATAAAATCAAGATCCAAAGAAGGTCCATACATTGACTGACATGTCTCCTGCTTAGGAGACCTTTTAATACATAGGTTTCCCTGCCTTTTATTTTTCTTGCAACTTAACTTGTTGAAGAATCCGTGTTGTTTATCCTATACAATCTAGGTTTTCCATAACTGAATTTATCAGGCCCCTGGAGTCATGTTCCTTTGTCCCCTCTTTTTCTATAAATTTGTAGTTAGATCAAGAGGCTTGTCAGATTCCAGCTTGCCTTTCTGAGAAAATTACTTCATAGGTAGGTGATGGTGTGTGCCCCTCCATCAAAGAGGCAGGGCACAGAATATCTCATCATCTCTTTTTGGGGGATATTAGCAGCCATTCAATGATGATTGCCTGACTTAGTGGTTCTTGATATTTTTGCTCTTAGGACTACTTTACCATTTTATTTATTTATTTATTTATTTATTTATTTATTTATTTATTTATTTATAAGATTTTATTTATTCATGACAGAGAGAGAGGCAGAGACGCAGGCAGAGGGAGAAACAGGCTCCCTGCAGGGAGTCCGAAGTGGGACTCAATCCCAGGATCCCAGGATCCCAGGATCCCAGGATCACGACCTGAGCCAAAGGCAGATGCTCAACCCCTGAGCCACTCAGGTACCCCTCCACTGTATTTATTTGAGAGAGAGAGAGAGAGAGAGAGAAAGAGAGAGAGTGCACCAGTGGGGGGAAGGACAGAGGGAGAGAGAGAATCCCAAGTAGATGCTGTGCTGAGTGCAGAGTCCAACATGGAGCTTGATCTCACACTCTGAGATCACCAGCTAAGCCAAAATCAAGATCCACCCGGGTGCCCCCACTTCACAATTTTAAAAATTCCTAAGGACCCCAAGAGCTTTGTTTCTGTGGTTTCATCTATCAATGCTTACCACTTTGGAAATTAAATTAGAAAAAATTTTAAGTATTTACTCACTTAACAGAATAATGAACCAAATACATGTTAACATATTTTTGCAAAAAACTACATTTTTCAAAACAAAAAGAAGTGATAAGTATAACATTTTAAGATTTTTGCGTATCTTTGTAATGTCTAGCTTAATAGAAGAAAAATGAATTCTCATATTTGTTTATGCATTCAGTGTTTTACGTTGTTGGTTGGAGTATATGAAGGAAATACAGCCTCAGATATGTAGTTGGAAAAGAGAGAAATATTTTACTTTTTCAGATAATTGTGGCTATTCATCTCAATACACACCAAAAATCCAGACCAAAAATCCAGAAGTTTCTTAAAAGGTTAGTAATCATGATGTGGAACTTGAAACCGTATCAGTGATTGTTTTGTGCTCTGTTACATTAAAATCCATTGATCTAACTTGCACTTTGAATCGATCTTTTACTCATGTATGATTTTATAGCATTGTGCATTAGTCATATGGAAAATATTGGTGCTCTGAGTTATGCTGGGTCTTCCAAATGTTAATGCATTTCATTATGCAATGTCAAGAATCCACATTCATTAATATCAACACCAACCTCATTGGAGAAGTCTCTACATGTTGAGAAGCTGTCAAGCTCATTGAAACGGAAAGAAGTACAAAGTTCTAATTTTTTAATTAAAATTTTCTATTTTTAATAATTGTTGGCTCCAGGTAGAAGGTGTATGAGTACTCGTGGTAACTTTCTTTTTTTTTTTTTTTTAAGATTTTATTTATTTATTCATGAGAGAGAGAGAGAGAAAGAGAGAGAGAGAGAGAGGGAGGGAGAGGCAGAGACACAGGCAGAGGGAGAAGCAGGGAACCCAATGTGGAACTTGATCCCGGGGCTCCAGGATCACACCCTGAGCTGAAGGCAGACACTCAACCATTGAGCCACTCAGGCATTCCCTCATGGTAACTTTCTTTCAAGTTTTCTTCAGTTGACAATTTTAAAAATAAGAGTTTGGGATTTATAAACGAAAACTCCTCAGGTAAGGAGTGGCTCAGTTGGTTAAGTGTCTGATTCTTGGGATCCCTGGGTGGCGCAGCGGTTTAGCGCCTGCCTTTGGCCCAGGGCAGGATCCTGGAGACCCGGGATCGAATCCCACATCGGGCTCCCGGTGCATGGAGCCTGCTTCTCCCTCTGCCTGTGTCTCTGCCTCTCTCTCTCTCTCTGTGTGGCTATCATAAATAAATAAAAATTAAAAAAAAAAAAGTATATTCTGAACATTAAAAAAAAAAAAAAAAGTGTCTGATTCTTGGTTTCAGCTCAGGTCATGATCTCAGGGTCCTGGGATTGAGCCCAAGTTGGGCTCTGTGTTCAGCATGGAATCTGCTGGAGGTTCTCTCACTTCTGCTCCCTCTGCTCCTCCCCACCCTCCACATGCACACATGCTCTCCCTCAAAATAAAATAAAATCTGGGCAGCCCGGGTGGCTCAGCAGTTTAGCGCCGCCTTCAGCCCAGGTCCTGATCCTGGAGACCCAGGATCTAGTCCCATGTTGGGCTCCCTGCATGGAGCCTGCTTCTCCCTCTGCCTGTGTCTCTGCCTCTCTCTCTCTCTCTGTGTCTCTCATGAATAAATAAAAATTTTTTTTAAAAAATATTTTTTTTTGTTTTTGTTTGTTTGTTTTTAGAGATCTGAAGTGATTTCACTTTTATTTCCTTCACTTTAAGCCAATCATGAAATCTCACAGTGATTTCTGGGGTGGGGGCAGAAGGATGGTGGTATGTGGTATGTGGGGGCCCGAGGCCGGGCAGGCCAGGCAGGGCTCACTGAGGCAGCTGCAGGAGCACAGACTGCCCAGCCGGCAGGTAGGTGATGTTCCGAGAGCGTGACAGCTGGTACGCGATGTCCTCTGCAGCCTCCAGCTTGCGCAGCTCCATGAGGCCGTCGCCTGCTGTGGCGAGCGAGTTGGCCATCAGCTCAGCTGCCTGGAGCCGCCCTTGGCGGAGATGATGGCCTCCTTCTTCTGCTGCTCAGCCTTTTCCACCACAAATCTGGCTCTCTCTGCTTCCTGCTGAGCCACCTGTTTGGCTTCTACTGCTTCTGTGAACTCCTTCCCAAAGGTCAGATGCATCAAAGACACGTCATCCAGGATGAGCCCAAAGGTTGCTGCTCGCTCTGTTAGGTCATCGCTCACCTGTCTGGAGACCAGCTCTCTCTGGGTGATCAGTTCTCCAGCATCAAAGCGAGCCTGGTTCCAAAGAAGGGCAGAGGAGCCAGTCAGGATGATGACGAAGCAGAAAGGCCAGGAAAAGTACTGCATGCCACATGCCAACCTACCCACTGCCACACTCTTCCTGCCACCTATCTCTTAGGGTCTGGGCTCTAGGCTCCAGGCTGAGGCCCTGTCACTCACCACCACTGACTTGAGGATCTCTGTAGTGATAGACGGTAGCACCCGCTCATCATAGTCCTCCCCAATGCTGGTGAAGATGCGAGGAAGCTGGCTGGCCACTGGTCGGAAAAGGATGCGCAGGGTGATGTTGACATTCTGTAAATCTTTGCTACCAGTGATTACTGGTACATTTCGTGGTCGAGAGCAGCAATCAAAGATAATAGGCTTCTATACCCAAGGGATGAGAAAGTGAGTCCCTTCTCCTACCACAATGTCCTGTACTCCACGGAACCGGTCAAAGATGACAGCTCTGTGGCCAGCATCCACATTATACAAGGCAGAGTTCACCACTCCTCCTGCAACAGCTAAGGCCGGGCTGCACTTGCCAATGGACCCAAACACTTTGACAGCCATATCTCCTTCTGCTGGACCCACTCATACCTGCTTCCACTCCGACCTCCACATTAATTCCCCAGCCTAAATAAAGTCTTTTAAAAAATATTTTAAAAAATTCCTCAGGTAAAAATAAGTGGCTCCTTTAAGAACAGATGTATCCTTTCTTAACCTGGTACAGATTTACATTTCATTTTTTTGGATTTTTATTTTATTTTATTTTATTTTATTTTATTTTATTTTATTTTATTTTAAGTAGGCTCCATGCCCAGCATGGAGCCCAACTTGGGATTTGAACTCATGACCTTAAGATCAGGATCTAAGCTGAGATCAAGAGTAGGATGTTTATCCAACTGACACACCCAGGTGTTCCAAGATTTACATTTCAAACAAAAAATCAGTAAATGTTTAATGATGAAACACTGGAAAATTCTACTATAGCTAGGAACTTGTACCTACTGCTGGGGGCACCTGGGTGGCTCAGCCAGTTGAGCATCTGCCTTTGACTTAGGTCATGATCCTGGGATCTTGGGATCCAGCCCCACATTGGGCTCCCTGCTCAGCAGGAAGTCTGCTTCTCCCTCCCTCTGCCTCTCTGCTCACTCATGTTCTCTCTCTCTCTCTCTCTCTCAAATAAATAATATCTTTTTTTAAAAAAGAATATCCACTGCTATTATTTAACATTGTTATGAAAGTCCTAATCAGCCCAGTAAGATTAGCTTATGGGTTAAAAAAGATGTGTGACAGAAAGGGAAATAAAAGTATCATTATTTACAGATGAAATAATTGCGTACTTGAAAAACTATAATGTATTAAATGAAAAACTATTGGAAATAGTGAGATTGTAGTAGGTTGCAGGTAGCTAGGTGAAAAATAAATATTTCTCAAAAATAATCATTAGAGGGGCACCTGGTTGGCTCAGTTGGTAGAGTGTGCAACTCTTGATTTGGGGATTGTAAATTCAATCCCCACAATAGGTGTAGAGATTACTTAAAAATAAAATCTTTTCAAGAAAAAAATCAATAAAGGGATACCGGGGTGGCTCAGCAGTTGAGCATCTGCCTTCAGCTCAGGGCATGATCCGGGATCTGGGATGGAGTCCCACATCGGGCTCCTCACATGGAGCCTGATTCTCTCTCTGCCTATGTCTCTGCCTCTCTCTCTCTCTGTGTGTCTCTCATGAATAAATAAATAAAAATCTTTAAAAAAAGTTAATAAAAAATAAAAATAATTATTGTAGTTATCATCTAATGACCGACCACTCACTATGTTCTAAACCTCTGCTGAGAGCTTTGTGTGCATTATCGCACTTAATTCGCAGAACAACATAATGAGAGAGGTTGCATTACTCCACCCAGTGCCTAGCTGAGGCTGCAAGAGGAAAAGTAACTTTTTTTTTTTAAAGATTTTATTTATTTATTCATGAGAGACACAGAGACACAGGTAGAGGGAGAAGCAGGCTCCACGTGGGGAGCCCGATGTGGGACTCGATCCTGGGCCAAAGGCAGATGCCCAACCGCTGAGCCACCCAGGCGTCCCAGGAAAAGTAACTTGTGTAATCAGTGATGGATGCAGGAAACCAGACCACACTTCTAAAAGCTACACTAAGCAGTTTTCTAAATGCCAGTGACAATGGGTCAAACATAATGAAAGAAGAGATCTGGTTCCAATTAACAACATGAAAGTATAGAATACCCAGGCAAAGACGTGTGAGACCAGATATGGCAAAGACTCTGAAGGTGGCCCATGCGATCCTGGTCTCCTGGTCCTATCTGGATACTTGGGAAAATCCTGAAATCATGCAATCTTGAGTTGTGAATCTTCTTTAAATCTATTCCCATGCCAGAATCTTATCAACAACCAAGACAAAAAAAAAATGTTTTAAGATTTTTATTTTTTTATTTTTTTTTTTAATTTTTATTTATTTATTTATGATAGTCACAGAGAGAGAGAGAGGCAGAGACACAGGCAGAGGGAGAAGCAGGCTCCATGCACCGGGAGCCCGATGTGGGATTCGATCCTGGGTCTCCAGGATCGCGCCTTGGGCCAAAGGCAGGCGCTAAACCGCTGCGCCACCCAGGGATCCCAAGATTTTTATTTTTAAGTCATCTCTACACACAACATGGGGCTGAAACCCATAAATGCCCAGATCAACAGTCATAAGCTCTACCGACTGACCAGCTAGGCAGCCCAACATCCAAAAAATATAGAGGTTAAGTACCAAAATACCCAGCACAATACTTATATATTTTTAGTGTCTTATAGATTAAAATCTCAGGAACCATGAACACTCTCATCCGATGTGAACACTCATCCGTCAGCTTTATGCAACCGCTGATTTTTGTTGGATTTTAATCAAGTCTTACAGTGATTTTTTTTTTTTTTTTGCCTTTCTATAAATCTCATTTTGTGCTGTAATAGAAAACCTCCATTTGGGGCACTGGGTGGCTCAGTTGGTAAAGTGTCTGCCTTGGGCTCAGGTCATGATCTCTGGGTCCTGGGATCAAGCCCCAGGTCTGGCTCCCTTCTCAGCGGGGAGTCTACTTCTCCCTCTCCCTCTGCCCTTCCCCCTACTTGTCCTCTCTCTCTCAAATAAATAGATAAAAATCTTAAAAAAAAAAAAAAAGAAAACCTCCATTTGGAAACTCTGCATTGTAAAGAAGCACAACTGTAAAGTCTTCGGAAAAAAGTTGTACAGTTCATTGATTGTTTGCATATGGTGTGCAATTTAACTGCGAAAGCCTGAAAACAAATGAGAGGGCTCTTCATATTTTTAATAAAAGGTTGTTTTTGTCTTGTGCAGAACATGTAGAATATATCCTTTAACTTAGTAACTATTTTGTAAAAGGCAGTGATACTTTGTTATTGAAACTAAAATGAATTTTAAATTATAAAATTTCTGAACAACTCATAATTTTTATATACCTATCAGTTGTTCACCACTTTTTTTGAAGTGTGATATTTTTTCTTTTCTTCCCAATCTCTCCTTTAAAAAAAAGGAAGTGAGTTTCTACCAATGAATTGAGCAGAAGTCTAATATATAACAGGTTTCACCCACTCTTTGAAACGAGAGTGATCCTATGAGACCTTTCATAAGGCTTTGAAATGGTACAAAGCAAAGAGGCAATTACCATGAATGAATTTATACGGAAAAATTTTCAGTGTTCTCAGATCTCCAAACTACACTTAGGCTTTTTTGATACCTTAGGAACATCTTGCTAACGGATGCACAAAAGAAATGGAGATAATACAGGTGCTCGCATACAGTGCAAAGCTCCGTTGGCTTGATGTTGAGATGCTGAGTGTAGTTCCCAGGAAAGATGCTTGGTGGCGCCACTGTGGCTGCTCAGGGTGCGCGCCGCCTCTCTACAGAGGGCTTGCAAACCATATGGAGAGCGCTTTTTTTGCTTTTCACCCTTTTTTTCGCTTTTCATCTTTTTTCACAAAAGCAAAAATTCTCTTTGGATTTCTTTTCGTTAACAAAAGAGTAAGTACTAATGTAGGTCTTTCATCAAAGCCAGGTAGCATAACATGAACCTGCAAAAAACAGGAGATGGCCTGCGTATGCCTTCTGAGCTGTGTTACCTAATTTTTAGATACTTGATAATTTGTTTTATTATGGTAATTTTTGTTTTATTACTTGATAATCCGTTTATTAAAAAATTATATACGTTAATATTAGTTCAATTATATATTTCTGTTGTCTGGGAATGTATGTTACAGTTCTTTTTTTAAAGATTTACTTATTTATTTTTATTTATGATAGATACAGAGAGAGAGAAAGAGGCAGAGACACAGGAGGAGGGAGAAGCAGGCCCCATGCTGGGAGCTCAACGTGGGACTCCATCCCAGGACTCCAGGACCACGCCCTGGGCCAAAGGCAGGCGCCAAACCACTGAGCCACCCAGGGAACCTCCCCCACCCCTTTTTTTTAAAAGATTTTATTTATCCATTCATGCAAGACAGAGGCAGAAACATAGGCAGAGGGAGAAGCAGGCTCCCTACTGGGAGCCCATTGTGGAACTTGATCCCAGAACCCCGGGATCATGCCCTGGGCCAAAGGCAGACACTCAACCACTGAGCCACCCAGGTGCCCTATGTTATAGTTCTTTGGGAGAAATAATTTGTCTCATGTTCACCAGCTTGAAAAACCCTCGTGTGAGAGTTCAAATATCTAAATAAATATTGAAATGCATATATTATTTTAAAGATTTTATTTATTTATTCATGAGAGTCTCTCTGTGTCTCTCATGAATAAATAAGATCTTTAAAAAAAACAAAAACCAAAAAAACTAAGACCTTATTGGATTGGATACACCCAGACTGCCCAACATGTCTTTTTTTTTTTAAAGATTTTTATTAGTTATTTATGAGACAGAGAGAGAGAGAGAGAGAGAGAGAGGCAGAGACACAGGCAGTGGGAGAAGCAGGCTCCACACAGGGAGCCCGATGTGGGACTCAATCCCGGGTCTTCAGGATCATGCCCTGGGCTGAAGGTGGCACTAAACCACTGAACCACCCAGGCTGCCCACCAACATATCTATTTAAAGTGTGTAGTCACAGAGTCACAGAAAAAAATATCTGAAATGATATACACCAAGTTGTTAATTATAGTCAATGTGAATAATCAGATTACAGTGAGGAATTTTTCAATCAACATGTTCTTTTTTCTTTTTTAAGATTTTATTTATTTGAGAAAGATAGAGAAAGATAGTGATGTACAGCTCAATCCCAGGACCCTGGGATCATGACTTGAGCCGAAGGCAGACGCTTAATCGACTGAGACACCCAGGTACTGCTAATCAAGATGTTCTTATATCAACATATTCCTATACTCTCTCTTACTTTTTGCAGTGATCAAGAATTAATTTTGTGGGGATGCCTGGGTAGACACACATGCAGAAAATTAGTGTTTACTTCTCTTACTCAGGTTGGGCCATGTGATCAGACCTCTCTCAACTTTGGGGTTCTGATTTACAGAACCTGGTTCCAGCTAGGGACAGCATTTGTGATGCAGTCACAAATAGGAACTGTTTGGTAGGAGATTACCAGTAAAATACTAAGCAGCTGAATTTTTATCCAGTAACGACAAGTGTTCTACAATGATGCAACTACACTGTTCGTGTCACTAAGTGGGAACTGCTTAAAATTATAATCCTACGAGTCTGCTA
The DNA here is from genome assembly GCF_048164855.1 of Canis lupus baileyi. NCBI lineage: Eukaryota > Metazoa > Chordata > Mammalia > Carnivora > Canidae > Canis > Canis lupus. Next base: position 35,836,694 of record NC_132853.1, read on the forward strand.
TTCTGGTTGGAGCAAATTTGAAAAACATTCAAGAAATTGCCAAATGCAATTTATGAAGTCAGTGAGAGATAAGGAAATGAGTCAGTCATCTGGATCAGCTGGTGGCAACTTGTCCCTTCAAGTCAGGTGAAATAACTTAACCCTGCCAAGCAGTGCTCCTATGCCAGGTGCAGAACTTTGGGACCATGCAGAAACTGCAGGAGTGGCTTGGGATCTCTCTCTCTGTGATAAATAAATAAATAAATAAATAAATAAATAAATAAATAAAATCTTTTAAAAAATAAATAAAATATCTACTCAGTGAAACACACCACTGAAATAAAAATAGTAATATTGGACTACTGAAATGGTTCCTAACAAATAGGAGAGTAAAGATTTAATCTTAATTCACTAATGCAAAAAACTTTAAGACACCAATTAATAAGTGGACACAGAATATGAAAAATTGACCCAGGAAGAGGTATATCTACTGGCAAACACATAGGAAAATATTTGTTCTCACTGGAAGTTAATAATATTAAAATTAAAATAACTTTGAAATAGGATTTTATGCCTATTAACAACCAAATAAGTTCTGGTGAGATTTTAGGCAAAAGTGGTATATACACACTGCTTTTGCATACCATGGTTGGGAATTTGGGGTTGCAAATATCAGAAACCCATTCAAGTTATATACATAATAACTATGAATTACTATATACAATTGACAAAATAGAACAACACAGATTTAAACTGTGTGAGTCCACTTACATGCAGATTTTTCTCAATAAATATATTAGAAAATATTTTGGAGATCCGCCACAATTTGAAAAACTTGGAGACAAACTGTAGCTTAAAAATACCAAAAAAGTGGGACGCCTGGTTGGCTCAGTGGTTGAGCGCCTGCCTTTGGCTCAGGGCGTGATCCTGGAGTCCCAGGATTGAGTCCCACATCCGGCTTCCTGCATGGAGTCTGCTTCTCCCTCTGCCTGTGTCTCTGTCTCTCTCTGTGTGTCTCTCATGAATAAATAAATAAAATCTTAACAACAACAAAAAATACAAGAAGAGAAAAAAGAAGAGGTTAGGTATTCTTTAAGAATACATATATAACATATACATAGACTGTAGACATAGACACATCAACAGGAGACTACTAGTACTTAAGTTTTGGGGGAGTCAAAAGAGATACGTGGATTTTTCAAGGTGCAGGAGTTATGGGCAGGGGAGTCAGTGTGCATAATCCCTGTTTTGTTTCAGGATCAACTGTAATTCTATAGTAATAATGATTAATTGTTTCACAATATTATTAGGAGTACAAATAATATCAGCTCTATTTTCTTGAGCTCAATTAAAATTAGCTATACCCTATCCTTGCTGCAAGAGTCCAAAACCAGTCTCATGGAGTTTCCACTTCCTCTACTGGCTCATCTAAGAGCCTTACCGGCAAGAGGGCCTTCTGCCTCCAGTACGAGCAGGCTGAGCAATTCAGACCAACTTTCCCACTGTTGACAACTGGAACAGCTGAACCAAAAGCAAAACCAAAAACCTGTCTGCTTGAAGGACTCAGATGGCTACCAAGGTAGTGAATTACAGGGGGAGGATTGGACGATGGGTAATGGAGGCTAAGGAATGAGGTTGCTTTTCCTCTGATGTGTTTACCAATTCCTAAGGGGGCAGCTGAGAGGCTGAGCATGCTTTTCTCAGCCTTTTATGATTAGGGGAATAAATATTAGAGCCCAAGATCCACTACTGGTGGAGGTAGGGTTGGGGTTCCCAGGAGAATCCCTTCTCTTTGCTTTGGAGCTTCAGTGGACTACTCCAGGAAAAGGGGTAAAGCTGAAACAGGCTTGGCCGCTAGGCTGCCCAACATCTCTTGGGAATTGAACTGAGGCAATCACATTTTGCCAATGCTCCCGGAGTCTAGCAGAACCAAACATAAACTGTCATTTCTGGAGGCAGCCTACATCTCAGATTATTTCCACAAGCTATTTTGTAAAGACAATATTTAGCACATATGGAGATCACATTTTTAAAAAGATTTTATTTATTTATTCATGAGAGAAACAGAGAGAGAGGCAGAAACACAGGCAGAAGAAGAAGCAGGCTCCATGCAGGGAGCCTGACATGGGACTCGATCCCATGTCTCCAGGATCACGCCCTGGACTGAAAGCGGCACCAAACTGCTGAGCCACCCAGGCATCCTGGAGATCACATTTTTTAGATGAGGCAACACCCAGCTCAAACCAAACCAGACACGAGGCTTGATTTGGAATTCTCAGACATATTGTAAACTTAGTAGTATTGCAAAGCTGGAGAATTGTAAATTAATGATTTGAGTATTTCTTTTTTTTTTTAAGATTTTATTTATTTATTTATAGAAACAGAGAGAGAGGCAGAGACACAGGCAGAGGGAGAAGCAGGCACCATACAGAGAGCCTGACATGAGACTCGATCCCGGGTGTTCAGGATCACGCCCTGGGCAGCAGGCGGCGCTAAACCGCTGTGCCACTGGGGCTGCCCCCCCCTTTTAAGATTTTTTATATATTTATTCATGAGAGGCACAAAGAGAGAGGCAGAGACATAGGCTGAGAGAGAAGCAGGCTCCCTGCCCGATGTGGGACTCGATCCCAGATCCCGGGATCATGCCCTGGGCCAAAGGCAGATGCTCAATCGCTGAGCCACCCAGGCATCCCTTGAGTATTTCAACACAGAATTGAAGAGTACAAAAAAGACCCAGATGGAAATTTTTTTTTTTTTATGATAGTCACAGAGAGAGAGAGAGAGAGAGAGAGAGGCAGAGACACAGGCAGAGGGAGAAGCAGGCTCCATGCACCGAGAGCCCGATGTGGGATTCGATCCCGGGTCTCCAGGATCACGCCCTGGGCCAAAGGCAGGAGCTAACCCGCTGCGCCACCCAGGGATCCCCCAGATGGAAATTTTTGAAGTAAAAAATAAAATAACAGTTTTGATGGCTTAGTGGTTAAATTTAACAATTAGACAAGACTAGAAGACAAAGCAGAAGGCAACCACCAAAATGAAAGGTGGAAGAAGAAAGGATTTTCAATTACCTGAAAGGAGCACCTGGCTGGCTCAGTTAGTAGAGCATGTGACTCTTTTTTTTTTTTTTTTTAAGATTTTATTTATTTATTCATGAGAGACACACACAGAGAGAGACAGGCAGAGGGAGAAGCAGGCTCCATGCAGGGAGCCCACGGTGGGACTGGAGCCCACGGTGGGACTCGATCCCAGGACTCCAGGATCATGCCCTGGGCGGAAGGCAGGCGCTAAACTGCTGAGCCACCCAGGCATCCCCCCGAGCATGTGACTCTTGATCTTAGGGTTGTGGGTTCAAGCCCTACATTGGATGTAGAGATTACTTAAAAAACCAAAATCTTCCTGAAAAATAAATAACTGGAAAGAAATAAGGATATAGAGGATGCAGCAAGTATAGGAGGAGAGGATGGAGTAGAGTAATATTTGAAGAAAAGATGGTTAAAAACGTTCAAAACTAATGAGAGACCTCATTGCATGCTTTCCAGAAGTTCTACAAGCCACAGGCAGGGAAATGTTAAAATAAATACACACCGAACGACATCAAAGCAAAAATGCCGAAAATTAAAGGAGACCAATCTTTTAAAAGCAGCCAGAGAAGAAAAGATTACGTTCAAAAGAGGTTGCTAGCTGACTTTCCCAGAGGATACATGGGAAGCCAGAGACATTGAAATACCTTCCGCACCAGAAAAAAAATTCAAGGATGAAGGTGAGACAACATTTTCAGACGAACAGCATTTGAAGGAACTTGTCACTAGCAAAGGAACAACAGCAAACACGCTGTCCTAGGTGGGAGGTCATAAGGAAAGGTTGAAGAGAAATCAAAATGGCAAATAAGTGGGTAAATCCAGGTAATTACTGACTACATAAAGTAATAATACTGTTTTGTATACCATAGAACCAAAAAAAAAAAAAAAAAAAAGAAAGAAAAAGAAAAAGAAAAAAAGAGAAAGAAAAAGAAAGCAAAATAAGTCAGGAAAGGCAGTAAACAGATTAAAAGTATTTCGAAGTGTTTGCATTACCCAGGAAAAGGATTAAAAATACCATGTAATTTTATTTTATTTAAAGATTTTATTTATTTATTCATGAGAGACACACAGAGAGAGGCAGAGACATAGGCAGAGGGAGAAGCAGGCTCCCTGTGGGGAGTCCAGTATGGGACTTGATCCCCAGACCCCAGGATCACAACCTGAGCCAAAGGCAGACACCTAACCGCTGAGCTGCCCAGGCGTCCCTGAAGTAGATTTTATTTCATTTTTTAAAAGATTGTATTTATTCATGAGAGACACAGAGAGAGAGACAGAGAGAGGCAGAGACACAGGCAGAGGGAGAAGCAGGCTCCATGCAGGGAGCCCGACGTGGGACTTGATCCCGGGTCTCCAGGACCAGGCCCTGGGCTGAAGGCAGCGCTAAACCGCTGAGCAACCAGGGCTGCCCACCTGAAGTAGATTTTATTTTATTTTATTTTATTTTATTTTATTTTATTTTATTTTATTTTATTTTATTTTATTTTTATTTATTTTTGACAGTCACACACAGAGAGAGAGAGAGAGAGAGGCAGAGACACAGGCAGAGGGAGAAGCAGGCTCCATGCACTGGGAGCCCGAAGTGGGATTCGATCCTGGGTCTCCAGGATCGCGCCCTGGGCCAAAGGCAGGCGCTAAACCGCTGTGCCACCCAGGGATCCCCCTGAAGTAGATTTTAAAGACAAAAAAACCAAACCACAGATACTTCAAAGTTGTAAAATATTCAGTTCACAAGAAGAAATTCCTTTTCCTAATATCAGTGTCCCAAAATATATAAAAGAAAATACTGAAAGCATTACAAGAAAAAATAGACAAATCAACAATCACAGTGAGAGATTTTAACATACTATCCTCCCTAGCCATTAGAGCAAACAAACAAGAAATTAGCAACCATTCAGATTATATGAACCAATCATCAAACTTGATACAAAAAACATACAGAATATTACATGCAGAATACACATTCCTTTCATACATACACAAAACCTCATGAATGTTGGATCAGGAATGAAGTCTAAAATTTCAAAGAATTGGTGTTATTCTGTATGTTGGCAAATTGAACACCAATAAAAAATAAGTTTATTATTAAAAAAATAATAAAAAATAAAATAAAATTTCAAAGAATTGGGGGATCCCTGGGTGGCTCAGTGGTTTAGCGCCTGCCTTTGGCCCAGGGCGCAATCCTGGAGTCCCGGGATCGAGTCCTGCATCGGGCTCCCGACATGGAGCCTGCTTCTCCCTCTGCCTGTGTCTCTGCGCCCCCCCCCCGTGTCTATCATAAATAAATAAATAAATAAATAAATAAATAAATAAATAAATAAATCTTTAAAAATAAATAAAATTTCAAAGAATTTAAATAATCAAGAATCTATTTTCTGGCCCCCATGCAATTAAGCTAGCAGCAAAATTAAAAATGTAACTAGAGGGCAGCCCAGGTGGCTCAGCGGTTTAGCACCGCCTTCAGCCCAGGGTGTGATCCTGGGGACCCGGGATCGAGTCCCACATCAGGCTCCCTGCGTGGAGCCTGCCTCTCCCTCTGCCTGTGTCTCTGCCTCTCTGTGTGTGTGTATCTCTCATGAATAAATAAATAAAATCTTTAGAAAAAAAAAGTAACTAGAAAAATCTCTGTTCTTAGAAATTCAGAAATACACCTCTAAGTAATCACAGGTCAAAGAAGAAATTGCAGTGGAAATTAGTGGTGTGACATAAATGAAAATGAAAAATACTACATATTGGGCAGCCCTGGTGGCGCAGTGGTTTAGCACCGCCTTCAGCCCGTGGTGTGATCCTGGAGACCCGGGATCGAGTCCCATGTCAGGCTCCCTGCGTGGAGCCTGCTTCTCCCTCTGCCTGTGTCTCTGCCTCTCTCTTTCTCTGTCTCTATGAATAAATAAATAAAAAAATCTTAAAAAAAAAGAAAAATACTACATATCAAAATCTTGGGGAAGTAGCTAGAAAAGCAATACTTAGAAATATATTATAGCAACATCTTCCATAAAATCCCCTAATGACCTGCTGATCTTAACCCTCTATTTTGTCAACCATTTACTTAAAAAAAAAAAAAACATATTGAGCCTTCATAAAACTGGCATTCTAGCATGGCATTCCACCCTCCCTTAACTTCTTCATTATAGAAGTCCAGCGCCACCAGCTACCCACCGGGGTCAGCCGTTATGGATCAGAACCATCCACCAAGGCCACCGTGAATGTCAGGAAGAGGCCATGCATGTGGCTAACAGCCCACAGCGTAGAACCATACTGCACTCAAGATGGCACAGTGGAGGAGCCCCTTTGGCAGAGGGGGTGGGCTGTGTGGAACCTACTGGTTGAGGTGGGCCAGGACGATTTTCACGCCCTAGAAATAATCTCTGAAGGTAGAATCTGAGCCAGGGAACAACACGTTTAATCAAAGCTCTGTCTCTAATCTCTTTCTTCATAGAATTAACTTACATCCATTCAACGGGGAGTGCCAACTATGCCTGGCACTTCACTAGGCAGCAAGAGAATGGAAAGAAACCCAACTGTGGTCCCTTTCCTCGAGGAACACAGCATTTAATAAGGGGGGACAAATCACATAAACAAATTCTCTCTAGGGTGAGAAAGAGGGGATAGAAGGAGGGGGAGAGGTGGGGGCAGAGAGAGAGAGAGAGACAAGGGAGAAAGACTTTCTAAAATTTGAAAATGTCCATATGCAAAGGTAATCCTGGTCACTTTTAACCTTGCTCATGGCATTTCATATTACTCAGCCACTCTGGCAAAATAGTACAAGTCATAAATCTTGATTTTGAGTCAGAGCTCTTCTAGTTTCCAGCTGGGTAACCTTGAACTAGTGATACCATCTCTCTGAGCATATTACTTTATCTGTCAAAACGATTGTTTTTAGAAGTTAATTATTTCTTTGCTTGTGTTTTCAACCACCCATTTCTTTGCTTGTGTTTCCTTTTCTTGTCTTCATTGAACTTGCAAATGGTTTAGTTTGTGTCAAGGTTGAAGGTTGCTCAGTCATGCAGGCCTCCTAAAAACTCCTCTGAACACATGACAGAAGGATCTGGGGAAAATGTCCCCAATGGAATATTACTCAGCCACCAAGAAAATAAATCTTGCCATTTGCAACGATGTGGATGGAACTAAAGTGTATTATGCTAACCAAAATAAGTCAATCAGAGAAAGACAATTACACAATTTCACTCATATGTGGAATTTAAGAAACAAAACAGGATCATAGGGGAAGGGAGGGAAATATAAAACAAGACAATATCAGAGAGGGAGACAAACCATAGGAGACTCTTAACCATAAGAAACAAACAGGGTTGCTGGAGGGAGAGGGATGGGAGATGGGGTAACTGGGTGATAGGCATTAAAGAGGGCATGTGATGTAATGAGCAGTGGGTGTTATACACAATTGATTAATCACTGAACTCTACTTCTGAAACTAATAATATACTATGTTAATTATTGAATTTAAATAAAATTAAATTTTAAAATAAATAAAAATGCATTATGTTAACATCTGGTAGGTTGACGATTGCTATTTTTAACGACTTAACAAATACATTTTTCTAAATTTTCTGTTTTAATGTTTCATGTGGTAACAGGAATAGATAAAACTCATTAAACAAAAGCTCCTGGGGAACCTGGGGGGCTCAGTCTGTTAAGCCTCCAACTCTTGATTTTGGCTCAGGTCATGATCTCAGGATGGTGAGATCAAGAGTCCCACATGGGGCTCTGTGCTAGACATGAAGCCTGCTTGGGATTCTCTCTCTCCCTCTGCCTTACCCCTCTTTCTCTTTCACTCTCTCTAATAAAAAATTTTAAAATTTTGGGGCACCAGGGTGGCTTAGTGGTTGAGTGTCAATCTAGGGAGGGGGCAGTACTGGATCAATCTAGAACAGGGTCTACACCTAATACAAGAGTGCTCCATAGTGTGGGAAAAGAAATGAATTTACCAATTTACTGAGTTTACACCTGGCACCATGATGATCATTTCTAGGGTTGGTAGGGTGTGTCCTAGAGGGACAAAATTAGAAATACCCATTTCAAAGTCAAAAAAATTTTTTTTAAGATTTTTTTATTCATTCATGAGAGACACAGAGAGAGGCAAAGACATAAGCAGAGGGAGAAACAGAGGAGGTCCTCTCCACAGAGGAGCCTGATGCGGGACTTGATCCTAGGACCCCGGGATCACGAGGGGAGCCAAACACAGGTGCTTAACCACTGAGCCGCCCAGATGTTCCCTCCTTTTTTTTTTTAAAGAAGGGAGACAGAACATAAAGACTCCTAACTCTGGGAAATGAGCTAGGGGTGGTGGAAGGGGAGGAGGGCGGGGGGTGGGGGTGAGTGGGTGATGGGCACTGAGGGGGGCACTTGACGGGATGAGCACTGGGTGTTGTTCTGTATGCTGGCAAATTGAACACCAATAAAAAATAAATTTATTGTTAAAAAAATAAAAAGATAAAAAAAATAAAAATAAAAATAAAAGTAGGCTCCACACCCAGTGGGGCTCAACTCACTCTGAGATCACCACCTGAACTAAGATCAAGTGTGGGATGCTTAACCGACTAAGCCACTCAGGTGCTCCCAAATCAGATATTTTTTAATTAAAAAAGAAAAAACTAGGGGCACCTAGCTGGCTCAGTGAGTGGAGCATTGGGACTCTTGCTATCCCGGAGGTGAGTTTGAGCCCCACTAGCATGTAGAGATTCCTTAAAAAACAAAAACAAAAAGCTTGGGGCATCTGGGTGACTAAGCTGGTTGAGTGTCTTCCTTAGGTTCAGGTCGTGATCCTGGAGTCCTGGGATCCAGCCCCAGTTGGTCTCCCTGCCCCGTGGGGAGCCCGCTTCTCCTTCTCCCTTTGCAGCTCTCCCTGCTTGTGTGCTCTCTCTCTCAAGTAAATAAAAGAAATCTAAATAAATAAATAAATAAATAAATAAATAAATAAAATCTTAAAAAATAACCTTAAAAAAGAAAAGAAAAGTAAAAAGGCAAAGAAAAGTTTAAAAGAATTCATTTTCTCTGAGGAAGAAATGTTAGATACCCCCAAATCACAGAAGCCAGCAGGCTTAAGATCACAAAGCTATAAGGCTAGCAAACAGCATCAATTGAAACCAAGACTTTTGGTGCCTTCCAGCTGTCCATATGTGAAGGGAAAGTCAACTCTGCCAAGACCTTGCAGCTTTAAATTAGTTGGCACCACGCCTGAGGCCAGGACTCCTCGGTCTGGCATTAAGGAATGTGGGGTGGGGGAAATGCTGGGGAAGAAAGGACACTAGAATGAGAGCCGGCCCTGGAACATTCGTGGTCACAAGGGTTGCCTCCCTTTCCCTCTCTCCGCCACCTCCTCTGTATAACTTGTGCTTCATTTTATTATTATTTTTAAAAGATTTTGTTTATTTATTCATGAGAGACACAGAGAGATGGGCAGAGACAGAGGCAGAGAAACAGGTTCCTTGCTGGGAGCCCCAGGCGGAACTGGATCCCAGGACCCCGGGATCACGACCTGAGCCAAAGGCAGATACTGAACCACTGAGCCACCCAGGTGCCCCTTGTGCTTCATTTTAATGCCTATAAAACATGAGTGCAACCCCCCCCCCCAACATCAGTCATCTCGCGAACACTCTTTTGCAAGATTAAGCAAGATGACAGTCTTGTCAGTGTTAAATGAAAAAATTATTGAAAATTAAGGGCAGCCCGGGAGCCCAGCGGTTTAGCGCCGCCTTCGGCCAGGGCATGATCCCGGAGATCTGGGTTCGAGTCCCGCGTCGGGCTCCCTGCATGGAGCCTGCTTCTCCCTCGCCTGTGTCTCTGCCTCTCTCTCTGTGTCTCTAATGAATAAACACATATTAAAAAAAAAAAAAAAGAAAAGAAACTTTGGAGAACAAAGGCACAGAACGCAGTGTGAGCCTTTTCGGTAGGCTATAAACGCGAAATCAGATCTGCTTCTCCCCGTGATTATTCCGCCGGTCCTCGGGCTCTTCAGCGCCCCGGGCTACAGGACAGCCGCTGCCTCTGCGTCTGCCGGGAGGCCGCGCGCCGGGGCACCCGAAACCCGACTTGCTAAAGCCCCCGACTGCTCGGGCCGTTTTCGGAGCCGCCTCGGCTGCCCGTCCGCCCGGAGCCCGCGGTCCCCCAGGTCAGAGCCCCCGGGGCCCAAGCCGCGCCACCCTCCCCGGCCGAATCCCACGCTCGGGATGTCTACGCGACACCCCCAGCCACCTGAGGCGACCTCCGGGTCCAGTTCTCCCAACTGGAAAACCAGGGCCCCCTGGGGGTGCGGCGTTGGGGAAAGAACCGGGGCTCGCTCTCTTGCGGGGGCGGGGGCCGCGGGGGGACAGGTCGGGCTGAGTCTGGAGCCCGCGGCGTCCCCGGCCGCCGGCAGCGCGCCCTCCAAGGTCCACTTCCCATTGCTGTCTGCGCCCGGGACACTCACCGGCACCAGGTCATCCCGAATCCCGCCGCTGGCCACGCTGCAGTGCGCGACCGCCACCCCGCCGACCGCCCCCGGCAAATTCCCGGGAGCCGGGCAGGTGGAGGAAGCCGGGAGACGGAGGCGGGTCCCCGCCCACCGCGCCCCAACGCCCGCCCACCCCTGGCTCCGCGGTGCGCCCAGGGGGCCAGTCCGCCCGTGCGCCTGCGTCCTGGCTTGGGGACCCCTGAGCCTCGCACACACTGACCCGCCACGGGCCCACGCCCTGGGGACCTGGAGGAGGTGCGGAGAAAGCCACAGCCCCTCCGGGGATACCTGCGGGGAACCCGCTCGGCGCTACACGCTTTATTTGCGTTGTGCCGTTTATTCGTCACAACGGCCCTAAGAGGAGCGAGTACAATTATTAGCCCGACTTTGGGGACGGGGAAACTGAGGCAACGTGGGGCGATCAGCCAGTAGGTGGAGGGGCTGCGATGGGAACCGCGGCCGGGGCACTGGGGAGCCGCCGGCGAGTGGAGCGTTTGCTGTCCCGAGCGGGCCAGTCTCCGCCGCGTCGGTGGCCCGAGGTGACAGGGCGCGTCGGTTCAGCGCATCACCCAACCCCCGCAGGGCCAGAGGCTGGGAGGCGCTGGACAGGAGCGCGGTCACCGCGGCGCGCGCTTCCCTCCTCCCGCCGCTCCTCGCTCCGCGGGGAACCCCAGGGCTCCCCGCCCCAGGCTGCGATCCGTCCCCGCCCTTCTCTCGCCATCTCCCAGCCTTAGTCTGGGACCTCTTCTCCTCCTCCTCGGCTGGTAAAGGGACTTCTGCCTCCCCCTTAAAGAGCGACACAAACCATGTGGTCACCTCTAGCCTCCCTGACCACTGCAGCCCCTCCATTATCCTCCGGGCGAAACAGGATGCAGGGGACCCGAGCCCCGCCGCTACCCCTAACCCACCCTCCGCTCGCAGCCGCAGCCCAGCCGCAGCCGCAGAGTTTTGCCTTTGGCGCGCCTTCACCCTCCCCTGCACAGTGTAGGGCAGCGTCCTGGGTTCCGCTCCGATGTGACTCTACTGTGTTTTACCATGATCTAGCTTATATTGCAAACCCTACCTTTTTTTAAGCAAACAGAATAGCAGGCAAAATGCTTGGCAAAAGACCGGTGTTCCTATTTTGATACAGTGTGTACTTAATTATACTCTGCTGTGTCCCGAAGAGGATTTAAGACAGATGCATACAATAGAAGGCCGTGTAAATAAAAATGATAGTCCAATCCGTCAAACCAGGTAAGCCCAGAAAGAGTAGAAAGAAATGCCATAGGGATCTGCAATCTTGGTACAGGTGAGTCTCAAGTTCAGCTCCAAGCTTCTCAACAGCCAGCAGAAAAGAGAAAAACTGGGCGCCTGGGTGGCTCAGTGATTGAGTGTCTGCCTTTCGCTGAGGTCACGATCCCAAGGTCCTGGGATCAAGCCCCACATCAGGCTCCCTGCAGGGAGTCTGCTTCTCCCTCTGCCTATGTCTCTGCCTCTCTGTGTGGGTCTCTCATGAATAAATAAAATCTTTTAAAAAAAGAAAAGAAAAACTTGCAGGAAGGGAGTTCTGAGGCAGCAATTAATGATGACTGTATTCTAGAAACAGTTGGAAGAAGGTTATTATGCTTTCCTGGAAAAGATTAATTAGTAAAAGCATCACACTGGCCATGTGCAAGTAGTACAAAGTCCTCATTGTTTACAAAAGGCTGTCACCTACATTATCCTCCTTAATTCAACCCCAGTGATAATGCTGTGAGCTGCCTCTCAGATGTGAAAACCCAGCCCCAGAAAGATTTCATGACTTGTTCAAACTTCTGTGGCCAGGGATGGAGCTAGAACCGGCTCCCAGGAGTTGGGTCTATAAAGGTGAGTCAGGGCTGGCTCCACTGTAGCTCCTGCCTCAGCAGCTCTGCCCAAACAGGAGGACTTTTCTTGTGACTTAGAAGTGGGGACTGGGTTCATTCAACCCTAACTTCTGCCTCAAGGAAACCTTGTGACCTGTGATATCCTGTCCAGGATGAATCTTCTGGGACTGGCAGTGTCTGTTTGCTCTAAGGGTGACTAGCAGGAAGGGAAAGTTAGCTAAGCAAAGACATGTTTGCTGTTTCTCAGCCTGACCCAGCCAGGAGCTCTGACACCAGCTCTCCATGGCAGAGGCAGGTGGTGGTCCCTGGGTGTAGACTCAGAGCCAAGCAGAGTGTTCGCTGCTGCCCCAAGAGGTAGAGAAGAAATGGCCCCTGAAGACTACCTGGAGCATGGATGTGTGGCCAGGCCTGCACATCTCTCTCCACATGCTGTCTGGGGTTGATCGGAAAGTTGTCTGTCAGGCAACCCTGTTGGGACCCCTCTCCCTCCTGAGAGCTTTCTCTGTATTCTGTATCTTTACTTAATAAACCTTTATCCCTTAAAAAAAAAAAAAAAAAAAAGGAAAGTAGTCCCCGTGGGTGACCTCAGGCTTTGTCTCTGTACTTGGTTACTGTTTTACCATTAGGACAAGACCTCCACTTCTCCCCAGCTGTGGGCCCAGAGCCAGCTACCACTTTGACAAATTATCAAGATCTTAAGTAATTTAACCATCTTGGTCCTTCCAGCCATTCCCATTGCCCAGTACAACCACTTCCGGCCCTGGTGTGGCTTGGCCACCGGCCAAACTCTTTCTCTTTGATAATCAGGCTCTTTTCTACTTGCCCTTGTGGAAGAAGCTTTGAGTGGCCCATAAGGAACTCAGATGCATCCAGTAGATCCCGGTGCCATACATGAGCCTTCTGAAAGGGATTCTTTGAAAGACTGATTAAGCCAGCTTTGCATCCTGGTCCAATTAAAGCATTGCTCTTGGCTAAGAGGAGGGGTGCTCAGCGAAGAAGGAAGTCAGATGATTTCTGACACCCTACCAGGCAAAGTGCTGGTGCCTGATGGCCAATTCTTAGCTCCAGAGGAATGCAGCCATTACCTGTTCATTCTGCTATGCTCCCAGCTTCACACAGGGCTGCTCAGAGTAGGTGCTATTCCTTGACTGGCTGAGTGATGATTGCCTTGAGTGGTGGGAGTGTTTTCTGATCTACAGGCACTACTCCCCCTCCTCCCCAAATTCAGCCCTTGCTCATGCTCAATACATGGATGTTGGAAGAAAAAGAAGTTCAGGTGTTAGAGGACTGAAGAGGTAGTGACAAAATACTCTGATGCTGGGATCCTTGGGTGGCTCAGCGGTTTAGCGCCTGCCTTTGGCTCAGGGCGTGATCCTGGAGACTAGGATCAAGTCCCACATCGGGCTCCCTGCAGGGAGCCTGCTTCTCCCTCTCCTGTGTCTCTGCCTCTCTCTGTGTGTCTCTCATGAATAAATAAATAAAATCTTAAAAAAAAAAAAAAACACTCTGATGTTGGTTGGCAAACTGGCCCCCAAACATGGTAGATGAGGAGAGACAGAAGAAAAAGCAGATCATTCCAGATGGGTGAGTGGCACTTTTGTGTTTTTGTTTTTTTTTTTTTTTTTTTTTTTTTTTTTTAAGATTTTATTTCTTGATTTGACAGAGAAAGAGCCAGAGAGCATGGGCCGGTGGAGGGCAGAGGGAGAGGGAAAAGCAGACCCTCACTGAGTGGGGAGCCCAAGACCAGGCTCTATACCAGGCCCCTGGGATCATGACCAAAGCAGACCCAGACGCCCAACTGGCTAAGCTACCCAGGTGCCCCGGTTGGCAGTTCTAATAACTGAGGGAACTTGCATGAGATGGGTGGCTGCAAGGCAAGTGGATCTGTGCATCTCCTTGCCAGGATCTTAAAATTTATACCACAGGGGCCTTAAGTGGGTTCAGTCACATACACTGTCCAGATGGTCTTTGGAACAGCTCTCATTGTGGGAATGGTGGGCAGAGCATACATCCCAGGGACAGGGGAGGGGACAGGAAGCCTCCAACTGCACAGGTCCAGCTGGAGGGCCAACTGTAAGGCACATCCTCTTGGTTACCTACCTCATCCAACACCTGACTTGCCCTAATCCCACAGGAAAGGGTAATAGTATCATTTGCTTGAGAATAAGAATTAAGCTCTGAGTGCACGAAGTTAGACCCTCAAAGGGGAAGGTCCTAAACAGATGGAGCAACAATCTCGAGGAGCTGTGAAGGTTGTTCAAGCACACACATGCTATTCCTTCTCCCTCAAAAACTCCTCCACACCCCCATTTTTCCTTTGTCTGGCTTTTACCTTCTGCCTGTCATCACTTTCTCAAAGATGCCTTCTCCAGACCAGGTCAGGTTCCTCTTCTGGTATTTCTATATAATCCAGTACTTTCTCATACTTGTATATTCACATGTGCATGTGTGTGTGCCTATGTGTCTGCTATATGTTTCCCAAGTTCCCTGAAAAGCGGTACCACTTCTGTTTTGCTCACCATTGTACCACTAGCACAAGGGCTGGATCATAAATAATACTCAGAAATTGTCTGATGCATGAACAGAAATCTCACAGAGGAAGACATAGACATGGCCAACATGCATATGAGAAAATGCTCTGCATCACTTGCCATCAGGGAAATACAAATCAAAACCACAATGAGATACCACCTCACACCAGTGAGAATGGGGCAAATTAACAAGGCAGGAAACAACAAATGTTGGAGAGGATGCGGAGAAAAGGGAACCCTCTTACACCGTTGGTGGGAATGTGAACTGGTGCGGCCACTCTGGAAAACTGTGTGGAGGTTCCTCAAACAGTTAAAAATAGACCTGCCCTACGACCCAGCAATTGCACTGTTGGGGATTTACCCCAAAGATACAGATGCAATGAAACGCCGGGACATCTGCACCCCGATGTTTATAGCAGCAATGGCCACGATAGCCAAACTGTGGAAGGAGCCTCGGTGTCCAACGAAAGATGAGTGGATAAAGAAGATGTGGTTTATGTATACAATGGAATATTACTCAGCTATTAGAAATGACAAATACCCACCATTTGCTTCAACGTGGATGGAACTGGAGGGAATTATGCTGAGTGAAGTAAGTCAGTCGGAGAAGGACAAACATTATATGTTCTCATTCATGTGGGGAATATAAATAATAGTGAAAGGGAATATAAGGGAAGGGAGAAGAAATGTGTGGGAAATATCAGAAAGGGAGACATAACGTAAAGACTCCTAACTCTGGGAAACGAACTAGGGGTGGTAGAAGGGGAGGAGGGCGGGGGGTGGGAGTGAATGGGTGACGGGCACTGGGGGTTATTCTGTATGTTAGTAAATTGAACACCAATAAAAAATAAATTAAAAAAATAAATAAATAAATAAACTTAACAAAAAAAAAAAAAAAAAAAGAAAAGAAATTGTCTGATGGAAGGGTGCCTGTGTGGCTCAGTCAGTTGAGTGCTTGCCTTCGGCTTGGGTGGTGATCTAAGGGTCCTGGAATCGAGTCCTACATCGGGCTCCCTGCTCAGTGGGGAGTCTGCTTCTCCCTCTCCTTCTGTCCCTCCGCCCCCCAACCCCCATTCATGCTCCCACTCTCCCAAATAAATAAATAATTTAAAAAAATTTAAGGGATGCCTGGGTGGCTCTGGGGTTGAGCATCTGCCTTTGGCTCAGGGTGTGATCCCAGTCCAGGGAACAAATCCCACACTGGGCTTCCTGTGAGGAATCTGCTTCTCCCTCTGTCCAGGTCTCTGCTTCTCTCTGTGTCTCTCAGGAATAAATAAATAAAATCTTTTTTAAAAATTAAAAAAAAAAAACACCCACAAACCTATCTGATGAAGGAAGGAGTGAATGGATTTGATTATACCCTTCAATGCTCAGGACAGTGGTGGACCTTTGGTGTTGGTCTGTCTCACTCTTACATGAGGATGAACTTTAGAGCCTTGTGGGAGGACCCAGAGGGGCTGGTGCCACATCCAGTGAAACCCTCCACCTGTCCTGCTGCCTGGTGTCAGGGAGAGTCCAGGTTAGTGAGCATGAAAGAGACACACGAGAGACACAAAGTCAGGAAGTAGCAAAGCTATGTCTGGAACAGTGAAGCAAGGACAAAAATAGAGGATGCTGCCCTACTGGCTTCAGCTTGACCTTGACCTTGACTCATGGGGACCAAGGCAAAGGGAACACAGACTTGAGGGGCTGCAGATTGCTTCTCAGTCATCTTCTGAATTGTCTGGATGCTTCAATTGGTAATACAGTGTACTGGTTTAAAAAAACAAACTCTAGGGACACCTGGGTGCTTCCAGTGGTTGAGCATCTGCCTTTGGCTCAGGGTGTGATCCTGGGTCCTGGGATTGAGTCCCATGTAAGGCTCCCCTCGGGGAGCCTGCTTCTCCCTCTGCCTATGTCTTTGCCTCTCTATGCCTCTCATGAATAAATAAATAATATCCTTAAAAAATACTCTACTCTCTACCTACTTGCTAGTTTCTCTCATTGGTTCAACCCAACTGGAAGCAGGAGGGCAAGGGAGCAAGAGTTGTACAGACTATAGATGTCTTCCTGGAACACAGGCAAAGCGGAGAAGGATGGCAGATAGATCTGGAGGAACAGAACAACTAGCACACAGTCTCATTTACAACCAGATCAATCATCGTACCACCTTAGCTGTTAAGAAACAGCCCCCAAATCATGGGGGCGCCTGGGTGGCTCATTCGGTTAGGCATCTGACTTCAGCTCCTGGAATCCAGTCTGCCATCTGAATTCAGTTGGGTTGTTGGTTGTTCTGTTGAGTGACAAAGTGATTCAGGGACTTGGGTTCTTTCCATCTTGTAAAGCATTCATCCCCAACACGAGGGCTGTAAGGCCATCACTCCATAGAAAGAAACTCATGGGAAAGACAAACCAGAGATCTGGCCTCTTTGTCCAGAAGGGGACATGTAACTTCTACTCCCTTCCACTGTTACAGCTGGCTACTGGGCCCACTGAATCAGAGGGGCTTGGGGAATGTAGACCCAGGCTGGGCAGCCAGTTTCCGGCAACTACCTTAGCAACAAGCTATAGTGGACTTCCTGCTGTATGAGGGAAGCCCAGCCTTTTGGATGGTCAGTCTGCTTTTCCACAACAATCTTATTCAATTAAATTCCCTAACAAATTTCTACAGATCTTTCTCAACATACAATGGGGTTACATCCAGTAAGCCCATCATAAATGGAAAATATCATAAGTCAAAAATGCATGTAATAGGAACGAGGGGACGCAACGGAGGCAGGCCGGAGCCGCTGCCGTCGCCATGACCCGCGGTAACCAGCGCGAGCTCGCCCGCCAGAAGAATATGAAAAAGCAGAGCGACTCGGTTAAGGGAAAGCGCCGAGATGACGGGCTTTCTGCTGCCGCCCGCAAGCAGAGGGACTCGGAGATCATGCAGCAGAAGCAGAAAAAGGCAAACGAGAAGAAGGAGGAACCCAAGTAGCTTTGTGGCTTCGTGTCCAACCCTCTTGCCCTTCGCCTGTGTGCCTGGAGCCAGTCCCACCACGCTCGCGTTTTCTCCTGTAGTGCTCACAGGTCCCAGCACCGATGGCATTCCCTTTGCCCTGAGTCTGCAGCGGGTCCCTTTTGTGCTTCCTTCCCCTCAGGTAGCCTCTCTCCCCCTGGGCCACGCCTGGGGGTGAGGGGGTTACCACTTCCCAGTGTTTTTTATTCCTGTGGGGCTCACCCCAAAGTATTAAAAGTAGCTTTGTAAAAAAAAAAAAAAAAAAAAAAAAAAATGCATGTAATATACCTAACCTACTGAACATCATACCTCAGCCTAGCTGACTTTAAATATACTCAGTACACTTGCATTAGCTTACAGTTTGGCAAAATCATTTAACAGAAAGCATCTTTTATAATAAAATGTGGAATATCTCGTGTAATTTGTTGAAAACTGTACTGAAAGTAAAAAACAGAATGATTGTATGGGGACAGAATGATTATAGGTTCCTGGTTGTTTACCCTCACAATCAGGTGGCTGATGGGGAGCTGCTGCTGCCTTGTATCACAAGAGCATCGTACCACATATCGCTGGCCCAGGAAAAGATCAAAATTCAAAATATAGAGTATAGTTTCTACTGAATGCATATTGCTTTCACACCACCATAAAGTTATAAAATTATTAGTCAAATCACCATAAGTTAGGGACCATCTGTAGTTGCATTCTTAAGGGTAATATATATATATATATATATATATATATATATATATATATTCATTTTTTTCTTTCTTTTAAGTACTTTGCTGGTCTGATTAGACAAGCAAAACTCCTCTAAGTACTTTAGGTACATAGGAAACCTAACCAATTAAACATTGGTAAAATATAGTAAATAAAATTAAACATTGGTAAAATATAGTAAATAAAATATAGCAAAATATAGTAAATATATTACTGTATATTGAGTAATATATAGTAAATCCCAAGTTCTCTTAAAACATCCTATTACTTTATAAACTTAATTCAGTCTCATACATTTCTCTTAAATATCACAAGTCTAGAATCAATTACCCCATTGCTTACTAACATGCAAATTATTCCTGAATATGACCCCAGAAATACAGTACGAGAGGTACCTGGGTGGCTCAGTCCATTAAGTACCCAACTCTTGATTTTGGCTCATGTCATGATCTCAGGATCCTGGGATGGATACCTGTGGAAGCCTCCATGCTCAGTGGATACCTGTGGAAGCCTCCATGCTCAGTGGGGAGTCCTTGAGATTCTCTCTCCCTCGTCCTCTCCTCTTGCTCTCCCTCTCTCTCAAATAAATTAATAAGTCTTTTAAAAAATGGGACACCTGGGTGGCTCAGTCAGTTAAGCATCTGCCTTCAGCTCAGGTCATGGTCTCAGGGTCCTTGGGTTGAGCTCCCAATCGGGCTCCCCGCTCAGTGGGGAGTCTGCTTCTACCTCTCCCTCTCCTTTGTGTGCTCATGCACTCTCTCTCTCAAATAAATAAATAAAATATTTTTAAAAATATCGTGCCAATACAATGGGTTTGATTTCTTTTACTATCTCATCTCTGTATTTAACTCTGAACTATCCAGGAGTTAAATTTCATTACTAAGGAAACTAGTTCACTCTACCCAGAAATAACTAGGGTTACTATCTCAGCAGGCTGAGTTGTTTATCAGCTGGAAATTTTTCACTGGAATACAAGACTTCTCCCTGATTTTTTTTTTCCTGATTTTTTTTTAAAGATTTTATTTATTTATTCATGAGAGACACACAGAGAGAGGTAGAAGCATAGGTAGAGGGAGAAGCAGGCTTCCTGAGGGGAGCCGGATGCAGGACTCAATCCCAGGGCCCCAGGATCACGACCTGAGCCAAAGGTAGATGCTCAACCACTGAGCCACCCAGGTGTCCCCATTGCTCCCTGATTTAAATAAATTCTCAGCCAGCTGGGACTTGTAAATCCATATCCTATAATCAGGGAACTGTCATAGGACCTATTCCTCTAAGTCCACACTACACCATTATCTAATCCTGTCATTAAATTTGAGTATACTGAAAAAAAAATTAAAAATAAAATACAAAAAAAAGGAAAAATTAGAAAAAAAAGAGTACACTAGTCTTCATTCTCACCAAGATTGCACCTAATTTTTTCTTTTCTTTTTTTAAATATTTTATTTATTTATTCATGATAGACACAGAGAGAAGGCCGAGACATAGGGAGAGGAAGAAGCAGGCTTCTTGAAGGGAGCCGGATGTGGGACTCGATCCCGAAAAATCCAGATCCAAAGGCAGACACTCAACCACTGAGCCACCCAGGAGTCCCTCTTTTGTTTTTCTTGAGATACAGCTGACACACGATGTTGCATTAGTCTCAGGTACACAATACAGTGATTCCACAAGTGTATACCTTATGCTGTGCTCCATAAGTACAGCTACCACCTGTCACCATTCAATGCTATTATGGTACTATGGACTACATTCCCTATACTATGCCCTTCAGCCTGAAAGATTTCATCTAATTTCCTCAGTGCTTGATGGAATTTGCATTTCTTTCCTTAATAAAGGAGCGGTAAGGGCAGCCCGGGTGGCTCATTGGTTTATCACTGCCTTCAGCTCTGGGCGTGATCCTGGAGACCAGGGGTCAAATACCACATCGGGCTCCCTGCATGGAGCCTGCTTCTCTCTCTGCCTCTCTCTCCCTCTCTGTGTCTCTCATTAATAAATAAATAAAATCTTAAACAAAAAAAAAAGGAGCGGTAATTAAGGTAGTCAGGGAGATAAAAGCATAGACTTTGGAGCCAAATTCCTGTTTTCCCCTTGTAGTTGTGTGACCTTGGGCAAGTCCTTTAACTTCTCTGGACTTCAGTTGTTTCATCTGTAAAATGATCATTATAGTAGGGCCTCATTCACAAAGCTGTCAAGAACATTAAGAGTTAATACAAGGAAAGCACTCATATTGGGGATCCCTGGGTGGCTCGGTAGTTCGGCACCTGCCTTAGGCCCAGGGCATGATCCTGGAGTCCTGGGATGGATTCCCACATCAGGCTCGGTGCATGGAGCCGGCTTCTCCTTCTGCCTGTGTCTTCTCTCTCTCTCTCTCTCTCTCATGAATAAATAAATAAAACCTTAAAAAAAAAAAAAAGGAAAGCACTCAGAATAGTGCTTGACACGTGAGTAAATACTATCCACTTACATATACACTAGCACCTGAAAGACTCTAAAGTCTATTTTTTTTTAAGATTTTATTTATTTATTCATGAGAGACACAGAGAGAGAGAGGCAGAGACACAGGCAGAGGGAGAAGCGGGCTTCATGCAGTGAGCCTGAAGTGGGACTCGATCCCAAGTGTCCAGGATCAGGCCCTGGGCTGAAGACGGCGCTAAACCACTGAGTCACCCGGGCTGCCCTGGTTCTTTTTCTGGTGAGCCCTGACTAACACAGAGTCCTAGCTTGGAACATACACTCTTCAGAAGGGGATTTGAGACATCAAGTGCTTCTCTCTGAGCCAGACTCTTCTCCATGGCTTGGCCCGAGGCTGGGGCTGGGGCTGGGAAGGAGCTTAGAGGAAGTGGGTTCGGGGAGGTCAGTGAGACAAGGAAGAGGAAGAGCACTGCCCCACTCTCCCCATCAGAGGAGCTGCTGCCTTCAAACAGTAATGAGGGGGAAAACAGCATGAGCTTGGATCCTCAGTGCCACTGGTGAGTCCCTGAAACCTCCAAGGAGCAGGCTCTCCTGGCTTCTGCTAAAGCGGAAACCCCTCTTAAGCCTTGCTGCTTAAACTGTTTCGGCCAGATATCAACTGCGGCTGAAAAAAATCTTCTATCTTAATCTTGAAGAACGGTGGAGTTTGCCCAACTCTTAGGTTTCTTTTTTTTTTTTTTTTTAGGTTTCTATCTTAAGGTGACACGCTCAACATGGAATAAAGGACAAAGAGGCATTTGTGAAACCCCACAGCTAGGGAGCTATCCACACCAGTGGAGTGGGGGTGACAGAGCTCTAAGCCAGATGCAAGACACCCGACCCTGAGTGAAGCTCCAGCTGTGCCTTCTGTGTGTGTCCTTGAGAAGGTCGTTCACCCCTTGGGTCTCAGCTTCCACTCTCTCCTCTAACCCTATTCCTTTCCCACAGCCTGGAGAGACCCTGAAAGTCTCTGCCTTCTCCCATCAACACCAGCATCAGGAATAATTAGAAGAAGAAATATTGGTTTACCTATTAATGACATTTTGCAGGTGATTCAAAGGTAAATGTGGAGCTAATGTACTAGGTGTTAGAAATAAGACTAGAGGAAACTTGGCTCTATCTAATGACTAAGTCCATTCCAATGAAATTTGCAGGGGTAGATGCCTAGAAGGGCACTCAGATCCAAACCACTGATGCTCCATTATAGGAAACGGGACTCAGGACTTAGCCACGCCAGCCCTGAAGAAGATGGGGGATTGGTGTCATCTCTCATTGATCAGGAGTCCAGGGTAGGTCTGGTGGGTTCCTCCTACCTAGGGGGTTAATCTCACTTGTTCCTTGGGCCCTCCCTACCCACTCCTTCTCAGGGCCTTTCCCTATCGATCACCTCCTCTATCTCCTGTATCTTCACCTCCTACCTCTCTCCTGGACCCTCACAGGCAATATTTAAACATGTTCATGCCTCATTAAAAAAAGAAAAATTCTCCCCAGTTTTTTCTTCAGCCACTCTCTCCTTCCTCCCTTTGCAGCCAGATTTCTCTGAAGAGTTGTCTGCACTCATTGCCCCCATCCCTTCACCTGCCGCACCTGCCTCAATAACTCAGTTATGGATTCCACTCCACAGTGTTGCAAAAAATTGCTTCTGCTAAGATTCCCAGTGATCTTCACACTGCTAAATCAAAGGGACACTTAGAGCCTTCAACTTTTTCATGCTCTTGGCAGTGTCCTAAGTCGAGAGAGAGTGGGGTTATATGTACCTCTATAACCTCAACTGCTGACAAACAGGCTACATATAGTCGATCGCATCATTGGTCTAAATTATTCACCATTCCTTGTATGGGTCCCCTCGGTGATGTGACTCTGAAGTTCCTCCTGCTGGAGGTGGAGTATCCTTCTCCACTCTGCTGGTGTTGGAGTTGGCCAGTAGAGTAGGGGCAGAAGTGACAGTGTTCCAGAATGAGCCCAGGACTCCAGATGCATTGCATGTGTCTACTCATATTGCTGGGCTGCTACAATTGTCATGAGAAAAAGATGCCCTGGTTCCAGAAATATGAGAGACCCATGAACAGAGCTGCTCCAGGTGCCCCACTGACCTATGAGCATGAATGTGATAATTAATACTTACTATTTTTTTAAAAAGATGATTGATTGATTGATTGATTGATTTGAGAGAGAGAGAGAGAAAGAGGTGAATGGGGGGAGAGAGGAAGAGGAAGAAGAAGGCCCTCTGCTGAATGAGAAGCCTGACACGGGTTAATCCCAGGACCCCAAGAACACGATCTGAACCAAAGGCAGATGCTTAACTGACTGAGCTACCCAGGCACCCCACAAATCAATTCTTTGAGACACCCCAATGCTTACCGTTTTATGCCACTGAGCTTGGGGCTAAACAGCACATTTGTAGCAATAATAGCCTGATATACTGTATCTTCCCCACAAAACAGTCAATAAGCCTTAAAACTGGTTAGTATAGAAATCAAAGCTACTCATCAATGGCTCTATTAGGACTCTTCTTTCATTTCTCCTCTTCCATGATCTTAGCAATGGAAGAAGAAGGGAAGATTCAAGGAATAAGACATGTCAGCTCTTGCAGTTTTGTGAGGATCCCACATTTCCACATCAGAATTTGGGATCTGGGAATCTGCGTGTTTGGACCTCAGAGGAGGTGACTTCAAATATTAATATCACAGAGTGCTGGTTCAGGAACTACTATCTGGAAATTAACCAAAGTTCATTTCAGTTATCTACCAATGGTTATCCTTTTTTTTTCTTGGTTGGTAGTTATGATCATAAATTCCCAGGGGAATTTTACTGTAAATATGAACACTTCTGAAAACAATAAAATGCTCTTTATTAAATTCTGAAACCCCTTTTACGATTCCTGTTGTGTGGAATATATTTCCCTGGCACTGGCCCTGGAGCTTCATCAACAGCAGCAGTTTTAGCCATATTTCAGAGCTAAGTGACCTATAAAAATTTCATTTGTAAATTATTCCATCTCTATATTGCCAAGCTAACACAGTTTCTTAGCAATCTTTCTCTAATCAGTATGGTCCATCCACGAAAACGTGTAAGTGATGAGCGCCTGAGTGGCTCAGTCGGTTGTGTCTGCCTTCAGCTCAGGTCATGATCCCAGAGCCCTGGGATGGAGCCCCATATCAAGTTCCCTGCTCAGTGGGAAGTCTGCCTCTCCCTCTCCCTCTGCCTGCCGCTACCCCTGCTTGCACACTCAGATAAATAAATAAAATATTTTTTAAAAAATTAAAAAGTAGGGAACCCTGGGTGGCACAGCGGTTTAGTGCCTGCCTTTGGCCCAGGGCACGATCCTGGAGACCCGGGATCGAGTCCCACGTCGGGCTCCCAGTGCATGGAGACTGCTTCTCCCTCTGCCTGTGTCTCTGCCTCTCTCTTTCTCTCTGTGTGACTATCATATGTAAATAAAAATTAAAAAAAAAAAAAGTAAAATGTAAAGAGGACTGCCATGGCTGGATGAGGAGGTGAAATGTCACCTGGGGTTATTCTTCCAGCATCAGAGACCACTAGTGTTTTCTTCTTCCTGACACACAGCTCAATACTATGCCCCACCAGCCTCTCTTCAGTAAGATGTCACACACATTTTTCAATGGGATTATCCTTGTTCTCTCTACCGTGTGGCTCTAATCATCACCCATGGAAATGGACCCTAACACCCCAACCAGTGCCTACATCTCCCTCACCCACCTCCAGTTTTGGATTATGGGACCACAGTCTTTATGCCATCTTGCCCATGAATTTCAGGTCCATGGTCTGGATTGGGGGAATATTTATAAACTACCCAGTCAATTCTTATGTCCTCAGCTCTCCATATACCACCTACTCTAGGTTCTACTCATATCCCTCAAACAAGTTAAAAAAAAAATCTCCTGGTTTCTCAGAGCCAAGACTGACTTAAGTAGCTCTTTTCTGCCCAGTGACATAGGCCCAGACAGAAACCAAGGGCAGGGATTTTTTTTTTTTTTTAAGATTTTATCTATTTATTCGAGAGAGAGAGAGAGAGAGAGAATACAAGCAGGGAGAGGAGGCAGAAGAAGGACAAGCAGACTCCCTGCTGAGCAGAGAGCCCAACACAGGACTCAATCCCAGGACCCTGAGATCATGACCTGAGCTGAAGGCAAATGCTTAACTGACTGAGCTGCCCAGGTGCACCCCACAGGAATGGTTTAGACGTAGACTTTTATCACCTGGACTGGACATTCTCCTTCCAGAGCAAATACAGGGAATGTAGTATTCTGTGAACCAGTGCAAGTATCACCAAAGCTATCTAAGAGGCTTCTGTCTTCACTTAGAGCTAGCTATTCATCCATTACCCAGTGCACTCCCACCAGCTCCCAGCTTCTCTAGAGCTGCCATAACAAGGAACAGAGTGACCTCCCACTACAAAAGACACCCTAATGGCATTGTCAGCCAGTAATCTGACTCCCCTGAGAATACTACCCAGTTGCATTGGTCCAGTAGCTAATTCAGAGGCTCCCGAAAGACCCAGGTAGCCAGGTAATCAGTGTGTAGAGCTTATTTGCAGTCCACTGCAAGCGTACTTCAGACTGTAACACTTTATAAAGGTCTTTCGTTCAACCAGGTGGCACTGTGCAAAGCTCAGGGTACCTAATACCATAGGGTTTAGTTGGCTTTTTGGTGGCTGTGTTGTAAGGTCCCAGGCCTGAGAGCAGCAGAAGGACCAACCCGGGAAAGTGAGCCTAAGTGGAGCTCTGTCTTGGTCTCAGATTTAAACAGAGGTAAAGCCCTGGAAGCTTCTGACCACACTCCTTTATCTATGACCAATTAAGCAAACGAGGGCTAAGCCCCTTCCAGCATGCAAGCACTTACAAAAAAGGTGCTGGAGCCCCAGCCAAACTGTTCACATACCCAATAACAAGAAGGGGATACGCTGAGTATTGTTAGGAATTGAAATCTCCATGAACCAGGAATTCTCAAAAGTGTGGCATGAGCAATTCAACAATCCTGTTTAGCTTGTATAACAAGACATCGAGAGGAAGGTAATCCAGCTAGGCTGGCAGCTTTACAATACCAAGGACTCTGGTTCCTCCAGCTCTTTGCTCCTGGTCTTCCTCAGATGAGGCTTCATCCTCATTCTTACAGAATGACTGCTAAAGTTGGAGCCATCAGCTCCACATTGGTGGTGGTGGTTATGGGGTGATGGGGAAGGACCAAGTATAAAAATCAGAGACTGCCAGTTGCATCTGCCCCTTAACAAGTGACTTCCATAGACATCTCGTTGACCAGAACTATGTCCCATGACCACCCCAACCTTGAAGGTAAGCTGGGAAACATGGTCTTTTGACTGAACTTATTGACACCCTGAGTATATTGAGAGGCCATCATGAAAAAGGCAAGAAAGAATAAATGTTGGAAGACATTCAGCCATCCCTGCCACACCCAGAAAAGATGCTGCCACTTGGACATGGGGTGCACCTAACACCTAAGAGGAGGAGCCTACACCCATTCCTTCAGTGGGAGATGCCTACTTTTCATCCAAGGCAAGGCTTGAATTTTGACCTCACCCTTTTTCTTTTCTTTTCTTTCCTTTTCTTTTCTTTTCTTTTTTTTTTTTTTTTAAGATTTTATTTATTTATTCATGAGAGACACAGAGGGAGAGAGAGGCAGAGACACAGGCAGAGGGAGAAGCAGTCTCCGTGCAGGGAGCCCGATTCATGCCTCCATCCAAGGACTCCAGGATCATGCCCTGGGCCAAAGGCAGGCGCTAAACCACTGAGCCACCCAGGGATTCCCATCCTCACCCTTTTTCTATAAACCCAACTATATGAATTTCTTTGATCAATAGACTGACTTTGCAATGAATACCTGCCAAAACCCCTAGCTGACTAACATAAGAATGGATCAAAACAGGTGGATCCCGACTAACTCCAAAAGATCAACTATTAAAAGGCACCCTTGGGGCACCTGGTTGGCTCAATCAGAGCAGCATGTGACTCTTGATTTGGAGGGTTGTGAGTCCCCATGTGGGGTGTAGAGTACTAAAAATGAATAAATAAACTTTAAAAATAAAAGGCACCATACTATAACATATTCATATGTCAGACTAATAATGGGGCTCCCATGAGAAGGAATAACCAAAGAGATATTCTTCCAAAAATAAACTCCTAAATAAATGCTATAAAGTGTATAAGGAAACCAGTCCTGTGAGAGATAGCTCGCAGATGCAACAAACTGTGAACTAGAAATGGTAAGACAATTTGGAACAAACTTTAAAATGAGTATGGATAAGATCAACCTACAAAAATCAGTATCATTTCTGTAGCACTGTAATAACCCAAGTAAAACAACTTTAGGGGTGCCTGGCTGGGTCAGTCGATAAGAGCACGCAACTCTTGATCTCTGTGAGTTCGAGCCCCACATTGGGCATAGAGATTACTTTTAAAAAATTAAAAGTAGGGCAGCCCCAGTGGTTTAGCAGTTTAGCGCCGCCTTCAGCCTAGGGCATGATCCTGGGGACCTGGGATCAAGTCCCACGTCAGGCTCCCTGCATGGAGCCTGTTTCTCCCTCTGTCTGTGTCTCTGCCTCTCTCTGTGTGTGTCTCTCATGAATAAATAAATAAAATTTATATAAAAATTAAAAATTAAAAGTAAAATAAACTAAAATAACAAAATGAGTATGTTTGCATCTTCCAAGGATAATACAGATGACATTGAATCCTTAAGACAAAAGCCAGAACAGGCAGATATAAAAAAGATTCCAAAGCAAAGTCTATAAGTGGAAAAAAGCATTAAAATGAAAGCCAGTAGAGAGATAAAAACAACTTGGACTTCGCTGAAAAGAGATTCCATGACCTGGAGACCGAAGACAGATCTGAAGAAATTTCCCAAAATACCACATAGAAATTCCCCGCATAGGGGAAAAAAATGACAAGTAGGTTAAGGGGCATGAAGACTAAGTGAGAAAGTCTAGAAGGCAGCAAATGGAAATTCTATCGAAAAGAATAGCAAACATGGGGAGTCACATTATTCAAAGAGTTAATGGCTAAGAATTTTCCAGGGTTGAAAAAAGGAGGATGTATTCTCCACTTGAAAAGCACATACCAGGGGTGCCTGGGTGGTTCAGTCAGTTAAGCATTTGACTCTTGATTTTGGCTCAGGTCATGATCTCAGGATCCTGAGATCCAGCCCTGATATTGGGCTCCAGCTCTGTACTTAGTGGGAACCGAGATTCTCTCTTCCTCTGCCCCTCCCCAGCCCACTCCCAAAATAAATGAATAAAATCTTAAAAAAAAAAAAGTACACACCAAGTTCTGAGCAGGAAAAATAAAAACAAATCAACCTATTATGGTGAAGCTGCAAAAGATCAAGGGTTCAAATGGAAAACTTGAAACTACCAGAAAAGGAGACAAATACTAATAGATTTCTATCAGACAAGGAAATGATGTCCATACTGGAAGCAGTCTGTATATTAGCAACAAGAGATGTCAGAAGGCACTGCCAAGTAGATCTTGGAAACCCATGGGAACACCAATGGGAAGAACTGTCATAGATGTAACTTTAAGAAGGAGGTGAAATAGGCATTTGCAAACTTACAAAGTATAAAAGGGGCTTTTCAAACTGTGGAAGGAGCCTCGGTGTCCATCAAAAGATGAATGGACAAAGAAGATGTGGTTTATGTATATAATGGAATATTACTCAGCCATTAGAAATGACAAATACCCACCATTTGCTTCGACGTGGATGAAAATGGAGGGTATTATGCTGAGTGAAATAAGTCAATCGGAGAAGGACAAACATTATATGGTCTCATTCACTTGGGGAATATAAATAATAGTGAAAGGGAATAGAGGGGAAGGGAGAAGAAATGGGTAGGAATATCAGAAAGGGAGACAGAACAAGGAAGACTCCTAACTCTGGGAAGCGAACTAGGGGTGGTGGGAGGGGAGGAGGGTGGGGGGTGGGGGTGACTGGCTGGCGGGCAATGAGGGGGGCACTTGAAGGGATGAGCACTGGGTGTTATTCTGTATGTTGGCAATTGGACACCAATAAAAAATAAATTTATTATTAAAAAAATAATAAAATAAAAGGGGCTTTTCAACCCTCAGATTCACTCAAACATCGCTAGGAAAATATACCTAAAAGGAAGTTAGTGGAATTCAGCGAGATACAGTAAGATTAGAAATCAATAGGGGCACCTGGGTGGCTCAGCGGTTGAGCGTCTGCCTTTGGCTCAGGGCATGATCTTGGGGTCCTGGGATCGAGTCCTGCATTGGGCTCCCTGTGGGGAGCCAGCTTCTCCCTCTGCCTATGTCTCTGTCTCTTTCTGTGTGTGTCTCTCATGACTAAATAAATAGAATCTTTCAAAAAAAGATTAGAGGGATCCCTGGGTGGCGCAGCGGTTTGGCGCCTGCCTTTGGCCCAGGGCGCGATCCTGGAGACCCGGGATCGAATCCCACATCGGGCTCCCGGTGCATGGAGCCTGCTTCTCCCTCTGCCTGTGTCTCTGCCTCTCTCTCTCTCTCTCTCTCTGTGACTATCATAAATAAATTTAAAAAATTAAAAAAAATAAATAAATAAAATAAAAAAAAAACAAAAAAAGATTAGAAATCAATAAAACAGGGTCACATGACTGGCTCAGTAGGTATATAGCATAGGACTCTAGATTCAAGGGTTGTGAGTTCAAGCCCCACATTGGGCATGGAGCCTACTCTAAAAAAAAAAAAAAAATCAAGAAAATAAACTGATGTGTCTAAATAATTATTGTTATAGGGATGCCTGGGTGGCTCACTGGTTGAGCATCTGCCTTCGGCTCAGGGCATGATCCCGGAGTCCCGTGATCGAGTCCCACATTGAGCTCCCTACATGAGAAGCCCTGCTTCTCCCTCTGCCTACCTCTGTCTCTCTCTCTGTCTCTCAAGAATAAATAAATGAAATCTTTTTTAAAAATTAATTAATTAGGGCAGCCCGGGTGGTTCAGCAGTTTAGCACCACCTTCAGCCCAGTGTGTGATCCTGGAGACCTGGGATCGAGTCCCACGTCAGGCTCCCTGCATAGAAGAGGCTCCCTGCATAGATCCTGCTTCTCCCTCTACCTGTGTCTCTGCCTCTCTGTGTGTGTGTCTCTCATAATAAATAAATAAAATCTTTTTTAAAAATTTAATTTAATTAATTAATAATTGTTATAAATAATGAGTGATATGTAAATATTTTTAGATTTAAATATCAAAAAACAAGAGCATAAGATATGTAGAGGGAAAGTTCAGAATATAGTAAAAAAAAAAAAAAAAGATGCTAAGATTCTTGTCTCTCAGAATGAGGAGAGATGTTTTGATGAATTACCATTAGATTTTTCTGGGAAAAATATAAGGATAAGTATATGTGTTAAGAATATAAGAGTAGGGCAGCCCCGGTAGCCCAGCGGTTTGGCGCCGCCTTCGGCCCAGGGCCTGATCCTGGAGTCCCGGGATCAAGTCCCACATCGGGCTCCCTGCATGGAGCCTGCTTCTCCCTCTGCCTCTCTCTTTCTGTGTCTCTCACGAATAAATAAATAAAACCTTTAAAAAAAAAAAGGAATGTAAGCGTATGGATGAAATGAGAGGGTATTATGCTAAACAAAGTCAGTCAGAGAAAGACAATTATCATACGATCTCATTCATATGTGTTATTTAAGAAACAAAACAAAGGAGCCTAGGAGAAGGGAAGGAAAAATAAAATAAGAAAAAAACAGAGAAGGAGACAAACCATAAGAGAATCTTAACTCTAGGAAACAGGGTCACTGGAGGGGTAGGGGGTGGGGGGATGGGGTAACTGGGTAATGGGCATGAAGGAGGGCATGTGATGTAATGAGCACTGAGTGTTATATGTAACTGATGAATGATTAAATTCTACCTCTGAAACTAATAAAAAAAAAAAAAACAAGACTGTCAGGGCAGCCCGGGTGGCTCAGCAGTTTAGCACTGCCTTCAGCCCAGGGTGTGATCCGGGAGACCCGGGATCAAGTCCCAAGTCAGGCTCCCTGTGTGGAGCCTGCTTCTCCCTCTGCCTGTGTCTCTGCCTCTCTTTCTCTGTGTCTCTCATAAATAAATAAATAAATAAATAAATAAATAAATAAATAAAATCTTTAAAAAACAAACAAACAAAAAAAGAATGTGAGAGTAACAATTAAAAACATAGACATAGGGCAGCCCCAGTAGCGCAGTGGTTTAGCGCCGCCTGCAACCTGGAGTGTGATCCTGGAGACCTGGGATCGAGTCCCACATCGGGCTCCCTGCATGGAGCCTGCTTCTCCCTCCTCCTGTGTCTCTGCCTCTCTCTCTCTCTCTCTCTCTCTCTCTCTCTATGTCTATCATAAATAAATAAATAAATTAAAAAAAAAACATAGACATAGGTGCATATCTTCCACATAAATAACAAAGCAGGGAGAAGAAAAAACATTTTTTTCTTAAATGAAATGTAGGGGAGGTAAAAAGGCATGGGTATCAGAAAACTCCAAAAGAGGTGTTAGAAATATGTCCAACTATTTTAGAAATTGTGATAAATAGAAGGACTAAATTCACATATAAAAGACGCCTGGGTGGCTCAGCAGTTGCGCTCCTGCCTTCAGCTCAGGGAGTGATCCCGGAGTCCCGGGATGGAGTCCCAGGTCGGGCTCCCTGCATGAAACCTGCTTCTCCCTCTGCCTGTGTCTCTGCCTCTCTCTCTGTCTCTCATAAATAAACAAATAAAATCTTTAAAAAAAAAAAACCTATATATTTTGATTTTTAAAATGAGGTATATGGTCTTTGTCAGGTACACCCAAAGGCAAATAAGACAAAACAGAAAGGACATAATAAAGTTAAACATGAAGAGATGAAAACATACTTACTAGGGGCATCTGGGTGGCTCAGTGGTTGAGCACCTGCCTTTGGCTCAGGTCGTGATCCCAGGGTCCTAGGATTGAGTCCTGCATCCGGCTCCCCTCAGGAAGCCTGCTTCTCCCTCTACCTATGCTTCTGCCTCTCTCTGTGTGTCTCTCATGAATAAATAAATAAAATTTAAAAAAAAGAAAACATACTTACTAGGCAAATAGCTAACTACAAGAAAGCTGGTAGAGCAATACCAAAATCAGACAAAATAAACTTTTAGACAATGAATTTTAACAGGGATAAAGAGTAATCTTTTACAATGACAAAAGGAACACTCTTACAAGAATAGACAGCAATGAGGAAATCATCTGTCCCCTTATAAGAGAATCTCAAACAACAGACTTCTAAGGAGAAATTGGCAAGTATCCAAGTATACTTGGAGATTTTAACATAATAATAATTTCAAGTAGACAAAATTCTAGGGTTTAGTAGACTTGAACAACCCAATTAACAACTTTGGTCAAATGTCTGTGTACATACACAGACATAAATAAACATATACATATATAAATCCCAAAGATTGAGAATTGACATTCTTTTTAAGTATACAAATGAACATTTACAGAATGAACCATTTACTGCACTAAAAAGAAATCTCAAAATAAAACAAAACAAAACTGTAGTTTACAGACCACATTCTCTAGCCACACAATGCAGTGCAGTTAGAATCACACACACACACACAAACACACACACGGCCAGAAACCCTAGTTGATTTGGAAATTGAGACACATACTTCCAAATAATGCACAACTTAAAGAGGAAATCTCAATAGAAATTGCTAAATATTTAGAAATGAATTATGGTGAGGTCCTGTTTTTGCCAATATGCTGACCTTACTCTAGAGGAAAAACACCACGAAAGGGGAAAATTGTGAAACACCCCAGGGGTGGAAGAGTGGGTGCAAGGTATAGGGTAGGCACTTTGGCTCGAGGCCAGCAAACTGTGGGTGTGTAAACGTGGAGAGAAGCTAGTAGAGTTATGCCACTACTTTGGTACAAACAGTGCCTGCCCTGTAACAATGGTGACTCAGAGCTAGTCCAGGTGCCCTCGGGAATAAAATCAGGACAGCACAGGTACAAGGGAGAGGCTAAGAAAAACAACAGTGCCAACCAACTTGAATATATGCTTGTCTACCACTCCCCACTTCTTTCTCGGCTTCCAGGAGGTAGTTTCAGCTCTAATCCACTGATGTCATGACTGTGAATTTTGATGAGAACATTCCCCTGTGTGCACTAGGACTTTTTGTCCCCAAATTCAAGGTCATGGGAGATGGGAAGCAAAAAGTATTCAGGCAGGTCATTATTTGTAATAGTGAGGGGGCTACTTCACTCTTCACCTCGTGGTTCCACTGTCCATGCATCCACACTAAGGAGAAGAAAACACCACATATCAGCCACTGGTTTAAGGTATATGATCTCTCTCTCTCTCTTTTAATGCTTTTTACATTTTGAACTGAATTATAATTGACATACAATATTATATGTTTCAAGTTTGCAAGATAGTGATTTGAAAAAAAAACGAAAAAAAAGATAGTGATTTGATATTTTTTTACAACGTGAATGATCACCAAGAGAGATCCAGTTAGCGTCTGTCACCATACATTTATTACAATATTATTAACTATATTCCCTATGCTGCAACTTATATCCCTGTGACTTATTTTATAACTGGAAGTTTGTACCTCTTAATCTCCTTCACCTATTTGTGTGCCCACGTCCCTTCCCTCTGGTATCCATCAGTTTCTTTTCTGTATCTATGAGTCTGTTTCTGGTTTGTTTTGTTTGTTCATGTGTTTTTTTGTTTTTAGATTCCTTGTATCAGTGAAATCATGTGGTATCTGTCTTTCTCTATCTGATTTAATTCACTTAGCCTAGTACCCTCTGGTTCATCCATGTTGTCACAGATGAAAAGATTTTCTTCTTTTTTCTGGCTGAGTAGTATTCATTTATATATATACCACATTTTCAGGACACCTGGGTGGCTTAACGGTTAAGCGTCTGCCTTTGGCCCAGGGTGTGATCCTGGAGACCTGGGATCAACTTGCACA
The DNA here is from genome assembly GCF_048164855.1 of Canis lupus baileyi. Classification (NCBI taxonomy): domain Eukaryota; kingdom Metazoa; phylum Chordata; class Mammalia; order Carnivora; family Canidae; genus Canis; species Canis lupus. The sequence goes on from NC_132853.1 coordinate 35,870,673, forward strand.
TTGGGTTCCCTGCATGGAGCCTGCTCTACTTTCTATGTCTCTGCCTCTCTGTGTCTCTCATGAATAAATAAATACAATCTTTTTTTTAAAATGAAATCTCTCTATATATATACTACATTTTCTTTTTTTTTAAAAAAAGATTTTATTTATTTACTCATGAGAGACACACAGAGAGAGAGACACATAGGCAGTGGGAGAAGCAGGCTCCATGCAGGGAGCCCGACGTGGGACTTGATTCCGGGGCTCCAGGATCATGCCCTGGGTCAAAGGCAGCGCTAAACCACTGAGCCACCCAGGCTGCCCTATACCACATTTTCTTTATCCATTCTTCTATCAATGGCCACTTGGGTTGCTTCCATGTCTTGGCTATTATAAATAATGCTGCAATGAACATAGAGATGCATATCTCTTTTTGAATTAGTGTTTTCATTTTCTTTGGATAAATGATCAGAAGTAGAATTGCTGGATCATATAGTAATTCTATTTTTAATTTTTTTAAGGAACCTCCATAGTGTTTTCCTTAGTGGCTGCACCAATTTACATTCCCACCAATAGGGCACAAGGATTCTCTTTTCTCCACATCCTCGCCAACACTTGTTATTTCTCATCTTTTTGATAATAGCCATTCTGACAGGTATGAGGTAAGGCATATACTTTTTAGACCTAGACAAAAAAGCCCCTAACTTGGGCCTTGCACTTCCGAGGCCCTGCTCTGTTTCTCTCTCAACCCTCATGAGTTGAGAAGTCTAGGCCAACCTTAAGCCCACACACCCTCAGGCCACTCTCTGGGTTCTTAGGATCCTAGAATTTCCTGCCCACTTCCATAGTCTACAGGGCCCTCTTACCTAGGCCTGTGCCATCACCATCAGCATACATACCCCAGGATCATGGAATGGCCATGGGTTGGCTGTTTGCAGGGCATGTGGACAGAGTTTGAGACAGAGAGGTTTGGATTTCTATACAAATTTATGAAGAGACAGTGGTTGGAAAAGTAAGGGGCTGGTCTATAGGCTGGGAGCCAGCTTGCCTGCCATGATGGATCCAACAACTCTAAATTCAAATTTGTTTCCAATTCATTATGGAGATGGGAAGGCATAACATACTGTATTTGACTGTTAGCCTGATTTATAAGTTTTTCTTTTAAGATTTTATTTATTTATTTTAAAGAGAGAGAGAAAAAAAGAGAGAGAGAGAGAGAGCACACATGAGCAGGAAAAGGAGCAGAGGGAGAGGCAGATAATCTCCAGCAGACTCATGCTGAGTGCAACACCCAACACAGGGCTCAATCCCACGACCTTGAGGTCATGACCTAAGCTGAAACCAAGAGTGGGATGCTTAACCCCCTGAGCCACCCAAGAGCCCCTAGCCTGATTTATAACTTTAAAATATTTAGATATAGGATATGTTTGCTTCTACTTACCTTCTTGGCTTAGCCTTGCAACTGTTAGGGGTGGACCCATGTACACTATCCTATAGGATAGAGCCCCAGTGGCACAGGTGCTAGCCCCCAGCTAGTCTGCAACTACGTCTTCAGCAGATCCTTCTGTTGCTTTGTCAAGTGGACTGTGTCTGTGGAACCACTGTTAAGACCAGGAATTATGTCTGAGCCCATTGTCATACTCACTTCACCATAAAATATGTCCCCTTGTTGACATTCCACACTTTATGGAGGGCACCATAGTGATGGATGAAACATCCAAAAGCCAATGACAGGGGATGCTGGCAGGAGCACCAAAGGCAGGCAAATCCAAGCCCTGAAGATGTGTCTATTCCCCTGTGGACAAAGCATTGCCCCTCCATGATGGGAAAGCATACTCCAAGGTCCACTTGCCTCCAGGTAGAGGGCTGGTTCCCAGGGAATTTATTCTAAGAGCTTAGAATTAGTCTCCACTATTGGCAGGTTGGGCAATCAGCAGAGATTTCAGATTTCACTACTGTGAAATCAGCTTTAGAAAGGAAAGAACATGTCTCCACTATGACCACTTTGTACCTGGGGCCATTGAGCAAGCACTGGGGTGGCTGGGTAGGAAAAGCAAACCCATGCCTGGAATATATATGTATTAATCCCAGTTGAGACATATCAACTCCCTCTCCAGGGTAGAAAGGATCTGATATAATCAACCTGCTTCTGAGTGGTAGATGGGTCTCCTCAAGAGATGGTACCTTATTGGAAGCTTAGCCACGGTTTCTGCTTCTGACAGACTAGACATTCAGAGGTAGTAGCAGAAAGTAGATCAGACTTGGTAATGCGAACTCATGCACCAGCTGCATCCCTGCCATGGCTATTTTGCTCATGGGCCTGCTGGCAAGCATTGCGGCAGGAGGGGTGGGAGTGGAGGGACAGAGGCTGCCTGACATCCACTGAATGAGTTAGCGTATCCAGCTGGTGGCGTGCCTCTGAGGTGGATGCCCCATGATGGCACAATAAAGCCTGCTTCCATTGATCCAACCACGTGCAACTTCTCCAGACCTCTTTTCTTCAGTCTTCCAGTCCTGCTCCTTTTAGGACCAAGACCATCCAGCCAAAAGAGCTATTCTTTATTACCCAGAAGTTCATGTATAGCTTAACCTCTGACTACTTTTCCATCTGCACTAATTTAATGACTATGTGAGGACTCAGCAAAAACCACAATGCTGCCATTAAGATATATAGCCTGTATCAGTTAGCTTTTGCTATATAACAAACAACTCCAAAACAGAATGGCTTAAAACAACAAACATTTATTATTTCTCATGATTCTATGGGTTAATTGGGCAACTCTTCCAGTCTGGATTGGTTCAGTTGGAGCTGGGGCTGGATGATTTTTTTTTTTTTCTTAAGATTTTATTTATCTGGGGACACCTGGGTGGCTCAGCGGTTGAGTGTCTGCCTTTGACTCATGGGATCCAAAATCAAGTCCCGCCATTGGGCTCCCTATGGGAAGCCTGCTTCTCCCTCTGCCTATGTCTCTGCCTCTCTTTCTGTGTCTCTCATGAATAGATAAATAAAATATTTTTTTAAAAAAAGATTTTATTTATCTATTTGAGAGAGAGAGAGAGAGAGAGAGAGAACAAGAAGGGGGAGTGGCAGGAGAAGTAGACTCCCTGCCAAGCAGGGAGCCTGATGCAGGCTCAATCTCAGGACCCTGGGATCAGGACCTAAGACAAAGGCATCACCAACTAAGCAGCCCGGGTTCCCCAGGGACTAGATGATTTCAGCAAGCTTTACTGGCATGACAGGCTGAGTGGTCTAAGGAAATCTCAGCTGGAATTCCTGCTCTCTGCTCTATCTGGTCTCTCAGTTTCCAGCAGCCTTCTTCACATATGGCAGAGGGTTCCTAAGTTCAGCAAGAGAGGGATAACCCAGTTGGAGTCTCTGTTTCCATCACTTTTGCTAATCTACCATTGCCTAGAGAAAGACATCTGGCTAAACCCAGACGAAAAGGGTGAAAAATAGACTCTGTCTCTTGATGGGAGGATTGGCAGTGGCAATGCAGAGGGGCAAGCATACAGCAACTGAAGGAATTTGTAGTCATTATTGCAATCTACCAGGAGGCTTTAGGACAAACATTAAATTAAGTTTGGCCATCACACCCTTTTTTAGACTTCTGAAAGGATTAAGGTGGAGCCTGTAGATCCATTCAGCTAGACAAAAGGTTTCCTAGAATGATTAACTGTAAACCCACAGACGCTTGATAATGCCTGACAGAATTGTGGGCATTGCTTTTGACCCATGAAGTTGTCTGAAACCAAATACATAGAAAAGATTCAGTTTTGAGAGAGCTATGTTGGCAAACTGCCCCCTACCTGGACTGAAACAGTATGGAGATGTAAAAGGTCCTCTATACTCCCAACTTTATAGATAGGAAGGAGGCTAAGAAAGCTTCTCTGCCAACAGAGAGCATAGTTTCAATGCCTTCTTCCATTGTGACCAAGGAGGAAGGGGAGAAAGGAAAGATCTTGTGAGTATTGAGGGAGATCTAACAGGAAGGATGCTCAGAGAGCATCCACTGAGAAAGTCATGCGCCAAATGCAGTTGGTCCCTTTTCTGCACTCCTATTTGCCTTCTGACTCTTAACACAGTTGACCATTCCCTCTGCCTAGGAATCCATTCTTCTTTTGGCTTCTACCTCAACACATCCTTTAGGCTTCCCTCCTACATCCCTGCCAGGTGCTTTCTAGTCTCCTTTTACTGGCTCTTTTTCTGCTCAGACTCAAAATGTTGGGGCGCCCCAAGGTCATTCCTGAGACTCCTTTCTCCAACTATACCTACCCCTAGGAAATCTCACTCAGACTATGTATTAAAGACCATCTCCATGTCAATGACTATTTTTTGTTTATTTTTTTAAGATTTTATTTATTTATTAGAGAGAGAGCACAAGCAGGGGGAGCTGTAGAGAGAGAGGGAGAAGCAGACTCCCCGCTGAGCAGGGAGCCCCACGTGGGGCTCAATCCCAGGACCCGGGATCATGACCTGAGCCAAAGGCAGACGCTCAATCAACTGAGTCACCAAGGTGCTCCGAAGCCTATGACAATCAAATCCGTATCTCCACCATGCCCCTAAACTCCAGACTTACTGAAATACTGCAATCCAGTTCTGACACTAACCTCCCAGAGTTTGCACAGACTCCACAGGTTTAAACTCACAGTCCTCAAAATTACCTTCACTTCAGATGCCAAGTTCAGCGGTAACCAGACCACCCACACTTCCAACCAACGACTTACAAATTGAGGTTACAATACCCGCCCCTCAGAGTTGATAATTTGCTAGAATGACTCACAAAATTCAGGAAACTCTACACTTATTATTACAGGTTTTTTTTTTTTTTTTTTTTTTTATTCATGAAAGACAGAGAGAGAGAGAGAGGCAGAGACACAGGCAGAGAGAGAAGCAGGCTCCATGCAGGGAGCCCCATGTGGGACTTGATCCCAGGACTCCAAGATCATGCCCTGGGCTGAAGGCAGATGCTTAACCGCTGAGCCACCCAGGCGTCCCACAGTTTTGTTATAAAGGATACAAATCAGGAACAGCCAAATGAAGACCACTTGGGCAAGGCTTGGAAAGGTCTGAAATGCAGAGCTTCTACATCCTCTCCCCACAGGATCAGTACACTACCCTCTCAGCACATTAATATGTTCACCAAACAGGAAGTCAACCCAATGAGCTTTGGGTTTGCAGAATTTTCATTGAGGTCTTATTACACAGGCATGATTGATTGACTCATTAGTCTTGTGGCTGAACTCATGATTCAGCCTCCCCTACCTAGAGGTTGGGTTGATAACCCCTGCTCCAAACTCCAACCCTCTGATCACACGGTTGCATCTTTTACTTAACTCAGGAATAGTTCTTATCACTCATGAAATTTCAAGGATTTAGGGGTGACCCCTCAGGAACCAGGGCCAAAGACCAGCCAAACACTTTACTATATAACACTTGCGTATCCAATCGTCTCCTTTACACAGCTAATTGTCTACCTGGCATCTGAGAGTCTAAAAGGAATCATAAGCTTCACGTATTGGAAACAAAGCTCCTGAATTTTCCCCAAACAGGATCATCCCCCAATCTTTCTGGATTAAGTTAATGACATGATCTTCCAAAGAGTTGTTGTTTTTTTTTTTTTTTTAAGATTTTATTTATTTACTCATAAGACACACACAGAGAGAGAGGCAGAAAGAGAAGCAGACTCTACACAGGGAGCTCAATGTGGGACTCCGTCCTGGGTCTCCAGGATCAGCGCCAAACCGCTGAGCCACCTGGGCTGCCCCAACCAACAAGTTTCTCAAGACAAAAATCTGTGGATCATAACTTATTCCTTCTTCTCCTTACTCCCTTGTGTCTGACACAACAGATCCGTCCAAGTGTCTTCACCATCACAGGTGCCACTCTTGCCACAATCACCATCATTTGTTTCTTGTCTTGTTTATAAGAGTTTCCTAGCTTATCTCTTTGCTTTTGCTCCTCCACCAGCCATGCTTCATGACATCGTGGGGAAAATCAGAAGATGAGACTTCCTTGATTTAAAATCATCCAATATCGGGCACCCCCGGTGGCACAGCGGTTTGGCGCCGCCTGCAGCCCGGGGTCTGATCCTGGAGACCTGGGATTGAGTCCCGCGTCAGGCTCCCTGCATGGAGCCCGCTTCTCCCTCTGCCTGTGTCTCTGCCTCTCAGTCTCTCTCTCTCTGAATAAATAAATTTAAAAAATAAATAAATAAAATAAAATCATCCAATATCTCTCACTGACTAGGAAAAAAATAAGACTACATGATCTGGTCCCTGGTGTTTCTCAGACTTCAACTTCTTTTTTTTAATATTAAAAAATATTTATTTTAGAAAGAAAAGGGTTGAGGGGAGGCAGAGGAAGAGGGAGAAAAGCAGATTCTCTGCTGAGCATTGAACTACCCAGGTGCCCCTTAGACTTAGACGTCTATTCTCTCTTCTCCAGCCCCACAGCCTGATCTCATTTTTTTCAAGTACATTGAGTTCCTTTTCCTGTGAAGCCTTTATATTTGCTGTCCCCTGATCTGGAATATTCTTCTTCCAGGTCACTTGGCTGTCCCTTTCTTGTCACTCAAGCCTCAATTTAATGTCACCTCCCAGAATGCGGGGGTGGTTTTCCAGAATAATGTGTTCCCCTAATCATGCCCTATTTGTTTTTGTACAGGACTTACTACTGCCTAATATTTACTTGTAAATCACTTTCTTGGTTTACCAGTTCCTCAGTTCCTGCAGAATCTAAGCATCTGGAGAGCGGAGATTGCATTTATTTTGTTCAGTGCTATATCCTCAGTACTGATGTGGGAAACAAAGGCAAAAAAAAAAATTAAATTTCCTGGGGTGCCTGGGTGGCTCAGTCTGCTAAGTGTTGACTCTTGGTTTCAGCTCAGGTCATGACCTCAGCATCCTGGGATTGAGCCCTGAATCAGGCTCCATGCTCAGCAGGGAGTCTACTTGAGGATTTCTCCCTCTCTGCCCCTCCCCATCTCCTTTCTCTTTAAAATAAATAAATACTTTAAAAATTTTTAAATTTCCTTACTACTTACAGCCCATTGACACAGGTTGAATGACCCTCTGGGAGCTCAGCTGCCCCAATATTGACACTCGGCTAAAACCTGACCTCTAGCAGCTGGAAGCCTGTGAGGCCAGAACACCCTTCCACCTACACATCCGTGTCCAAAATCCGTTCACACCCCAGAAGCCTCGGCTCCCCTCACGTCATTCTATCGTCCACAGTGTGGAGATCTCAAGCAGAAAAGCGCCCCTGGGCACCAGAAGGCACCTGCTCAATTGACCACCTCCCAAGGGGAGGAGACTGTGGATTCTAGGACCCCCGCCTCTAACTAGTGCTCATCCAAGGTCCTTTGATGGCCTGCGCCTGTTCAGAGCCTCCAGAGAGACCAGATGGAAAACTAAGCCTCCCAGTGGCAGCCTGGGTGGCTCAGCGGTTTAGTGCTGTCTTCAGCCCAGGGCGTGATCCTGGAGACCTGGAATCGAGTTCCACATCAGGCTTCCTGCATGGAGCCTGCTTCTCCCTCTGCCTGTGTCTCTGCCTCTCCCTCCCTCTCTCTGTGTCTCTCATAAATAAATAAATAAATAAAATCTTAAAAAAAAAAAAAGAAAAGAAAAGAAAAGAAAACTGAGCCCCTGAGAGGGGGAGGATGCAGCTGGTTCTCAGGATTTGAGGGTGTGATGCTTTCTGCTTATGACTTAACCAGTCCACTTCTTTCTCACAATAGCCCCACTGCGAAAGAGAAAGAAAATGAGAGAAGATTTCTAAATCATGATTTTGCAAATTTTACAAATCATGGTATTTCTCATGTGTAAGTGGTTCTGATGAAGAATTTAAAAGGAGATGGTAGGTAAAGCTATTGCTTAGGGTGAGGATTTAAATTTCTCATTATCCAGAGGCCTCCCCTAACAATATGCATAACTGAGACTTGGCTGAAATAAACATCCCTGATGATAGTGCAAACAGTGGGAATCAATCTGATGATTCTTAATGCCTAGCTTACAGCAACTTACTGACTAATCCAATTTCTTATTAAAAAGGAAGAAGGGAAAAACAGCATTTGTTTTTCTATCAAATTCTATTTTTTTCATTCCTTCTTCCAGTCTCCTAACTTCTGCTTTTTAAAATCTAAGCTGGGGGATCCCTGGGTGGCTCAGCGGTTTGGCACCTGCCTTTGGCCCAGGGAGTGATCCTGGAGTTCTGGGATCAAGTCCCATGTCAGGCTCCCTGCATGGAGCCTGCTTTTCCCTCTGCTTGTGTCTCTGCCTCTCTCTCTGAATAAATAAATAAAATCTTTAAAAAATAAAAAATAAACGCTAAGCTCTTCATGACTTCCACTGAAGATTAAATAAATGTTGGTCCTTCTTCTAGAATCTTTGACACCTTTAACCCCTAAACTATGCCTATTCTGTTCAATCTGTTTCAAAACTGTTGTACAAGGTCTGAGGAATGGGACGCCTGGGTGGCTCAGTGGTTGAGCATCTGCCTTTGGCTCAGGGCGCGATCCCGGGTCCCGGGATTGAGTACCATGTCAGACTCCCTGTATGGAGTCCACATCTTCCTCTGCCTCTGTCTCTGCCTCTGTCTGTGTGTCTCTCATGAATGAATTAATAAATAAATAAAATCTTTAAAAATAAAACAAAATCTGAAGAAGAGGGGTGACTGGGTTGCTCAGTTAAGCTTCTGACTCTTGATCTCATCTCAGGGTCCTAAATTCAAGCCCCACACTGGGTTCCACGTTGAGCATGGAACCTTCTTTAAAAAAAAAAAAAATGTCTGGGGCAGCCCAGATGGCTCAGAGGTTTAACACTGCCTTCAGCCCAGGGCATGATCCTGGAGACCCGGGATCGAGTCCCACGTCAGGCTCCCTGCATGGAGCCTGCTTCTCCCTCTGCCTGTGTCTCTACCGCTCTGTCTCTCTGTTTCTCATGAGTAAATAAATAAAATCTTTCAAAAAAATAAAAAAATAAAAATAAATTTAAACATTTTTTTAAAAGTCTTGAGGAAGAAAATCTAATTCTGAGAAATGAAAAGTGATGTATGTTATTAAACAATAAAAATTCTCTCTAGAAGAGCCAGCTGAGGGCAGCAAATTTCCCATAAAATCTAATTTTATTTTCATACTTCTTAGATGTTTTTTTGTGGTTATCCCAGATTTCCCTGCACTGAAGAGAGCTTGGCAAATAATCTGAACTCTTCTAGGAGTAAAGCTACATACACTATAGGGATAAAAGCAAAACTGAAGTAGACCCATTGTAACAAAGACTAAAAGCAAGCCTCAGCAAGACAGGGTTATCTATTAGTAATTTAACTGCCTGCCAAAATAAAACACAATATTTTTTATGAAAAGATAAAATAATCCAAAACCTCTGCAACATATTACACAATGTCCAACATACAACTAAAAATTACTGGACATGAGAAGAAGGAAAAATGTAACCAATAATCTGCAAATAAAACAGTCAATAGAAGCAACTTCTTTTCTTATTTGCAGCTATTTCAGACAATTTCTAACTCCATGATATCCTACAGCTCTCTTTCTACACTCTGAGTTACCTCCTTAACAACTTTACACCTGGTTAACAGGGTATTTTATTATTATTGAAGTATATTTGATATATAACATTATGTTAGTTTCAAGTGTACAATGATTAGATATTTATATATATTGTGAAATGATCACCACAGTAAGTCTAGTTAACATCTGTCACTATACACAGTTACAAAATTTTGTTTATCCATTCGTCCATTGATGGACACCTAGGTTGTTTCCACATTTGGCTATTGTAAATAATGCTTCAGTGTCGTGCGTGGGGACACACACACACACACACACACAAACATTATTCAGCCATGAAAATGAAGGAAATCTTGCCATTTGCAACAACATGAGTGGAACTTGAGGGTATTATGCTAAGTGAAATAAATCAGACAAAGACAGACACCATATGATCTCACTTATATGTGGAATCTAAAAAAATCCCAAATACAAAAAACCTAAAAGCCAAACTCATAAGTAAAGAGAAAGATTGGTGGTTCCCAGAGGCAGGGCATGGGTAAAAGGGTGAAGGGGATCAAAAGATACAAACTTCCAGTTATAAAATTAATAAGTCACAGAGAAGTCATGTACAGCATGTGGCTATAGTTAATAATACTGTTTTGCATATTTGAAAGCTGCTAAGAGAGTACATCTCAAAATTCTCATTATAAGAAAAAAACAAACTTCTAAGTGATAGGAAGTAATGACAAGATGCTTAATATCATTAGCCATCTAGGAAATACAAATCAAAATCACAGTGAGAGGGGCACCTGGATGGCTCAGTGGTTGAATGTCCGCCTTCGGCTCAGGTCATAATCCCAGGGTCCTGGGATTGAGTCACACATCAGGCTCCTCACTGGGAGCAGGGAGCCTGCTTCCTCCTCTGCCTAGCTCTCTGCCTTTCTCTCTGTTCTCTCATGAATAAATTAATGAAATCCTTTAACAAAATTTTTTTAAAAATCACAGTGAGATAACACATCACACCCACCAGGATGGCTATTAGCAAAAGGACACCAATAATTACAAGTATTGGTGAGGATGTGAAAAAAAATGGGGGGAACCCTAATACATTGCTGGTGGGAAGGTAAAAGGGGCTACTGCTTTGGAAAAGTCTGGTAATTCCTCAAAAGTTAAACACAGAATTACCATATAACCCAACAATTCCATTCATAGGTATATAGCCAGAGAAACAAAAATATATGTCCACACAAAAACGTGGACAGGAATGTTTCTTGCAGCATTATTCATAATAGCCAAAAAGCCAAATAGCCAAAAAGTGGAAACAATACAAACATCATTGTTTATGAATGCATAAACAAAATGGTATACCCATACAGTAGAATATTATTTCGTAATAAGAAGAAATGGGGGCGCCTGGGTGGCTCAGCCAGTTAAGCATCTGCCTTTGGCTCAGGTCAGGTCACAATCCTGGGGTCATGGGATCAAGCCCCGTGTCTCCCTGCTCAGAGGGAATGTGCTTCTCCTTCTCCCTTGGCCTCTCTCCCTCCCCTCATTCATGCTCGCTCTCTCTCAAATAAATAAGTAAATAAATAAGTAAATAAGTAAGTAACTAAAATAAAACCTTAAAAACAAATTAGTTCATTAAAAAAAAAAATGGGTACCTGGGTGGTTCAGTCGGTTAAGCATCTGCCTTCAGCTTAGGTCATGATCTCAGGGTTCTGGGATTGAGCCCTGCTTTGGGCTCCCCACTCAACGGGGAGCCTGCTTCTCTCTCTACCCTCCACCACCCACCCTCTCCTTACTCTCTCTCTCTCTCTCATGTTCACTCACTCTCAAATAGATAAACAAAATCTTAAAAAAAAAAAAAAAAGAATGAAGTATTCAAAAGTTACACAAATATTGAATCATCATTGTTGTATGCCTGAAACTAACATAAACATAATGTTAAATGTCAATTATATCTCAAAAAAAAAAAAGTAGTACAGGTATACCTCAGAGACATTGTGCACTTGGCTCCAGACCATCATAATCAAGTAAATATTGTAATTAAAATGAGGCAAATGAATTTTAGGGTCTCCCAATGCATCTAAAATTATGCTTAGGGATGCCTGGCTGGCTCGGTGGTTGAGCATCTGCCTTCCGTCCAGGGCATGGTCCTGGAGTCCTGGGATCGAGTCCCTCGGGGCTTCCTGCATGGAGCCTGCTTCTCCTTCTGCCTGTGTCTCTGCCTCTCTCTCTCTCTCTCATGAATAAATAGATAAAACCTTTTTAAAAAAAATTATGCTTACAGTTTGCTGTAGCCTAGTAAGTGTGCAATAGCATTATGTCTAAAAAAAAGTACTTAATTTAAAAATACTTTAATGCTAGAAAAATGCTAATTATCATCTGAACTTCCAGCAAGTTATAATCTTTTACTGGTGGAGGATCTTGCTTTGATGTTGACGGCTGCTGACTGATGAAGGTTGGGGTGGGGCTGTGGCAATTTCTTAATAAGACAACAATAAAGTTTGTGCTGCATCAATTGACTCTTCCTTTCACAAATGATTTCTCCATAGCATGTGATGCTATTTTAGTACTACCCACAGTAGAATTTCTTTCAAAATTGGAGTCAATTCTTTCAAATCCCGTTTTATAAACTAGGTTTCTTTTTTTTTTTTTTTTTTTTATGATAGTCACACAGAGAGAGAGAGAGGCAGAGACATAGGCAGAGGGAGAAGCAGGCTCCATGCACCAGAAGCCTGACGTGGGATTCGATCCCGGGTCTCCAGGATCGCGCTCTGGGCCAAAGGCAGGCGCTAAACCGCTGCGCCACCCAGGGATCCCAGGTTTCTTTTTTAAAATTTTATTTATTTATTCATGAGACACACAGAGAGAGGCAGAGACATAGGCAGAGGGCGGAAAAGCAGGCTCCATGCAGGAGCCAGATGTGAGACTCAATCTCGGGACTCCAGGACCATGTGCTGAGCTGAAGGCAGATGCTCAACCACTGAGCCACCCAGGTGTCCCTATCAATTAAGTTTCTTCAATATTCCAAAACTTTGTCATCATTTTGACAATCTTCACAGTATTTTCACCAGGAGTAGTTTCCATCTCAAGAAACCACTTTCTAGGGGTACCTGGGTGGCTCAGTGGTTGAGTGTCTGCCTCCTGCTCAAGTCATGATCCCAGGGTCCTGAGATAGAGTTCCACATCAGGCTACCCGGAGGGAGCCTGCTTCTCCCTCTGCCTGTCTCTGCCTCTTTTTCTCTGTCTCTCATGAATAAATAAAATCTTAAAAAAAAAAAAAAAAGAAATCATTGGGGTGCCTGGGTGGCTGTCAGTTAAGCATCTGCCTCCAGCTCAGGTCATGATCTCGGGATCCTGGGATCGAGCCCCACGTCAGGCTCCCTGCTCAGTGAGAAGTCTGCTTCTCCCTCTGACCCTCCCCCCTCTCATGCTCCCTCTCTCTCACTCTCTCAAATACATAAAATCTTAAAAAAAAAAAAAAAAGAACCACTTTGATCATCTGTAAGAAGCAGTTCCTCATTTGTTCAAGTTATCCTGAGATTGCAGCAATTAGTCCCATCTTCAGGCTCTACTTCTAGTTCTCGTTCTCTTGCTGTTCCCACAACATCTGCAGTGACTTCTTCCACTGAAGTCGAGTCCCTCAGAGTCATCCATGAGGGCTGGAATCAACTTCCTCCAACTCTTGTTCAGGTTGATATTTTGCTCTCTTCCCATAATCACAAAATGTTAACAGCATCTAAAATGGTGAATCCAGGGGATCCCTGGGTGGCTCAGCAGTTTAGTGCCTGCCTTCAGCCCAGGGCGTGATCCTGGCATCCCAGGATCGAGTCCCACATCGGGTTCCCTCCATGGAGCCTGCTTCTCCCTCTGTCTGGTCTCTGCCTCTCTCTCTCTGTCTCTCATGAATAAATAAATTTTAAAAAATGGTGAATCCTTTCCAGAAAGTCTGCAATTGAGTTTGCCCAGATCCACCAGAGGAATCACTATCTATGACAACAAAAGCCTTCTAAAATGTATTTCTTAAATAATAAGGCTTGAGAGTCAAAATGACTTCATCCTTAGGCTGCGGTATGGATATTGTGTTAACAGGCATGAAAACCACATTAATCTCACTGAACATCTCCACCAGAGCTCATGGGTGACCAGATGCATTGTTGATTAGCAGTAATGTCTTGAACCTTTTTTTTCCCCTGAGCAGTACTCAACAGTGCGCTTAAAATATTCAGTAAACCATGTTGTAAACAGATGTGCTGTCATTCAGGCTTTGTTCCATTTACACAGCACAGGTTGAGTAGATTTAACATATTTCTTAAGGGCCTTAAGATTTTCAGAATGATAAATGAGCATTGGCTTCAACTTAGAGTCACCAGCTGCATCAGGCCCAGACAAGAGAGTCAACTGTCCTTTGAAGCTTTGAAGCAAGGCATTGACTTCTCTCTAGCTCTGAAAGTTCTAGACAGCATCTTCTTCCCAAATAAGGCTGCTTGGCCTACATTGAATTCTGTTGTTGAGTGTTGCCACCTTCATGAATTATCCGAGCTAAACCTTCTGGATAATTTGCTGCAGCTTCTACATCAGCTCTTGCTGCTCCACCTTATGCTTTTAGGTTATGGCGATAGCTTCTTTCTGGTGAACTGATCTCTGCTAGCCTCGTATCTTTCTTCTGCACTTTCCTCATCTCTCTCAGCCTTCACAGAATTGAAGAAATGTAGGACCTTGCTCTGGATTTGACTTTGGATTAAGGAAATGTCATGGCTGGTTTGATCCTCTATCCAGACTGCTAACACTTTCTCCATATCAGCAATAAGGTTGTTTCACTTCTCATTCTTGTGTTCACTGGAGTAGCACTTTTAATTTCCTCCAAGACCTTTTCCTTTGCATTCACAACTTGGCTGACTGGCATAAAAGGCCTGGCTTTCAGCACCCCTCAGCTTTTGACAGGCCTTCCTCACGAAGCCTCGTCATTTCTAGCTTTTAATTTAAAGTGAGAGACATGCAACTCTTCCTTTTATTTAAACACTTAGAGGCCACATAGGCTTCCTAATTGGCCTGATTTCAATATTCTTGTGTCTTAGAGAATAGGGAGGCCTGAAGAGAGGGAAAGAGATGGTTGGTAGAGCAGTAAGAAGATACACAGCATTTATGGATAAGTTTGCCATCTTATATGGGTACAGTTCATAAAACCCCAAAACAAGCCCAATAGTAACATCAGAGATCACTGATCACACATCACCATAACAAATATAACAACAAAAAAGTTTGAAACATTGTAAGAATTACAAAAACCTGACACAGAAACATGAAATGAGCAAATGCTGTTAGAAAAAATGGCATCACTGACTTGCTCAATACAGGGTTACCACAAGCCTTCAATGTAAAAATGTGATGTCTACAGAGGCGCCTGTGTGGCTCAGTCAGTTAAGCATGTGCCTTCGGCTCAAGTTATGACCCCAAGGCCATGAGATCAAGCCATGCATTGGGCTTCGTGCTCAGTGTGGAGACTGCTTGAGATCTCTCTCTGCCCCTTCCCCAAAATAAATAAAATCTAAAAAAAAAGAAAAGAATTTTGGCTTCTGACACAAGTAGCAAACCAGCCACAATAGCCATCAGGGCAAAAAGGAGAAAAAAGAAGGTAAAGAGTTTGGTACTTGCCTGTGAAGGTATGGCTTCATCTTCAGATGACATTCAGGAAACAAGGATGTCTTCTGGGCAAGACCCTTCTTCCTGAAGACTGACAATATGGAAACCAACCTGAGTCCCCTTTTTCCTGCCTTCTCTGGATTGGGTTTCGAGCCTTGATCAGCTTTCCTATCTGTCTTGTCTCCCACCCTTAGTTACCTCCAAATTTGCTGTATCATCTTGTTTTCCCTTCCTGAAGCTCTACAAGGGTAGACGCTTCTGGATACCGCCATTGCTGGCAGTGCTACTTCCTTGTTCTTCCTAGCCTCCTGCAGGACCATCATGCAAAGCTCCCTGCCATCTGCCCTTGCCTGTTGAACTGTCAAAACTCGCCACCGGCTGTCCTCATCCAGGCAGATGTGGGGCTCTCCATCTAGGCTACTTGGTGGGGTTAAAAATAACAGGGTGGCCCACTTAGTCTCACAAATCTTGCAAACCCTTTGTCAAATTACGTGACTTAGCCTCATTAGCCAACCTCCTGAAGTCTAAGACTTTTCTTTCTCCCAATGGGTGGGGTCCTTTCCCTCCTTCCACAGCCATGTGACTGTCCAGCCTCTGCAGCCAGCACGTCACCCTGTCTGCAGTCCTCCCATGTCTGGCCCACACCACACACCCAGCCTCATCCTCAGGTGTGTCTTTCTGAAATGCCCTGTACCACCCTAGAACACCTACCTGTCACCTCTGCCAGGAAAGATCACCTTAGAAGTTGTCACTTTGGATTGCCAATCATCAATGTCTACAACTGCCCAAATCCAGCAAGCAGAGCTGGGGTTAGGGGCAGAGTGGGGGTGGAGGGGCAAAAAAAGCACCAGGTTAGAGTTGCTAACCTCCCTCCTGAGATCTTTGTTACTTGCAAATGCTGGAAGCCATTTCCCAGAGGATGATGTGAGAGGAGAAACGATGGAGTGAGGGGATTAATTATGTCATTTGGGTCCCTTTTAGACATGCCAGGCCTCTTCAAACTCACAATTAAAGGGCTTTAAAAAAAAGACTATCCATTTATTCACCAGAGACACAGAGAGAGAGGCAGAGACATAGGCAGAAGAAGCAGCAGACTCCCTGTGGAGGGAGCCTGATGTGGGATTTGATCCTGAGTCCTCAGGATCACCTGAGCCGAAGAAAAATGCTCTACCACTGAGCCACCCAGGAATCCCAGCTTTTATCAATGGGAGGGAACTTCCAGGGAATTGCCACACTCAGAGACCAAAATGTCTGAACTGTGTTCTGCTGGAAGCTGAGCCTCAGCTATCTAGTTAGTTACCCCTTCCACCTTTTCCTTGTTTAGTTCAGGCTATCCTTCAGTGGCACCTGCTGCCTGGGGATGATGCAAGCCTAAAAGGGCCAGCACACGTCCCAGGTGCTGCTCACTACTAAACTATTAACAGAATAGGTATGTTTTGCTGCAAAGATTTACCAAAAAAATCCAAAAATGTGATGTCCATCTAAGAGTCCTCTACCAGTATGGCACCCATGTCCCGTGCAGATGGAGATGGTAGTGCCACTCTGAAAAGACATCTCTGGTAGGCAAAATAATGGATACTCAAAGGTATCTAAATCTGAATCCTTGGACCCTGTGAATACATTGTTACCTGATAAGGGAAATAAGAATTGCCAGATGGAATTAAAGTTCCCAATAAACTGAATTGGAGATAAAGAGATTATCCCAGGTTATCTATCCAAAAGGTAGGGAAAAGTTTGGCCACCTTTGTTGTCATCAAATCCCCAGCATACCTTGACCAGTACAGACGGCTTTCCAGCCCTCCTTAGGAAAGAAGGGACCTTGGCTTCTGCCCTAGTCCTGTGTTTTCTTTTTTAAAAGTAGGCTCTATGACCAGCATGGAGTCCAACGTGGGGCTTGAACTCACAATTCTGAGATCAAAACCTGAGTTGAGAAGAAGAGTTGGGACGCTTGGGGCACCTGGTTGAGCATCTGCCTTTGGCTCAGGTCATGATCCCAGGGTCCTGGGATGGAGTCCTGCATCAGGCTTCTTGCAGGGAGCCTACTTCTCCCTCTGCCCAATTCTCTACCTCTCTCTCTGATTCTCATGAATAAATAAATAAAATTTTTAAAAAAGGGGGGGGAGAATATTCTTAAAAAAAAAAAAAAAGAGTTGGACACTGAGTGAACCACCCAGGTGCCTTTACCCTAGTCCTGTTTGTCATTGAAGGGGGTGGTGACATCTGGGTAGAAGGGTAGTGTGAAGGCATTGGAAAACTCCAATCAGAACAGCACAGGCCTCGACAGGTGTTCTAAGCTCCCTTGGTCCTCCCATTTGTCCACATAATGCCAAAGCTGGCCAGGCATCTTTACCTGCTACCCCCCAGATCTTTTTTTTTTTTTAAGATTTTTTAAAAAAGATTTTTATTTATTTATTCGTGAGAGACACAGAGAGAGAGAGAATGGCAGAGACACAGGCAGAGGGAGAAGTAGGCTCCATGCAAGGAGCCCGACGTGGGACTTGATCCCGGGTCTCCAGAATCACGCCCTGGGCCGAACGAAGGTGGCGCTAAACTACTGAGCCACCAGGGCTGCCCAAGATTTTGTTTATCAGTAAACTCTACAACCAATATGGGGCTCAAATTCACAACTCCAAGAACAAATTTGCCCTCTCTATTGACTGAGCCAGCCGGGCATCCCTACAGACCAGATCTTTAAATTATCTGGCCTTCTTATGACCTGATAGAATTTCTCTTGTGGAAAAACCATCAATTTCTTCTTTGAGGACTTCTCGGCATAAATGCCAAGTCCACATTGTCCTCCAGCCTGGACCTTCAATTTGTTTCTTTTTCTCCTCTTTAGCCTGGAGGGGATTTACCTTGATATGCATCTGGGCTTCTATTTTGGGGAGTTGCTTGCTCAGTGGCTGAAATTTTCTAGATGTAATTGTCCCTGACAATTCGTGCCAATCAAACAAGCCAGTCAATCTGACCCTGAATGACTATCACATCATCTGGTGGCTTATGTTTTCCATAATAAATCCAGGCTGAGGGACGCCTGGGTGGCTTCAGTGGTTGGCCAGCTGCCTTTGGCTCAGGGTGTGATCCCAAGATCTGGGATTGAGTCCCACATCGGGCTGCCTGGGGGGAGGCCTGCTTTTGCCTCTGCCTCTCTGTGTCTCTCATGAACAAATGAACGAATGAATGAATGAATGAAAAAACAAATAAAATAAATCCAAGTTACAGTGACCCAAGGGAAGTTATAAGCTTCCCCTTATCATTGCCCAGGAGTATTATCAGAGAGCTCCCCCTGGGCAGGCCATTGTTTCATTGTCGGGGTTAGTGCCCTTGTTAAGAGATCTAAGAGAGCTCCCTCACCCTCTCACCATGTGCAGGATGGGTGCAAGATGGCTGTCTAGGAACCAGGAAGCACACTCTCACCAGACATCAAATCTGCAGGTGACTTATCTTGGACTTCCCAGCCTCCAGGACTGTGAACAATAAATTTCTGTGGTTTATAAGCCACACAGTTAATGATATCCTGTTATAACAGCCCAGGTGGACTAAGATATTAAGCTTTTGCCCAAAACCATCCCCAATGTTCCTCCTTTCTCACACATTTTAAGAGCAGACCTTAGTACATTTCTGCATAAATAACTGTCTTTGACCTCCAGGGAGTTTCACTTGTGGTCACAGCCACAGGCAAGAAGGAATTTTTCTTTTCCCTGTGGGGCAAAAGGGTGAACAACCACCATGCTGTTTTTCTTAGCTTTATGGAATCCTCTTCCCTTCTTCTGTAACTCCAGTCACCAACCCAAAACACTGGGATCTTGGGGCAATAGCTAAGTAACAGTTGGTCCCCTTTTCACCAAATGCTTTGGCAACCAGGGTCCCTACCTTCCATGCATCCTATTCCATAGTTGGTTAGTTGGGTGGTCACACTTCTCTCTTTCCATTGTGATCTTATCAGCCTCCAGAAGAGGTGTTAAAATACATTAGAGCCAACTCCTCAGGGGCAGGTGGGCCTAGTCCCATATCATATTGCCTCTGTTTGGGTTGAATGGCATCTCCCCAAGAGATACGTCCACCCTAGACCTTAGAATGGGACTTTATGGGACAGCTGGGTGGTTCGGTGGTTGGGTCTCTCATGAATAAATAAATAAATTCTTTTTAAAAATGTGACCTTCTTTGAAATCAGGGTCTCTGCAGATGTCTGTAAGATCTCAAGATGAGATCCTCCTGGATGTGTAGGCTCTAAATCAATGACAACTGTCTTCACAGGATGGAGAAACAGAGAGCTACAGAGAAAACCACATGAAGATGGAGGCAGAGACTGGAGTGATTCATCTGCAGGCTAAGGAAGGCCAAGGACTGCTGTCAACCACCAGAAGTGAGAAGTGAGGCATAGGTCTAAGGGTCTTCAGAAGGAACTGACTTGCTTACACCTTGATTTCAGACTTCTGGCCTCCAGAACTGTGGTTTTAAGCCACCAACATTGGGGTCATTGTTGCAGCAGCCATAGGAAACCAAGATAGCCTTTTTTACAGCAAGATGAATAGGTCAACTTTTGTCAGGAACTACAAGTTTTGAATTAGGTACACAGAGTTTTTTACTTTGTTAAAATGCACACCCACGCACACACACACACACACACACACACAGCAGTTTTTCCTTGACTGTCAGAGAAATTCATTGTTTCAAGACACTTTACTTGGCAAGCAGGCCCTGAGTCTTGTTGGGGCTTATTGGTTGTGGTTGCTCCCACTGGCAGGCAGCCAAGGCTACTAAGAATGAGATCTTTAACTTGCCAAACAATAAGACATCATTATAAAGACAAGAAATAACAAGTGTCAGGGAGGATGTGGAGAAAAGGGAACCCTCACACACATGCTGGTGGGAATGTAAATTGGTGCAGTCACTATGGAAAACAATATAAAGGTTCCTCAAAATATTCAAAATAGATCTATCATATGATCCAGCAATTCCAATTCCACTTCTGGGTATTTTCCCAAAGAACATGAAAATGCTAACTCAAAAAGATCTCTGCACCCTTATGTTCATTGCAACATAATTTACAATAGCCAGGATGTGGAAGCAACCTAAGTGGCCATTAACGGGAGAACAGATAAAGATGTGGCCTATATACACAATGGAATATTACTCTGCCACAAAAAGAGAACGAGATCTTGCCTTTTGTGACAACACAAATAAGACTGTGAGGATGTTATGCTAAGTGAAATAAGTCAGAGAAAGACAAATATATGATTTCACTTGTATGTGAAATCTAAGAAGCAAAACAAAACTCACAGACACAGAGAATAGACTGTCACTTATCAGAAGGGAAGGAGGCTGTGGGTGGACAAAAAGGGGTTTCAGGTCACTTTTATGGTGAGGAATGGTAACTAGATCTACTGTGGTGATCACTCTACAGTGTGTACACACTACAAACAGCTGTGTGCTACACCTAAAATTAATAATGCTCGATAAAAAAGAGTCCATAATTATATATGGCTGCTATAGAAAAAGAAATATATATAATGTATAAAGAAAAAATAAAAACTTTCCTGTGAAGATTAAAAAAAAAATGCATCAGGGCCACCTGAGTGGCTTGGTGGTTGAGTGCCTGCCTTCGGCTCAAGTCATGATCCCGGAGTTCTGGGATTGAGTCCCACATTGGGCTCTCTGCAGAGAGCCTGCTTCTCCCTCGCCTGTATCTTTGCCTCTCTGTGTCTCTCATGAATAAATAAATAAAATCTTTAAAAAAAACGCATCACAGACGGAAATCATGAACCCCGGAGGAACTTTCTAGCATTTCATACACATTCACAATTCCAGCCTATGAGACATGTTACTATCAATTACAACAGTTCATACAATAAATAAATGGGCTGGACTCTTCACTGGCAAAATTACTTCATCTTATCTCTAGCACCAGCACCACCACTGCCGCGCCCCCACCCCCCCCAGCCTGCCCACTGCTGCTTTTTGTTTTGTTTTTGGCTTTTTTTTTTAATTCATGAGATACAGAGAGGCAGAGACAGAAGCAGGCTCCCTGTGGGGAGCCCAATGCGGGACTCAATCCCAGGACCCCGGGATCATGACCTGAGTCAAAAGCAGACACTCAACCACCAAGCCACCCAGGTGCCCCTTCCCTGAGAGTTTTCTTCCCAAACTCTTAGGTGCTTTTTTTAAACAGAAACACAAACGAGGTAGTTTTAACAGAGGCAGCTCAGGGGGTCTATGCAATACCTGAACCCAGGGGGAAGCAACTTGTACAGCTTTGCATTTCCTTTGGCTTTAAGTTACCATCATCAACTCAGTATCAAACTCACTTTTTAAAATATGTACTTTTTATTTAAAGAAAGAGAGCAAGAACGGGGGGGAAGGGGAGAGAGACCATCTCAAGTAGACTCCACACTGAGCACGGAGCCCAACTAGGGGCTCAATCCCAGGACCCTGAGATCATGACCTGAGCTAAAAATCAAAATTCAGATGCTCAACCGAGCCACCCAGGCGCCCCTCAACTCACTTTTAACACCTGAAGGCACCAATACTACCTCTAGCCACTTGACCTCCAAACATCAACAGGTGGCATCAACTATCAGGTTCCACAAAATTCGATACACTAATCTAATCCATGACCTTTGCAGTTCCCAAATAGGATAGCTGCCCTCTGGCCACTATTTAGGTGAGGGCTGTACTACCAGATCTGGGGCCGGTATATTATCCCCTGTGCCAGCCAATGAAGTTTCCAAGTCTTTTTTTAAGGGCACCATGGTGTTATGGGCCCCACACTGAGCATCAAATTTGTCAAGCTCAAGCACCCATGACAAGGCAAGACCAAAGCCAGTTCTGACTCATTTGACCAGTAAAGATACAAAGAGCCGCTTGTAGATTGACCGTTGATCATTCACCCGAATGGTCAAAGTTTCCCTCAGAGATGGTGGTTAGCTCTTAAAGGCAGAGATTCTAGAATCAAATGCCTTGTGGCTTTAGTAACATAATCTCTCTAATCTTCGGAGATCATCATCTATAAAATGGGGGTCATTTTCATGAGGATTGCTGTGACAGTTAAACATTCCATAATGCAAGGCTTCTAATGCCTTCAACATGTCTAAGAGGCACAATCTTTATCTCAACATTGACCATTATCAGAAAAGTATCCATGGGGCTTTTATTTCCACGTGTAAGCTACCTTCATGATTTCTGAAACAAGGCAGGGAACTAATACCTCCTATATAATGCTCCCACCAAGACTTGAAAATCACATTCCCAACATGGATCCAATTATTTGGCAAGGCCCAAGTTAACAGCAACACTGAACCTAGCCTAATGACTTGAATCCCCCCCACACACACACCAGATCCACTTTAAAGCTTTTTCAAACAAAACTGGGTTAAGTAGGGAAAAAGAGAAGATGTAGAGGGAGGAGAAAGCAGCAGTTGGAAAGGCAGAGACTGGCATAACCCTTCTTAGCAAGTACTCCCCACTGTCCCACATGGGAGGTGAAGGCTTCACTCATCTGCTCAAGACCCGGAGCAGACATAAAACCTAAGTGGGAAGGACTGGCCATTCTTAGTGTGTCCACTTTACACGAGACTTCACAACACCATAACTGGCACCAGGGCCCATCTATTTACTCAACAATGTTGCCCCCAGTACGGTCACATCATCTTTGAAAGTCAGAGCCAAAAGGGCTGGACCAAGAAGTAAGGGAGGCAAGTTGGGAGAGTAAGTTGTGTCACATGAGAGGTTGTCCCTCCATGGACCTGACATTCCAAAGGGAAAACAGGCGAGGGCAGGATCATAGAGGAAGGAAAAAGCAGCCATTTGCATAGTTTTTTATAGGGCAGGTGTCAGGAAGGGCAACACCTCTTCTTTAAGTCCAGAGCAACTGCAGAGCTGCTCTGAACTGTGATTTTGCAACATCTTTCACGGTGGAGGCCTTACTCTAGCATGCAAAGGAAGTTAACAGCAGTGCACTATCTAAAAGCCACTCCTGTTGACTGATTTAAGAAAAATGCTTCGTTTGTATTTAAGGGACTCTGCCCCCTGGGAACCAGGGCTTTGACGCCTAAGTCAGCCACTGAAGGTCCAAGCAGCTTAGCTACCAGGCCCTGAAAACCCTCCAGAGACACACACACACACACACACACACGCAGCTTTCAATAGAAGTTTCCTTTTATTTTGAAATTGAAACAGCAGAACGAAGTGGATTGTAGCTGAAACAACCTTCACGGGAAAAGCTGGAGTGCTCATCCAGCAAAAGAACAAATTTGCAAAGTCTGAGCCAGCTGCCCCACCTCCCTGGACAAAGCAAAGAACAGATGAAAGGGTGGGAGAAAGGGTACAATCAAAATCCGGTGGTGATGGCTGGCAGGTTTCCAGCCAAGTACAATTTTCAACCTGGCCGCAATTACAGACTAGGATAGCAGGAGCCCCTTCCAGCCCCCACCAGGATTCGCATTCATAACACATTTCCCACTCTTCTTAAGTGAGGTCTCAAGACTGGATTACCTATTCACTTTGCCTCAGGGGAGGGGGGGCTCCTCTGACTTATTCTGGTTTCCAGGACCAGGATGAAGATGCTGGAGAAAGGGGAGAATCCAAGTGGTGGTAGAGGATGTTTATTCATTAGGCTAACTCATCATCTGCTGAAATTCATTTTGAACAGCTTTACATTACAGTGGGTTACATAAAATTTACACAGAAGTGTTACAACTGTTACAAGTGGCCCCTCAACCCCCACAGGGGGAAATGGTGAGTTGAGAGGTAAGCACCCCAACACACAAAGTCTTTATTCTTGGCAGCGGGGGATGGGGGGCTGAAGTCACCTGGCTGGGAGGGTCTTGGGGTGAACACAGGTTAAGACTCACCTGCAGGAACAGGGTGTGGGGGAAGGGGACACAAGCCAGGGGGCACTGTGGAAGCCGTACCTGTTAGAATAGCACATATCTTAAACAAGTGGAGAAACTCGCCCAAGAGTGAAACTTATTTACGGGGGAAAAAAAGAGAAAAGTTTGGGAAATTAAAACATCCAGTGATCACTGGAAAAATGTCTCCCTCTTTTTTTTTTAATTTTTAACTTTTTTTTTTGGTTTTTTTAATTTTTTGGAAAGTATTTTTAAGGTAATATTTTTTTCCTTTGGAAAAAGAAATCTTTTTCCCCCCCTAACCTAAGCAAGTGGAGTTGCCACTACCTAATTTATCTCTATTGTCTTGCTAAGAGGTAGATAAAACAAAAGTGAAATGGGGCTTCTATGAGGAGGTCCATTAGAGGGTGGGGAGGGGCTGGGATCGCCCAGTGGACTCCCCGACTACAAAGATGCCTGAGCGACCAGAGGACCGGGGCCTTGGACTCTCAGAACAAAGGATCCTGCACCACCTCTTCTTCCAGAGCCACTGTCCCCATGAAGACGGCGAAAGGGGTACAGTGGAGGTGGAGTATCTCAAAGAAACCCTGAAGAGGTCTTAGCTCTGGCTTCCCCAGGCTTCCTGACACTAGGGCTGAGTTGATGGGTTCCAGGCCAAAGCCCCCCAATTTCACCTTCAGCCAGCCTCTCTGGTCCAAAAAGTGAGAGGGGGCAAACCAAAGGGAAACGGGTGACACATTGAACCCCAGGGCAAGGCAGGCAGAAAGGAGAGACCCAACTGCCAGACCTCCAGCCTAACTGACAATGGTGGGGGATCCTGGCAGGCCTGCCTGTTCCTCAAGAACAAACCTTTTGTGGCACAAGCCTCAACTCACTTCTGGCTGGGATTCATACCCTCATGCACGAGTCCCTGCCCTTGTTCCAATCTTATCTTATTGTAAGGACTGAGGTAGTTAATCCATTTCTACTCGTAGCATCCATCACCTGTGGTTACTCAAAACACCTGCTCCCAAGGAGCTTCCTGCTATTTCATTTCAGAAAAACAAAACAAAACAAAAAAACTTTCATGTCTTGTCAGTCCGGATTCAACCATACTAAGGCGCCATACGAATGGTGCCATCATCAGGCTGTGCCCCAAAGGAGGTCAAGGTTGGGACCTGGCCCTCACCCTCTACCTCCACCTTGGGTCACGAGGCCTCCCCCCTGCCCTGTACCCCGACAGAGAAGCCTTATGTATCCAAAGGAAAGAAACCAAAGCTTTCAGCTGGTGTTACTCTAAGTCTGAATACAAGAGAAATGCTCTGCATCTAAGTCATCGAGTGTTTGGAAGGGAAATGGCTTTACCTCCCCTGGCATCGAGGATTTGTCTTCCATCTTCCTGCAATGACTTTTGTTAGGCTGTGCTGTCTTCCTTCTACATTTTCAACAAACAGGCAAAAAACCATTGTGTGGTTTGAATGTCAAAGCCACTAGGATCTCCCCAAAAACACTTCTGGAGAATGAAGAGATCCCCTACCCCTGGATGGGAGGTGGGAGAGAAAGAGTGGACCACAGGTCGAGCGGTCCCTCTGGGGCTCTGTGAGGTAGTTACATAGCACTGCAGGTTCCCAGTTTGGCAGAGAGTATGTCTGGAGTGGGAGGAGGGGAAGGCACCCTGGAGAGCTAACTGAGGCCCCTCCTCACTGCCAGTCTGCCAGGCCTGAAGGGAACTCACCATGCTATCTCTGCAGTGGGGGGCGGGGGGGGGGGGCAGAGAGCACTCCCACATGGAGGAGCCCCAAACTTCCCTTCCTTCCCCAAAGTGCAACCAGGAGCCAATGGACCCCTTTCTCAGCTCCCTACCCCTTGGCAAATACCGCCCCCACATCCCCCCCGAGGAGCCTCAGAAGGGAAGGGACGCATCTTTAGCTCATTTCCAAGAGCCCCTCTCAGACAGCCCACATATATGTCAAAGAATGGCTACTGCTTTGATTCAGAAGCGGCCTCTCTCAGCCTCTGTCTGTCTTTGGCACAGAGGAAAACGGACACAGAGCCACCTGAAGTGTTCCCCCCGCCCCCAGCGTTCTCTGGGTTTTACATGGGGTCTTTTCTGCCAATAGTGAGGCATACCTAGGAATAGCTCCCAACTGCCCCCAGCAAGTGGTGAGCTCTCGGGAAGGGAATCAAGACAAAGAGGTGGGGGGGGGGGGGCAGGAGAGGGCAGCAGGGGATAAAGCTCCCTGTCCCTATGCTCTGCTCTCCTACCCAGACCCCTATGAGGAGCCAAGTCCACAACCCACACTGCAAAAGGCAACTAGACCCTAGAGGGGATTAAAGCCATCGGGGTGTAACTGTCAGATGCAGCTTTAAAGTTAGTGAATCAAACCATTTTGGTTTTCTGTGTGTTCCACAGATTTAAATATAGATCCTGAAGAGATGGTCCTTTCTTAAAAAATATATATGTAGCGCACACACACACATACACATATATATATAATATTCGAGTATAGAAGTGGTTTTTTTTAAAGTCGCTTTTCTTAGATCATCCAAATCTCCCAAGTGCTTTTCACATTGACTTATCTCACCAAGGATGGGGAAATGGAGGTGATGTGCAGGACAAGGAACTGCCCGAGACCTAGCCTAGGAGTCCAAGGTAGGTCAACCAAGACAGGTCCTCTACCTCCCCTAAACTTGAACCACCAAACCATATTCCTTCTGCTTCTGATAGAATAAACTTTCACAACCTTCCTGCTGGGCAAACGTCAGTGTTGAGGGCAGCTGTGCCTAATTCAATTCACATTGGGACAGTCCCTCGCCACACTTCCTGGTCTCTTCTGGGAGCCGAACCAGCCACAGGAAAAGGACGTGGGCTTAAGGTGTGAAGGGACCAGGATCCCAAACTGAACACTGCAACAATCACATTTCAGGTACTGTGGGTGTTTGTTTTTTCTTTCCTGCTGGTATTTTGAACCAGATATTAAAGCATGCTTGCTGCTGGAAATTCACCTTAAATCACCAAATGGCCGATGTCTGAATGTTATCTGCTTCATTTTGGGATAAAGCATAGAGAGCCAGAGATGAAGTTGGAAGACCCTTTTTTTTGTCGTTAGGACAGGTGGGAACCTCAAATTATACTGGCCTGATATTACCCCCTAAATGCTCTCCTGCTTCCCTCCTCTCTTTGGGGGAAGACCATTCTGGAGGTTATAAAGGAATGTCATGAGGACAAAGGGATAAGGCATGAGCGAGGCTAGAACCTATCCCCAATCACATTTCCATACCTCCTATGTCTCCTTACCATCCACCACCCTAAATTAAGAATTCCTTTAGTTTGGGTCCACTGTTAAAATCAATCAGATCAATCTAAAGATGATGGAGGAGATGGAGGGGCAGTCTGTCTGCTCCTTGGTCTGTTGATATAGACCAAAAAGAACAAGATGGGACTGAAATGAAAAAAGAAAAGAAAGAAGTGAAGTGAAGTGAAGTGAAGTGAAGTGAAGTGAAGAGAAGAGAAGAGAAAAAGAAAAAGAAAAAGAAAAAGAAAAAGAAAAAGAAAAAGAAAAAGAAAAAGAAAGAAAAAGAAAAAGAAAAAAGAAAAAAAAGAAAAGAAAAGAAAAGAAAAAGAAAAAGAAGAAGAAGAAGAAGAAGAAGAAAAAGAAAAAGAAAAAGAAAAAGAAAGATTGCAATGACAAACCAGGTGGACCTCTCTGAGGGTGAGAGAGCAGTTTTGTCTCTTCTACCAACGGAATCTTGGCTCCCATATTTCTAGACAGAGAAATGGAGTTCTTTTTAAACGGGTATATTTTTTAGTTATTATTTCACTCCTCGATAAAACGGAGGCAATATTTTAAATATCTCAACAGTACCACTGGTGGGGAAAACTGGCTGGGATGCCCTTTAACCAAAAAGGGAAGAGAGGGGACCCCAGAGGCTGGTTGCTGGGTACTGTTATTTGGCCTCCGCAGGCCCACAGTTCTGCTAGGTCTCTGAATCCCAGCAGGCAGGAGTTCCCAGGAGGCCAGTGGCTTAGGAATTTGGGAGTAAGAAATCAGGGCCTCCCCCTAGACTCTCTCAACCTTGGGCCTACCTGCTCAGCCTCAGCCTCCTCCCCCAAAGAGCCAGCCCTTGCTGCCTTTCCCACAGGGCCTGTTCTCCATAGAGAGATCCTAAAGGCTTACACTGGCTCATGTTGTAAGAAATTATGAAACATAACTTTCTTGTTTTTTTCTTTTCATTAAAAAAATAATATATTCAAGACTATCAGCTTCTCTTTTGCTTTGCTTTTTCTTTTTTTTTATATAAAATATCAGCAAGCCGCAAAGAAAAAAAAGATTAAAAAAAAGGTGGGGGGAACAAAAAGGAAAGTAATTGCTGAGGTAACTTCATACCTTGAGGTAGTTTACTTCGCACACAGCATTACCTGACTCCGCCCACATGTCATGGTTGTCTCGTTATCACTACTGTCGTTGTTGCAGTGTTGGAAGGAGGGGACTCCACGCATGGGCTTTTCCACATGCAGAGAGAGGCCTTCCTCCCTTCCCAGCACACTTGATAGCATTGTCCAAGGTAGCTAAAGTGCACCACCTGGCTAATATGCATTGACAATCAGTATATTAGGAGGGGGGAGGCCTAACCCCATTTAACTGATGGCTGCCGTCTTCCACAAGGGCTGAACTTCCAACGGGATCTTATTGAGCCTGGTAAATTAATAAATTAAGCTTATTTACCTCTCTGTGCATAACGATGCTGGTATTTTGAATTTTGTTTTCAGGCACAACTACCATCGTGCCAATGATTCATGGAGGCAGAAGCCATCAGTTAAATATGCCTCTAGCATAAAAACAGAAGCAAATACTCTCCAATGTACTGAATATTCATAATACGTGCCAGATGACAGACTTTAGCTTTACCGGGAGCTCAGGGTTGGGTTCCACATCCCACCGCCACCAAGGGAACAGTGCCGTGGTGGGGGAGTGCCCCGCAACTCCTGCCTCTGGGAACCAGCCCTTATAGGAGAACATGGGCTGGAGTGAGGGCACAGTGGCAGCCTTTGGGGCCACTCTAAGTCCTCCATGGAACTGAGACTTTATCAAGGGGAGTTATGTCCCCTTCCCAGTGCTCATATCCAATCATTAAAATAGACTTTAAAAAAATATAAAATCTGCCTGAGAATGATGGGAATCAGGGACAGTACAGTGGTCAGCCCCTATCCCGCTGAGCATTCAGTACCACCCATGTGCACCTAGATGGGTAGAAGTACGTGATGGGGCAGGGAATCTTGGTGGGGAAGTCCCGACAGAATGGAAAAATTTTAATTGCGCCAATTTTTCAAGATGGTGATCTGGACTAGATCAGCCATAAGGGCACTCCTTTTAAACGTGGATTACTATATATTTTAATCATATTTCTCCCCCATTCTTTATCCCCTGCTGTTCCTATTGGTTGGTTAGGGAAGGAGTGGAATTAAACTATAGATGCTGGTGTGTCTTCTCCTTTGAATCAATAACGTAAGCAAAGCAATGCGTCAGTTCCCAGTTTTTCTAGTAGCAGTACAGATAAAACAATTTGTGTGAATATAGGAAGAGACTATATAGGAAGAGGCTATGTCAGGGCACAAGAATAGAGGTATTTTAATCAACGGACCAAGCAGGAGAAGGTTGGAAGGATTTTAGGGTTGAGAAGCAAACCATCCTTTGAGGCTGATTAAAACACCCCTCTGCATGATTCAAAAACCTGAAGGAAATTTTATTTCTCTTCCCACTGGGGTCTGACCCACCCTCTCGGTGGGACCTGGAGAACTTACTTAAAACAATCCACGTTTAAAAGCACCCTGAGCTAGAATTTCCATGGTGACACCCTGAGGGGTGGGCAGTGTTGGGCCAATTGGTTGGGCATGTGGGGCCGAGGGATCAGGGTTCCTCACTGGAACGTCTCTTTCTCAAGCAAGTGGGCAAACCTGATCTACATCCCGGCCCAAGTGTCCCTGATTCCCACTCATTCTCAGGCCTGCTGGGGAGAACGCGCTCTCGATTTCAGCCCGTTGTCCTTGAGTCGATGTGACAGGAAGGGGCTGGTCACTTCCTTCGTGCCTGGGCCTGGTTACTCTGTCCCTTTTGGTGCAGCTGCTTAACTTGGGCCAGGATATCTCGTATTTTCCGTTGCGCCATCTGTAGGAGAAGCAGACAGGAGGCAA
Source organism: Canis lupus baileyi (assembly GCF_048164855.1). Taxonomy (NCBI): domain Eukaryota; kingdom Metazoa; phylum Chordata; class Mammalia; order Carnivora; family Canidae; genus Canis; species Canis lupus. The sequence goes on from NC_132853.1 coordinate 35,900,828, forward strand.
GAGTGAAGATCTCCAAAGACATAAGAGAAAACCCGAGCCCAGGGAGAGAGGCCATTGAGTTCTAGACACCGACAGCAAACAGGAAGAGCAAGGGTGAGCAGGCCCCAAAGTTCCTCTGCCTCCCCGTGGGCATTAAGCACCCAGGGGGCAATGCTACTGCATGGGACAGAGGACAGGAGATGGGGTGTGGAGGGAGGGCTGGAGAACGGACAGAGGGACCAGAGTAGAAACTCATTCACCAGAATTCAAAAACTGACAAACTGCCACACATGTCACTGAATCTAAAATAAAACTCCGGGAGTATGTTTGCCAGAGGGTCATCAGGCAGGAGGCCTCCCCACAGATCTGAGCTCCAACACCCATGAAAATATCCCCAGCAAAGGGGATGAAATGTCTGGACGTGGAGTTACAAGCAAGAAGTGAAACCTAAACTCTGCCATTTAAAAAAAAAAAAAAAAAAGACAAAATATGCAAAGATCTGACTCCTCTTTTCTTGAAGGTTTCTTCCCTAAGAACAGAGTTCTGCTGCGAGCAAAGCCAATGGCAAGTGTGGTGCACTGAACAGTTTACCAAGAATCGTTTCCTTCCATAAAGGTAGTGCTTGGTTTCTTGGTTTAAGAAAAAGGTGGTCTAGGTTGGGGAAAGGCTCTGGATTCTGTATTTATGTCACTTCCTACTCAGTCAGCCGCAAGTGGATGGTTTACCTAGGTTTCCCTCTAATTCAGTCTAACAAATGAAAAATACCCGCCCCACCCCTTTCGGTACTGAGTACATCCTGGCTCTGCATACTCGGATCTATCCTTTACCTTCTCACACCTCATGCTCCTCCATTGGTAAAATGAGGTTGTCACAGGGATTAAATGAGTTAATCTATGTCAATCACAAAGGATGGTGCTTAGTATATCAGATGCACCCATAAATCTTAGATGCTACCGCAGCTCTTGTTATACTTCTCTGAGGATTAGAGCAGCTGGCTGGCTCAGTGGCTGAGAGTCTGCCTTTGGCTCAGGGCATGATCCCGGGGTCCTAAGATCAAGTCTAGCATCGGGCTCCCCAAAGGGAGCCTGCTTCACCTTCTGCATGTCTCTGCCTCTCTTTCTCTCATGAATAAATTAAATTTTTAAAAAATGCTTCCCCAAGGATTGTCACCGGCAGTTTCTTACCAAGGCCGTACAGCAGAAAGGCCACATGGGGTTTGAAATCAAAGCCCTCTGCCTCCAAAGGAAGCCCTCTGCTTCCTGGTGCTGTGCAGCCACACCACACTGGAGCTGAGAGCTGGGGTTCCAGGCTCCTATTCAGCCCTTGGCTGCTTAGGCAGCACCAGCCAGGCCATAGGCCTGCTAGGAAGTATGTATCCTCTGAACTGAAGGGGGTGTGTCCAGGGTAATCTCCATATCCCTTCCAGTTCCAATTTTAGGAAAACCTCACTACCACCACCTTTCAAACTCTGACTTTCAATATTCAGAGCATTTGAATTTGATATCCACCCTCTTTCCAGACTCTGGGGCCAGTCCCAATCAATACGGAGCAGTGCTGACTGGCCCTCTGGAGGTGGTGTGGAGATGGTGAGTTCTGGAATGGGGAGGCAGAACTGTAACCAGGGGTGCAGTAGTCATTGTGAGAAAGGCAAAGGGACCGTACTGGACAAAGGCAATCTGGAATACCATCATTACTATTACTATTCCACAGACAAGACTGGATGAGTGGGTAATACCAATTTCATTTCTTGTCCAGTGCAAAAGGGGATAGCAAAGAACTAACGGCAAACAACATGAAAAAACTCTTAATATATGGCAAGTAACACAGAATATATAGTCTATGTACAAGTTCTCAAATCACTTTCCCTAAGGAGGACAAAACATCTACACATCACACTCCCACACTTAGAAAAGAATGGTCCAGCCCATAGGCAGGCGTAGTGCCCAGGACTCAAAGCCATGCCAAGTCAACGTCTGGAGTTTTGCCTCTCTGATCCTCAGGCTCCTGCTGCCTCTCTACAAGGCAAGAGTGCCATACGTACCTGGCTGGCATAAAAATGCCCGATGATCTTGACAATGACCTGGTCATTCTCATCTGGGGTCTGGTCTCTTGGCACTACCACCTCAGCCGCTGTCAAATTCTGCAATTCATTCACCTGGGTGGAGTAAGGGGCAGAAAGAAGCTCAGGGTGCTATCAAGAAGGCATGCAGAGGCCTGCAGGGAGGGGCAGCAGGCAAGTCACTAACGGGGAACTGAAGGACTCAAAAGCTGGGCTTGGGGACAGAAGTAAGGAAACATATTGGGAGTCCTAAAGTTGTACAGGATAGGGGAGCAGGCTGAGACCCCAAAACTTCCAATCTGGCCCCAAGGCTCACCGTTTTGCCGCCTTTGCCAATGACTCGGCCAGCAGCTGACGCTGGCACCCGGATGTGGGTCTCCAGCTTGACTTCTTCCTTGGGACCAAAGAAATTCTCCTCCTTGAGTTTTCCATAAATTCTTCCCTGAGCCTGAGAGAAGGTCCTTGTTAATCAGCGGATCGTACACATAACAAAAGGGAAGTGGGTAAACATGAAAACAGGCCCCCAAGCTCCACCCTTTGGAGATTCGCCCCAAGGGCCCAACCCAGGGATGCATCAGCCATCCACAACAGGTGATAGGAACATGACCAAGAATACTAAGACCAGAGAGCCTGGGTAGAGTAACTGAATACATACTTCCCAGAACAATTCATAAGCTAAAAAACCCTGCAGGGTCTAGGATGATCCCATTTATGTGAATAAGGCAGCCAAAAGAATCAGCCAGAAGACAGGCTGTTGGATACCCCACACAGCCGCTAGAGCATCCCCATTCTCTCTCCATCCCTGCCTCGGTCGGGATGACCTAACTCTTAGCTCTCTGGCTATGTGACCAAAAGTTCAGGGCCTAGCAACGTACAAGGACAAAAAGGAGAGGAGGGGATTTGGAATCAAAGATCTTGCTTAACTAAGGCAGGGTACAAGAAAGAAGCACTCAAGCTTCCTTCCATCCCCAATTTCTGTTCACCCCGAGAAGTAAAAAGAGTAAGGAAGTCAACGGAAAGGAGTTCGATGCCAAACTGAAAGCAGCATCGCAAGGCTGTCCCTGCACAGGAGCTCTAAGTGTTAAGCAGGGAAGCCTGGCTGGCTCATTCAATAGAGCAGGAGACTCTTGATCTCGGGGTCGTGGGTACAAGCCCCACGCTCAGTGCAGAGATTACTTAAATGAATTAAAACTTTTTTAAAAAGCATCAGGCAGATTTGTACTCCCACCCAACCTCCGTTCCCTTCTTTGGAAAAAGAAAGATGAGAACCTTAAACTGAGCCTCTGGGGGTCCAGTGATGATGACCATACGAACTTTGGAGTCAGGAGTTTCGGGAGGAGCAATCTAGAAAGCAAAGAGCTGGTCAAAGAGGTACTCTCCACCCCACCCCCCAAGCCCCCTGCCACCACCCCAATTCCACCGCCCACTTCTGAGGGCTACGAGAGGCAAGACCCAAGGCCCTGAGCCCCACAGGCATTGCCCCTGCACCAAAAATGTGATGAAGATGGGCGTGAATGTGTTCCAGGGAGGTTTCCTAATCAGGGCCTCCCCACTGCCCACCCTCCCAAACTCCTGGGGAGGGTTTGGTAGGGTCCTGCTCAGAGGGTGGGGACCACCCTTCAGCAGAGAAGAATCTCTGACCAACTCCTTTAGGACCATCAATACGAATGGAGTTAGGCTTGTGGAATAGAACTTTGTTTGACGAGGACAGACTCTCCCTTCTCCCCACACTGGACCATAGCCGAGGAAGGTGAAAAAACAGCTAGGATCCATAACCACTGACTGCCAGGCACTGACCGAGGGATACCTGACTGCATCACTTCACAGTATTATGCCAGTGGCTGCGGTGATGAGCCCCTTTAGCTTTGAGGCTGAACCCACATCAGTCTGTGCCAGAGCTCGGGCTCTCCTCCTACACTGCAACTGCACCTCCTTCTTTGCCCAAAAGCCGAGGAGCACCAAAGGCCCTGGCAAGTTCAAAAGCAAAGGGGACTGCAATCCCTCAGACACAGAGGCCACACAACAGCAGCCACATGTGGCACCCAGGGACATAGGTGGTGGATGCAGTGTTCCCATCGTCCCAGGACCCAGGAGGACCCAGAGCAGGTCACCTTAATGGAGGCACTGGCAAAACGGGAGAGCTGTTTGATGTGCTGCCCCTTCTTCCCAATGATGGCGCCCACTGCCTGTGCAGGGATGAACACCTGCACCATCTCTTGCTCCGGAGCCTGCTGTCAAGACAGAGCACGTCATTACCATGGGCCAAGGATACGGGAGCCCCTCCACACCCCAGGTGAGCATTCCCCAAAGGGAAGATAACATGGGCTACCTGCTCCTTGGCACTCCCCAGGCCCAGCAAGCACAAAGGGGAAGGAAGAGTGCCTCCAGCATCTCAGGTGCCGGCCACATGGCTGGGAATCCTGCCCAGGAGAGGCATCGCAGACCTCCCTGCCCTCTTCAAGAATTCTCTAGGTGTCAAGCTCCCACATGGTACTGGACCCTACCAGAGGCCATGGAAGGGCCCAGGGGTCCCCTGTAATTAGATCTTGTACCTACCATAAAGGAGCTGTAGGGAGCAGCTCCCGTGACACTGCTGGGAGGTGGTGGGACTGCACTGGACGAGGCTGGGAAAAGACCAACAGCTGCCAAGTTCAGGCCGGGGATGAGATGTGACTGCAGCTGGGAAAGGAAGGTGAGGAGGGAGAGGTCAGCTCAGGCTGCAGGGGCCTAGTTGAACCCAGAGGGCAGGGGTGAGGTGGAGGACACAGGAGACTGAGTGTTTCTGGTTCTCACACACACCTAGAGTGTGGAGCCATGAGTGATGGGACATTATTGCTGGACCAAGAACCAGCAACTCCAACCAGAAGGGTCCACCAGAGCCTCAGATGTACCATCTCTCTGGCGATTTACTCAACTACCCTATGCTAGAACATTCCTATGAAAAGGCACAGCAAGGACAGATCTCCGTTAGATATCCAGGACTCACCTTTTCTCCTGTACCCCACATCCTCAATCCCCTTTAACTTTTTTTTTTTTTAATTTTTATTTAGTTATGATAGTCACACACACACAGAGAGAGAGAGAGAGAGGCAGAGACATAGGCAGAGGGAGAAGCAGGCTCCATGCACCAGGAGCCCGACGTGGGATTCGATCCCGGGTCTCCAGGATCACGCCCTGGGCCAAAGGCAGGCGCTAAACCGCTGCGCCACCCAGGGATCCCTCAATCCCCTTTAAAAACCAGATGAAGGATGCCTGAGTGGCTCAGTGGTTAAGCGTCTGCCTTTGGCTCAGTTGTGATCCCGGAATCCCGGGATTGAGTCCCACATCGGGCTCCCCCACAGGGAGGCTGCTTCTCTCTCTGCCTATACCTCTGCCTCTCATGAGTAAATGAAGTCTTTAAAAAATTTTAAAATTAAATAAAAACAAAATGAGAGAGCAGCCCGGGTAGCTCAGCGGTTTAGTGCTGCCTTCAGCCCAGGGCCTGATCCTGGAGACCTGGGTTCGAGTCCCACATCAGGCTCCCTGGATGGAGCCTGCTTCTCCCTCTGCCTGTGTTCTGCCTCCCTCTCTCTGTGTCTGTGTCTCTGTCATGAATAAATACATAAAATCTTTAAAAAAAAAAATCAGATGAAAATTATGGCCCCTCTCTTCACTGAAGTACACACAAATACCAATTTTATAGGAAAATCACAGACTGAAGCCCAAGAGGAGACCCAACCCCAGGAATCAGATAAAGATCTCTTAATGACCTGCAGGAATGGAGATCCCAAGTGTGTGACCTGCCCACCTACATGGAGACCTCCCCCTTTCTGCTGTGCCTCAGCCTCAAAGAGGGGTAAAGCAGCCACCTCTTCCACTCACACTCATGGCAGCCACGTCGTTCTCGTAGGCCTCCCGAACTTTCTTCATGATCTCCTGCTCAGCCCTGCAGCAGTTCTCAATCGCCCCCTTCACGGTGATAGTCCTCTCAGGGTTATACAGGGTGAGGTCCTGCAGCCTGGTGGGACAGCAGAGCCAAGTCACCCTTGCACTGATAGGCCAGGACCAGGAAGTGGCCCCAGCTAGGAATTAGCCACAGAAACAGCTCCTGCAGGCTGTTTAACTTTTGGCAAACAGCTCCCTGTCTCTCGCCTTTGGTCTGTAACCAGAGCAGGGAGGGAGGAAGGCGCAGGGAGATGAGAATACCCAACTGAAACCCCTCGGTGTGGAATGAACCCAATCACAGATAGGTTTTCATCACTGTTAAAGCAAGAAGGATGCTCAGAACTGGAAGCTTCTCCAATAGTTCTACACAATCCATTTCCTGTGCTTTTGGAACAGACCAAGTCAGGGATGAAATGAAGAGGCACAGGACTCAGAGAATCCTCAGACAAGGGCCTGGGTGGGTCCACTTCTCATGGCCTGGCAAACATGCCCAAGACCCCAAAGCCCTGGCTCCCAACTGCAGGGGACAGGTGTAATGTGCAGAACAGGGGATGGACAGATTCACTCCAACAATACGAGCCCTCACAGATATAAACGTTCTTTGCCACTGCACGGATTCTCCTTCAGTAGGGCAGAAACTGCATACAACTTAGGGAACCCAAATATTAAGGCTAATGACACATTGGTGCCCCCAAGGCCCTTGGGCATCCCACTCATAAAGAGGTAAATGACAGCCTTACGAGGAGATGGTGATCTTGGTCTCTGTGTCCTGCTCCACCTTCTTCAGATTCCGTCCTTCCTTGCCAATTAGACGCCCCACAAAGTTATTATGGGCGAGGATCTTCAGGGGAACCTCGTCGGCCCTTGGGAAGGGTAAGGGACAAGAGCTGCTAAGTGGTGAGCCGCGCAGAGACCCAGACAGCATGCAACTGCAAATGTGGGGTTTCCAGGACAATTACATCCCAAAAGGTTACAAAAACAAAAACAAAAAAACAGATGGGTGGGTGCTTAGTGCTAGAGATGGGGAGGTAGGGACAGGCTGCCAAGAGCCACATGGGACTATCAGAGCAATGGCCATGCTCACTGTCATAACTGTGATGATGGTTCTGCAGGTCCATGCATGGTAAAACCCATTCACAGCTGTCTGTTTTAAAATAGCCACTCTAGAGAATGCCATGCAGTTTTAGAAAGGTGATCCATATTACCATACTGATCCATAATGTGAAAAAAGCAAACTGTAGAATTGCACTCATTATGATTCTATGTGTGCTAAAACAGGCACATGCATACACCGATGCACACACATATGTACACACAAATACACACATTATAAATGCACAGAGTTGCTAAAAGGGTGTACAGGGGTGTTCGTTACTTGTGGGAAAGAGGACTTCATGTTTCAGTTTATGTCGTCTGTCTCCTACTTATCCCTGCATTCTTGCTAATAAGAAGTCTGTGTTGTAGTGGGGGAGGTAGCAATTCCCTCCTTACAAGAAACACTGAATAAAAGCCTTACGTTTTGGTGTCCTTTGCTTCCTTATGCATAATCTCCAAGATCATCTTACACGCAGATGAGCAGCCCTCAGGGGTTGAGTGGACGCTGATGGCCTTCTCTGCAGCGCCTGCATTCTCCTTCCTGTGCACATCTATCCTGAGGACCACAAAGCCAAGGACAGTTAAGGGAGTCCCTGGTAAAACCCAGAATCTTCTTCACATACCTTGCTACTTCTCAACTGAAGCACAGAACCAACTCTTGAAACAAGTCCAAGCACGAATGGGGAAGGGCAGAGAAAGGGCCAGGGTCATGTGGCCAGCCTGCTGCTCTGGATTCTGTCTCAATCAGGAGGTGGTGGACAATAGTTGCATCTGGCATGGGAACACAGGGCTGGCAAATGGCAGCCCACAACTCTAAAGCTCCATTTCCTCTTAAATTCTGGATTCCCTCATGAAACAACTATAAAGGGAAGGCACACTGTCCCAAACTTAGAGTAATAAAGAATGTATTTGGAATAAGGATATGATGTGGCTTTTTCTTTTCCAGAGTACACTGATCAGCTATAAAGATAAGAGGGGTCGGGCAGCCCCGGTGGCTGCAGCGGTTTAGCGTCGCCTGCAGCCCAGGGCATGATCCTGGAGACCCTAGATGGAGTCCCATGTCAGGCTCTCTGTATGATGCCTGCTTCTGCTTCTCCCTCTGCCTGTGTCTCTGCCTCTCCCCCTCTGTCTCTATGAATAAATAAATAAAATCTTAAAAAAAAAAGATAAGGGGTCAACTACATGCAAATAAAAAAAATAAAGTTGGGGCACCTAAATGGCTCAGTCAGTTATGCATGTGCCTATGGCTCAGGTCGTGATCTCCGGCTCCTAGGATTGAGCCCCTCATCAGGCTCTCTGCTCAGTGGAGAATCTGCTTCTCCGTGTCCCCCTGCTTGTTCTCACAAACACTATCTCTCTCTCAAATAAAATATTTTTTAAAAATAGAAGTCAAATTCTAAAAGATTAGAGGGGGTAGCTGTGGTGAACATTGGAGATGGGACAGGATGGTGACCTATTCTTGAGGGCCAACCGTGGCCAGGCTGCTGAGCCCAATGTCCACTAACAGGCAGCACTGAAACCACAGAGCACCAAAGAGAAGCTGACTCATCTAGACTAGGTTTGCTTGATGTGACTTCCTACAAGAAATTGCAGAACCCTTCTTACTAATGACTGTGTGGCTCAGCCTCTGCCACCAAATGAGAAGCCCCAGGCCCACTTAACATCCCCCCTTGGCCTCACCTTTCCAGGAGGCTGCAATTGGAAGCAATGACCACTGCAGGCCCCCCAACCCCAAATGAAGAAAAAAGGGAATACATTCTAGGCAACATTGCCTAAGTAGTAAATACTAAGACTCCTCGGTGTGCTTCCTGGAAGCACCCCACTTCCATTTCCCAACAGCCAAGACTTACTTAGACTGGGTCTGTTTCGTGATGTTTCGGATGGTGGCCCCCTCCTTGCCAATGATGGCACCCACATACTGGGTGGGCACCAGGAGCCGCAGGGGGATATCCACTTGCTGCTGCTTGGCTGGAGCCCCCGCTGCCACAGGGGAGCCCTGGCGAGGCTGACCCCGAGAGCCAAAGCCTCCTCGGCGCCCGTTCTCAGGACCCTGTGCTATCTGCTCATCGGGAATGTAAGAGACTTTTAAGGCGTGGTTCTCCAACTGGTGGCCATTCAGCTTCATGATGGCTCTGAGGACAAAGGGAAATCTACTGGTCACTCCAATCCATGCCAATCGCACCAAATGCACTCCATGTATAAAGCACTCAGGGTTACAACATGAAATATACTAAAAGCAAGGGAGGGATCCTTGGGTGGCGCAGCGGTTTGGCGCCTGCCTTTGGCCCAGGGCGCGATCCTGGAGACCCAGGATCGAGTCCCACGTCGGGCTCCCGGTGCATGGAGCCTGCTTCTCCCTCTGCCTGTGTCTCTGCCTCTCTCTCTCTCTGCGACTATCATAAATAAATAAATTTTAAAAAAAATAAAAAAAATAAATAAATAAAAGCAAGGGAGAAGACCTATCCACCACTCCCACCTCCACCTCAGAGAACTTTCCAGTCTAAATTAACTGGCTGAAGACAGGGGTACCTGGGTGGCTCAGTAGGTTAAGTATCTGCCTTTGGCTCAGATCATGATCTCAGGGTCCTGGGACTGAGCCCCGCATTGGACTCCCCGCCTGAAAGGAAATCGGCTCCCTCTCCCTCTGCCCCAATCTGCTTATGCTCTCTCTCAGAAAAATAAAATACCAGATTCGTGTGAGTGAATGAATTTAATAAAAACATGAGAAACAAGACACTTATTTTTACACTTATTGAGTTGGCACCTTCCATATTTGAGAAAACTGTAAAAAATTAAAAAAAAAAAAAAGAGTTGGAGATAGAATGTCCTTGCTTACAGCTTGGAAGCAGGAGTTTAAATATACCTAGAATGCCTGAAAACCAGGAGTGAGTAACATTGGGGGGGAGGGGCAGGCTCCATCCAGTCCCAGCCTGGCTGATGCAAGTTAGAAAAGTTAACAAGGCGGGATGCTTGGGTGGCTCAGTGGTTGATCATCTATCTGCCTTTGGCTCAGGGTGTGCTCCTGAGGCCCTGGGGTCAAGTCCATCAACAGGCTCCCCACAGGGAGCCTGCTTCTCCCCCTGTCTAAGCCTCTGCCTCTCTATGTGTCTCTCATGAATAAATAAATAAAATCTTTTAAAAAGAAAGAAGAAAAGTTAACAAAGCAACAACAGAGAGCAGGGAATAAGCTGAGTATTGACATGACCTTTAGAGCCAGGCTAAGGACCATACACTGGCCACAAGAGACAATAGGGGCCTCCAGAAAATCCTGAGCCTGAGAGCGGTCTAAAGAAAATGGGAACTGGCTCAATTAGTAGAGTGTGCTAACTCTTGATCCCAAGGTCGTGAGTTCAAGCCCCACGTTGGGTATAGGGATAACTTTTGAAAATAAAACAAATTAAAAATAGGGGCACCTGGAGGCTCAATGGTTGAGCATCTGTCTTTGGTTCAGGTCATGATTCCAGGGTCCTGGGATTGAGTCTCGCATCCGGCCCCCTGTGGGGAGCCTGCTTCTTCCTCTGCCTATGTGTCTGCCTCTCTCTGTGTATCTCATGAATAAATAAAAATTTTTTAAAAATAAAGGAAATGGTATTTGAGGAAGTGGTGGGATTTTTACAATGCATCACCACCCAGTTAGAGACAGCATTCTGAAGGAACAAGAAAGCAATCAAAAGCACAATGTAGCAAAAGGCCTGTAACAGGTCTTACACAAATCTTACATAAGTGCACAAAACGTACAGTGTGTCAGTACCAGTAGATGAGAAGTGTAATTGCTCAACCAAAGGGCTTAAGAATCGAGAAAGCATGGGTGTGGTGGGACTAAGAGGACCCGACAACAGCATAAACTGGGCTCATGGCCTCACCACAATAAAATGTCTGCCCCCCCCCCAGCAAAACAAGAACAAATCCCTTTTGTAAATCTCGCAGTTCCCCCTCACTATCACTAGATGGCACAATCAACACAGCAAAGGACTCTTGCAGGTCCAAGGCAGCTAGAGAAATCCAACAGAAAGCCTATCTATTCTCTCACGGAGGATTTCCCCTTTCCTGGAAGGGCCCTTGGGTCTCTTCCCTTCTGTGAATTTGCTATCAATCCTGAGGAGTTTCTGAACTTTTAAGATCCCTGAACCAATGAACAAGAGTCTGCAATTGGCTATCACAATAACGGAATCCAAGCAGGCACTACTGCCTGTGTGGACCCCAGCCCTGTAAAAGAGGTACCTGGCTTCCAATACCTCCCAAAGACCCACCCTGGCCCGCTTCCCAGCCCACTCACTGCCTGGTCTGTTCCCGGTTGGAATAGGTGACATTCACCACAGCAGTCTCACTCTCGGTGTTCACTGGGGGAGCAAAACAGAAGCCAAGGTTAGAGCAGTGAGATCTGGAAATGCCACCAAGGAATCCCAAGCATTTAAAGCACATCCTTCCAGGTTAGAAGGTTGTAGAAGTTACATGTGTTCGAAGAAAATACTGGGAATGACAAGGCAAAATATTTCCCCTTTTAGAACCCTCTCACCAGAAATCTTAGAAAATTCAAACCTTTTTACATTCTCCCTTCTGTGTCTTCCTCTGATTCCCTCTGGCCAGCCGCCAAGAGAGCTGGGCAACAAAATAGTGCAGTGAACACAGCAGTTAGGCAGTGGGGAGTGCACGCACACACCCCATCTAGGAAGCAAATTTATTCTGGGGAAGCCAAACTAGTTGAAAATACATACACAGTAAGATTAGCAATTTACAGAAGCAAACATCCTGAGACATGGTCTGTAAGAATATGGTAAAGAGATGTACATCCACTACAGAGCATCCTCAAGGACAGATGAAACGTGAGTGTATCATGACCTAGCTAAGCGGGCAGAGAGAAGCATCTGCTAGGTAGCCCAGGGGTGGTGATTTCCTGAGTATTCCAAATATCTTGGCAATGGAAATGCACATTCAATCCATCATAAATTCATGGTACCTGCCATTAAGGCCACCTAAATCATCTGCACTTAATCATGAATCCTCTTGGACTTCATTTGACTTTGCCATACACTCTCTCCTACAGCCAGTCCCAGACTGGGCTGGACATTAGAATTCCAGATGTCTGGAGGCACACCTCTTATTTTAAGTTAATAAAATTAACCTGTCTTATGCATCACTGTCTTTTGATTTAGGGTTCCCTAGGCCAACTCAGCACCACTACACCAGGGTGGAGGACACTGACAAAAAACCAAGACTCTGCCCCCACTTCCCTGAGGCTAGTAAGTTACCTGGCCACAAATCCTCAGTGCAGACCACTCTTAACCCCTCTGGCCTTCATCAGCAGAATCTCCCCCACCACTACTACAGTAGGGTATGGAAAGATTGTTCTTTCCAGTTAAACTGAAACAGGAGTCAAACTGACCAAAGCTCTGCTGTCATGGAGTTCACATTCTAGCGGGAGGAGACAACGCAAAGTATGATAAGCAAATTCCCTAGCATAGCAGAGGTTGATTAATGCCACAAAGAGTGTAAATCAGGGTAAAGAAGGTGGTGGTGGAGGGCAGCCCGGGTGGCTCAGTGGTTTAGTGCCACCTTCAGCCCAGGATGTGATCCTGGAGACCCGGGATCGAGTCCCACATTGGGCTCCCTGCGTGGAGCCTACTTCTCCCTCTGCCTGGGTCTCTGCCTCTCTGTCTCTCTCTCTTATGAATAAATAAATAAAATCTTAAAAAAAAAAAAAAGGTAGTGGAGAGGGATGCGATTTTAAATAGTGGACAGAAAGCACTCACTCAGTGACAGTTGAAGACTTTCCCTGTTGTCCAACAAAATCCAACATTTCCCATTCTGTAGGGATGGGGAGCAGGATGCAGTGTGCTACAGCTGCCCGGGTGACCCACACACAGATTTCCACTAGTATGAGCTCCTGCAGGGCCTCCCAGTGAAGCTCACGATGAGCCTCAAAGCCAGTGCTCAGTCTTGCTGTCTGTCCAGGAGTAACTCAGTCACCAGTCTAACAAGTGAGCAGTACTGGGCAATGGTTATCAGTGTGGCTGGCTGTGTCCTGGCATTTATGATCAAAAGCAACCTACAAGATCAGAGCAGGAGAACCCATCTGATGGACTCAGCACCTTACCTTTGTGCAGGCAAATATTTTAATCTAGAGTGATTTCTAGCTTCCATCTTTCCACAGAAAATGAAAATTTAAATTTTCACAGGGTGATTATTTACATTTCTTGAAGTTCTACAAACTCTAATTGTATCTTTTCTCTTGGCCAAGCACTCATGTCCAACCAAAACCACTCTCTATTTTAGCTCACTTCCTCTGAAAATTACTTATAACCTTAAGCAATGGAGGAACCTCAGAAATCTTAGCAAATATTTTATGACCCAGATTTTTCTTATTATTTCTCTTGTAGGCCCACTCTTGAAAGACTGTTCTTGCCCATCACTAAGTACCCAATAATAAAATCTCATTTTTTGTTTCTTTTAATTGACCAAAGACATGTAGCTGACAATCAGAGCTTCTAAAAAGAGAAAACCAGTTGGCTATTCCTGTCAAACATGAAGAATTATGAAGCTTTTAAAAAGTAAAAGGGCTGCAGACTTACTAGGGCTGAGTACACAATTTCCATGTTTATACTACTGTTGAAATCCTCAGACCTCTATTTCTACCAAGGCTGACCCCCTAAGAGCTTGGCATCTCATGCTGGAAATGAGTGACTTTCCTCATTAAACAAAGAGAAACCTATTCTAGAGAGAAGCAGCATAGCCAAAGCTGGGATGACATGCCCATGCCCTCCTGTGCGTGTATCTTCCTCTGTGCCATATTGCCATATCCTGTCTGCCTTCTTTTTGTATGCCAGGTGGATCTGGTCATGGAAAACGAAGCAGAGCAGATCCCCCCAAAGTGCTCCAACACCCACCCTTTTCCCACCAGCCACCACCTCTGTAGTCTTACCTTGCTCGCAGTTTTCCACTGTACCATATTGAGCAAGCAGGCTGTCCAGCACCTAGGAGCATAGCAAAGGGAAGACGGCTACTCTGAGCATCCCAGGAACTATCACAACCACCAGATACCCTCTCCCCAAAGCAAGGTGGTACAGGCAGAGCCTTAGGTGGGGACTGAGTAGTATCACCTGTTCAGCTTCCCCTTTCTAGGGTACTGATGCTGATGGTGATTTGTTAGGGTATCTTCGAAGAAATGTACTTGAGCACCAAAAAGGCTTTGAAAGACTTTTTGGAATAGACTTGGGCCGCTGGGGTCCCCAAATCAGCTTCTGCCATCACTAAATTTCGGGCTGAAGAAACAACCTACCCACCTCCCTAATGCCTCTCATGACGAGGATAAGCCCAAAAAGCTAACATGGGTAGTCCTGGGCTGAAAATGGGACCCAATCAACCTTTGTCTGCACCGGCAACCCTAGCCTAGCCTAGCCCCCAAACCACCAGGGGGACCTCCCCAGTCATCCCAGCTGACTCAGACTGACCCGGGCTTCCTTTCCATCCCCACCACCCCACGCCTTGAGTTTCCCCCAATCACTTACTTCCCAACGGAGCTGGGGTGGGATATTTCGGATCTGAATTTTCCGACTCCTGAAATAAGAGGGAAAAGGATTAATAATGCTCTGGATGCTGTAGGGACCTATGACCCTGCAGTGTTTAATGCTTTTGTTAGTTTTTATCTCTCTACCTTCTGTTCAACACCCAAGTCTAAGAATCCAAGAATGATAAACTTTGGGAATGAAGACTTGGGGTGGAGGGGTGCCTCCCATGAGAATGTAAATTATCAGTGCTACCACAGATACGACGCCTAAGATCAGGTGCCCTCAGCACCAGGGTAACACCAATCACATATGCTTCAGTTGTCCCTCTACTTGTCTTCCCCTCTGTTTTCTTCACTAACCACCTATTTTCATCTCTTACCTCCCACTACGTTTCAGGCACTTAGGAATACCAAGCTGCTACAGAAGACATCATTTATTAATCTGATGCCCATTTAACTGTTGCCTACTTCATGCTATATTTTGTTCTAGACACTGGGGACACTGTGACAAAACAATGTGTCTGGCCCTAAGGTACTCAGTTTATTGGGAGAGACATACATGCAAACAAATTACAACAGGATAATAGTAAGGTTGTTAAGTGTTTTATTTGACAGAGAAAGAGCACAAGCAAGGGGAGCAGAGGGAAGAGGGAGAAGCAGACTCCCCCCCGCCTGAGCAAGGAGCCCAAAGCAGGCTCAATTTCAGGACCTGAGATCATGACCTGAGCTAAAGGCAGATGCTTAACTGACTGAGCGACCCAGGCACTCCTAGTCAAGTATTTTTTATACAGGTATGGATTTTAATCTGTGTTGCACTTAACAGCACTGACCTTAAAATTATTTCCACTTCTTTGAGGCTCACTTTCCTTTCTTTGCACAACAGGGATAATACCTATACATAGGGTGGTTTCAGGTGATGTTAGAGAATATTAGATTTTAGCAAAGGGCTTCAAGTACAGATGCATCCAGAATACTAAGGTGGAAGCGATTAACACACAACACAACATCATGACCGCCACCTTCCCTCCTTCCAAATGACTATACTTTCTCCTTCCCATCTTTCAAATACCTCTTAAAAGTGTCATTTTCCCCAGAAAGGCTTTCAGGTTCAAGGTTGATTCCCAGGGCAATTAACTGCTCACTACCCAAATCGATGCCCTAATCCCTGGGCTTACAACATTTCAATTGACTTGATCTTCACTGGTCAATTGTCATTTATGTCTTTGCATATCCCTGATCAAACTTAGTTTGGGGACATAGTCCAATGAAACCTTAACAGCATGAAGGAAATCTGACCTGGGAAGCAAGAAAATCCTGTTCTAGCTCTTAAACTACCCGATTGGGTCTTCTTCTGATTAAGCCAAGTATAAGCTTCAGGCCTCAGTGTTCCTACTGGGCCCATGTCAGCTCCTGCAAAGCTAGGGGTGCAGGGTGCTGAAAACACATAGGAACAAAGGAAGAGATAGATGCTCAGCTCCCATGTTTCCCTCTTGGCTGTCCCTAGGCCAGCTCACTCATTCCATCCCTGTGACCCTAAATGTCTTAAGCTGCAAAATGGAAACTGAAAGAGTCACTAAGATCCCTTCGAGCTGTGCAGCTCTGAGCATGAAAAGTATTGATGAAATACACAAAGGAAATCTCTTCCTGCGACAAAATGACTTCCTGGAAGAGGAGACACATGTGGAAGGGAATCTATGTGTATGGCTCTCTATCTCATTTGGTTCATGAACCTGATCTATGGTCATCAGAATGCAATGCAGGACAAGAGTAAGGATAGCAAACTTCAACTCCACTCCCAGGTCTTCAGAATTCCCACCAGGCCACTTTCTTCTATTGCATTCATAGGCAAAGGAGGGAGACCCTCGGCATCTGCCCTTGTGAGGGATGTCCCATATAACACTCATTTTGTGCCCAAAGGGGAAGAGAAAACACAAAAACTCTCACCATCAAAGCCCAACTGTTAGAGAATTGAAGAAGAGATGGGTACAGCATTGGAAGACTGAGGACACTGATCTCGCTTGATGCCAATAACAGGAGTCACTCCCTCTAGCAAACTCTTGTGGATGAAGGGCTGAGGCTGCCTTCCTGGGAGTTCAGACCAGTAGGGTTTAAAGCAACCCCTGTGCGGGAGGCTCAGTTTGAAGATGGCTCTTTCAAGATGGCCCCTTAGCATAATCTCTGGTCAAGGGTCAAAAACACAGTCCTACTTCAAAACTCCCAGTTTTAGGGGCTTTCTTTCCAGGGTAGGGAAGAGTTAGGGAGGGGATGGTGTGAAGGAATCAAATCTCAGTTTGGGGTTTTAATCCATATCCTGAAAGCAATGGCAGTCTGGAATGTCTGGAATGTTCCAGGAGAAGGAGGGGGAGGAGGGCAGGGCCACACAACCAATGAAAGAAAAGACCTCTGGGCAGCCCTCTCCAACCCCATAGGCAGACACCCACCCCTCGAGGACACACACACACACACCCAATCCTGGGAACCCCTTGAGGCCTCCAAACCTCCTTTCAGCAAACCCCCAACCCTGACAAACACACAACAGAAGCCTCGGAAGACCCTTTGTCTTTTAAGCCCTTGGCCTGGTTTCTATTACTTATGGTGCTACCTAATTTCTTTCAGGCCCAAAGCACACGGAGCGGTGTTGGCAACTGTACCCAATCCTCCCTCCCCAGGACTGCTGGTTAAGTATGGAAGGCCAGGTGCAAGCTGGGCCAGGGCGGTATGCTGGGGGCTTAGGGGTCTAGAGACAAGCTACGAGCATCTGATGAGGTATTCCTTTGCTCTGCACCTTACATTCCTCCTGTGGAAAGTGACTGAGCTTTCATGAGGACTTAAGGAAGTGTGAGTGAAGGTGCCTGACTTGGAGTGGGTGCCCAATCCCTGTACCAGTCCTCAGGAGCCCAGACAAGCTTAGGAAGAGAGAGGGAGGAAGGAAGGGCTGACAACGAGCACTCAGTGTGATGGGAACAGTCATTACAATATTTAGACTTCATGGCTGGGGATGCAGTGGGCCTACAATCCTGCTCCCCTGCCTCTCTTGACAGCTAAAGGGTTATGGTCTGGTCCAGGGACGCACTCCACATGCCAGTGTATCAGCTTCCATGAGGTAGAACAGTACCTCTGCCCTACAGGTAACAACAGGGTACTATACTGAGCCAATCTTGGAGTGCCTAAGCCTTAACATCCTTGTTCAGAAATGGCAAAAGAATGCCTAGAGGTTCACCCAGGAACTGATAAACCTGTTGAGTGATAGCCCCTGGCAATGAAAGCAATGGTTTCACCAACCCAATTATTTCCCTGGGTGCCAACACCCTGTGGATTGCCTGTCCTGACAGGAAGGGCAGTTATCAAGCCCTGGGGCAGCTCCCAACACAGAGCAACCACAGGGGATCCATCTGGAGGAAGTGGAGGGGAAGGGAGGGGGCCCATGAGGGCCACAGAGACCAAATGACCATATTTCTCAAGCCCTGGGGAATTTCGGAGAGAACAGAGTGAGAGAGCACCCATGCAACAGCATAAGGAAATAAGTAGCAAACCAAGAATTTCCGGAAACACAGGAGCTGGATACCCGGAAAGGGATGTGGTTGGGAGTTCTCCCTGGGAAGGAAGTTCTCGTCCTTTTCACCTTCTCAGAGAAGTGTTACTGACTTAGACTGGAAAGGAAAACAGGTCAGTTAGGGAAGGGCCGAACATCTGAGGAATGCTTAACAGATGCCAAGCTGAAATTCACCACTTGCTGGAAGACCCTTATTACCCATGAGGGTGGGGTCCACGGCTCCACTTTACAGACCAGGGCCCCAAGAACTCAAGATTATCTTTGCCAAATCACACAGGTACTAAAAGCCAGAAACAGACTTTGAACTCAAAACCTGTCTGATTCCGGGCTCTGTGCCTTGTCCCCTACGCTGCTGTTTTGATGGGAGAAAGGAGACAAAAAGCCTCTGCTAAAATTCAGTCAAGTTAGGCCAAAGAACAAATTAAAAATATTCAGGGACTCCTGGGTGGCTCAGCAGTAGAACATCTGCCTTTGGCCCTAAGTATGGTCCTGGAGTCCTGGCATCGAATCCTGCATCAGGCTCCCTTCATGAAGCCTGCTTCTCTCTGCCTATGTGTCTGCTCTCTCTGTCTCTCATGAATAAATAAATACAGTCTAAAATAAAAAAATTAAAATTCAGAATTCAGGGGTGCCTTGGTGGTTCAGTCAGTTAAGTATCTGCTTTCAGCTCAGATCATGATCTCAGGGTCCTAGGATGGAGACCCATGTTTGGTCACATTGGGCTCCCTGCTTCTCCTTCCTGGGTCCTGATCCCAAGATCCTGTGAGTCCCACATTGGACTCCCAGGGCGGGGGGCTGCTTCTCCCTCTGCCTGTGTCTCTGCCTCTCTCTCTCTCATGAATAAATAAAATCTTAAAAAAAAAAAAAAAAAAGATAGTTACAGATTAAAAATAAGGTGTCCAGGATTTGCTTCAAAATAATTAGAAAAATTAATACCAATGGATAGGAGTTGTTAATTTCTAAAGCTAGGTGATGAGTACCTGGGAAATTTATTACATTATTCTTTCTACTTTTCTGTTTAATTTTTTTCCATAATTAAAATTGTTTTGTTTTAAGCAGGGCTCAAACCCGCGACCGTGAGATCAAGACCTGAACAGAGACCAAGAAGTCAGACACTTCATGACCGAGCCACCCAAGAGCCCCTAAAATTGTTTTTTAAATTATTCTAGCTTACCCAGTTTTAAAAGTCATAGCAGGTTCCAAAATAATGGATCTAACTAATGATATTTTCCAGTTGGTGTTGTACTAGCAAGAATGCAAGCCTTGGTGTGGTGAGCCTGCTGGCATTTGGAAGGGGTCATGGGCCTGGGGTCTAGTATCCAGAGGAACAGATATACAAATGGTAATCTATCTTTTCAGAATGAAGCCTCTCTGCAGAGCAGAATGCACCCTAGATACAAGGACTCCAGGTCTCCTGGAAAAAGGCTGAAAACTGCCCCAGGAAGTGTTCTACTCCTCTTCCACCTCCACAACCCCAAGGGAAGGAATCTGACCCCTCCCCTGGAAGAAGGAGTTCCTTTAAACTAGGGTGGGGGGGATCCCTGGGTGGCGCAGTGGTTTAGCGCCTGCCTTTGGCCCAGGGCGCGATCCTGGAGACCCGGGATCGAATCCCACGTCAGGCTCCCGGTGCATGGAGCCTGCTTCTCCCTCTGCCTGTGTCTCTGCCTCTCTCTCTCTCTCTCTCTCTCTGTGACTATCATAAATAAATAAAAATTTAAAAAAAAAAAATTTAAAAAATAAATAAATAAATAAACTAGGGTGGGGTAAATCAGTGGAAGGTGGGGGGAGGTAGAGGGAAGCAGCAACAGGTTTTGGCAATCTTGTCAAGCTTGGGGCCCCCAGATCAAGATTCCAACCTGGACTTTCATCTCCTCAGAGAACCAGGATTAAACTGGGATTTCCAGATTAGATGCTCCACTCCAGCTGCCCCCCCATCCTCCAGGCTGTGATTTTCTGACAAGCAGACTGTGTGGCCTTGGCCAAGTCCAGCCTTCCAATACCCTGGACCTCTGTTTCTCACAACTGGGAAACAAAAAAAAAAAAAAAACAACAACTGGGAAACAAGGATTAGGATTGGTCTGTTTTACAAGGTCGGGTGTTTCCAGACAGGTATCAACCCTGTCTACCTATAGAAAGAGGTATTCTTAATCTGAAGGATTTTCTGTAACCTAAAGGTCTTAAAGAGTGGTTCTTAACACCCACCCCTCTGAACACCTTTGTTGATACTTCGCTCCCATTAGGAATGTGATAAAAGCTAAGAAAACTATACTAGAAAAGTGCCAGCATTTCGCACACAATTTCTTCAAGATCCCAGGAGTTAAAGACTTTGGAATCCATCCATAAGTCCACAGTTAAGACATCCTCTCACACGCCTACACATTTAACTTCATCCCACATCCCAAAGATGCCCCAGTATTCGCTCAAGCCTGCAGGTGGCTCTTCGAGAAGCTGGGATGAAACTAACTCAAGGCAATGAGAAAATGAGGCTGGCTGGGGATTGGGCTGGAGTGATGACTTGGCTGGAGTGGTGACTTGCATGTCAGAAAAGAGTAAGTAACAAAGGTTTCAAAAACCTGCAGACACACACATGCTTGCTTTTTCATCCACAGGCAAACTCACGACCATGGCTTGTGCTTTGGTTTCTGTAGTCCAGCTGCTGCACTCAGTCATTCTACAAATTTTTCTTGGCCCCTACTAAGCACCAGGGCAGTGCTGTCCACACAATAGCCACTAGTCACATGTGGCTTTTGAGCCACTGTATTGTGGGTACTGCAACTGAGGCACGGAATACTCGTTTTCGAGGTATTTATATAATTGAACTTTTCCTCTGTAAAATTTGTGAAATACTGATCAGAGGACACCTGGTTGACTCAATGGGTTGAGCGTCCCACTCTACATTTCCACTCAGATCATGGTCTCAACCCCCGCCTTGGGCTCCATGCTCAGCAGAGTCTGCTTAGGATTCTCTCTCCCTCGCCCTGCCTGGCCCCCTACCACCGCACACACTCTAAAAATCTTTATAAATAATTCAAATACTGATCAAATATTTCTAATGAAAACTTAAGCATTTGAATTAGATAGGCTCAAAATATAAAATAACACACATTCAGATTCCTTAAAACTTTGTACATGCCCCCCCAAATAAGACCTCATTATTACATTGACTGCATGCTGAATTAATACCATTTTCAAATTCTAAAATAATTTTAGAATTAACCTTTCTGGGACACCTGGGTGGCTCAGAGGTTGAGCGTCTGCCTTTGGCTCAGGACATGATCCTGGAAGTCCCGAGATTGAGTCCCACATCGGGTTCCTGCATGGAGCCTGCTTCTCCCTCTGCCTATGTCTCTGCCTCTCTCTCTGTCTCTCATGAATAAATAAAATCTTAAAAAACTTTCACATTATTTTCACTCTTTTCTGACATAGCTATTAGGGAATTTCAAAAATTTAAAAAGAATCTAAGCCAAAAAAAATGAAGATAATTTATTTACGTATGTGGCTGTCACTGCATTTCTGTTGGATGGGCCTGGGCACTGTGCTAGAGCAGAGCATAAGGTGATGGCAGACAGGTAAGCCTCATGCTCTCAAGGAGTTGACCGTCAAGTAGGGGATCCCATTGGTTAAAGATGAGAGAAGGGGTGTACAATGGTAAATAAGGAGTGGAGGGGTTGTCCACAGGATCTCTTTACAAGTGGGTGATCCTGCTGACTCTTCAACAAGAGACTCCCCTGTGGCTGACGCTATAGTAGAAGCACCCTCCCGAAGCTGGCTCTCCTCCCAGTTTTTTCCAGCTGGAAGTCACACATAAAAAATGTCCTAAAGTGCCAATCCCTGCCTTTTCCCTAAGACCACCATTGACCCAGTCCTTCTCCACCCTGCCTCCTTATCCCTAGAGGGTGGAGAGGTGAAGAAAATAATTGTCCAGGAAAGCCTCTGAAGGGGGCGGACCTGGCACGCTCCAGGCATGGCAGTAGCTGAGAAAGGGGGCGGGGCTGGAGAGGGGAGGAGGAGCTGGCCCAATGCCCAGGGCTCCGTGCCAGGCTGATCCAGAGGCAGGGCAGCCAGACAGGCGGGCTGTCGGGTGGGCTGATGGGCAGGGTAGGGCCTGGAAAGGAAATTAACCTACTGAACGGTACAGAACTAGGCAGAGGATGTCACCACCCAGGTGAATGCCAAGGTGTGTGTGTGGTAGGGAACGGGTTAGGGGACTTGGAAGGCAGGGACACCAGTGCAATGTATCTGTGGTCCCGTGAACACAGTCTTTTAAATGTACGTAGTGCACATGCACTGTCTTACATATGCTCGGACTCCTGTGCTAACGCTGAGGATAAGCAGAAAGGAAAATCAAATCTCCAGGAGAGACTGGGATGAGCCATGCACCACCCCCCTCAACCTCCAGAAGGATCTATATCATGTTAAATATGCTCCCAGTCTACCTGGAGGCAGGGAAGCAGGTAGGGGGCAGGGAGGAGTTGCTAGCCTGCTTACATGACTAAGGATGTGCGTGGCTGCGCACATGGAAGCCCAGTGCTATCAAGTTCCAACTCAAGGAAATCAGATTCATACACTGAAGCGAGAGGGAGTAAGCCCCTCAAGCCTGAGAGGCTCTTCACCAGTCACCTTTATTTGACAGCTGGAGAAACCAGGGCTCAGAAAAACAAGAAGAGCCTTGGCAATGCTAAGGTAGAACTGGAACTCAGCTCTCTTCTGAGGCTGGTCTGTGCTCATCTCACCAAACCTTACTGCTTTCTCTCTGACAAGAAGTGTTAACACAGCAGAAGCTTGTATAGCCCCGATGTCAGTAGCAGGAAAAATGCCCATATTCTGTATGGCTAAGTGCATGCCAACTGGCTTTTACTGCATGCGGCTCTAATTTGGGCATAGGGTTTAACTCACAAAAGAGCTAACTATACTATAATACGGCTGGATGACTGTCAGAAAAATGTTAGCAGTGTAGAAGGATAGTAACCAAAAATTCTTCCAAAATCTCGTGTACGTCTAGGGATAGGCAAGGAAGCAAAGGTAAGACATGAAGCGGGGAAGGTGCTAACCGGTGTTAGCAAGCAAACCTCAAAAGCAGGAATACTTCGCTCGGTTCACTCATTTTGGAAATAAATGGTTTGACAAGACAGCCCACATTTTTTTTCTTGCCCATCTGGGCAGCACCAGAGAAGAAGCCAAAACAGAAGCTCTGAGACAGTGGAGCTCTTTCCAGACAAATTTCAAGTCGGCCCGGGCCAACTGCCTCTCCCTCCTTCCACCCTGCTCCCTGACTAGAATTGCACTCTTTTCACCTGAGTGATTCCTAGAGCCGGAGCTGGCCATTTGAGCGCTGCAAGGTGAAGTGGGAGGCTATGGAGACATCTGGAGAAGCCTCCAGAATAAACCTAACTTGTGGGGACAAGTGATAAAGAGGTGACTCAACGGGACAGCATACCCTTCCCTGGTGGAAGCAGCGATGGTGTGGGGATCAGAAATGAACTGCTGTGGACACTATTCACCAACCTTCTCAGGCTGGCAGTGAGAAGTGTTTCCAGCCTCTTCACTGGAGGGAGGGGGGTGGAAGCTAATATAATCTGAGAGGAAAAGGCAGAAGGGGGTTGGGGCTGGAAAGACCATTCCTGCCCCAACCTCAGAGGTTGGCTGAACCCTCACCCCCCAGCGGAGATGTCAGCACCTCTCCAGAAAGCCTAAGAGCCAAATGGTCTATCCCACTGGGACCCAGAGACCTGGCTGAGGACAGAGCTGGCACTCAGCGGAAAGCAGCATGGGGCATGCCTCAGAAATAGAAAGGCTGAGTCTGTCCTGGGGTGGCAACCCCAAGCTTGGAGAGCCCAGTTCATGACAGGGTTTTGTGGTGGGAGCTCTCAGAAGCAAAGATAAGGAAACTAGACCAGCCTCAAGAGAAATCAGTCTTCAGCACCTCAATTCCCCACTGAGAAAGACCCTGTGAGACTTAGCACAGTTCTTGGAATCATCACCACTGCCTGTGAAAGGATAGGAACGTATCCCAGTATATATTGAAAAATAATAATAAATGACCATTCCATGAGTGGAAAGGAGCCTCGACTGTGTCCCTCCTGGAGGTTAACCACCTCAAGGCAAGTCTCCTCTACAGGCCCCCATCACCCCCCTGCAAAGACCAACTGGGAGTCAGGAACTTCAGGGGCTTGTGTTGGTCTCTCCCCAGTGGGGCGGGGTAGTTATCAGGTAAGTCCCCTCGGACATGGACACCCATCCCCGAGGCAGGCGTAGATGGCCTTTGGGTAGGCCTTTCTCCCCGGCCCAGGGACGCGCCCAGGAGTTGCACCAACACCTTCCAAGATGGTGCAGCGAGCAGGGAGGGTCTCAGACTCGCCGGGAGAGCCCGGGTGGCGAGCGGGGCCTTCCTGCCGCCGAAAGCGGGGGCAGACAGGGCAACGGAGGAGAAAGAGGTGCCTGGGAAGGGCGGCAGCAGCTGAGGGTGGGGGAGGGCTGGCAGCAGCTGGGGGGAGGAGGGGAGCCCTCATGAACGGGCAATTGAGAAGGCCCGAGCAGCTGAGCGGCCGCGCTGGCGTCGCCGGGCCTGCGCCCCACGCGGGCGGCCCCTTCCCCCCAGCCCCTCACCTCGCCCAGGGAAAGCTGAGCACGCGGCCTCCCACCCCAGCCGCTGGGTGGGCCGCGTCGGCTGCTCAGGGAGGGGGCAGGCGCTGCCCCCCGGGCACCGCCCCCCTCCCCACGGCAGCAGGCTAGGCAGTCTAGAAGATTCTGCGGCCAGAACCCCCTCGGTACCCCGACTGGCTCGGGAGCCGGTCCCGCGCGGCGCGGCCCAGGGGGCCCTCGGCTCCCCAGCAGGGCCCGGGGGATGGGGGGGCGGGGAGGGGCCCAGCGCCCCCGGGGCTGCCGGGTGGGGGTGGGGACAGGACTTTGCCCTTTGTCTCTCTCACTCCAGAGCCACCGGCCGAAACCCGACCCCATGAGCGAGCCAGGCAGCCAGCGAGGGGCAGGCTCCCCCTCCGGGGTCCTTTAGTAAATCCAGACCCGACCTCCCTGTGGTCAGGGCTGTGACTGAGGTGGTCCTGTGGGGGAGGGGGCTTCCCGCCTGCAAACGGGCCTGCAAGCATTTAAGTGGGAACCGGTTGGGGGTAGGGGGCCGGGAGAGGGCTGGAAGTGAGGCCGCAAAAGCTGGAGGGGACAGAATGGCCCGGGAGGCGGCATTCCTTAGAGACCTCGGCCGGGCTGCAGGAGGAGGCAGCACCGGGCGGGAGGCCTCCCACTGAGAAGGCTGGAACCGAGGCTCCGGAGTGGGCTGGGCTGGGCCATAGGCACCGACCGAGGGGGCCCGGCCTGGAGGAAAAAAGACCCTCTAACCCGGGGAGTCCTGGGAGCCCCGTCAGAAAAGTTAAAATCCCAGAGTCCTCCCCTCCCACACGGAGTAGGGCATTTGTCTGGGGGTGAGAAGGACCTTCTTTGTCTACCCTCTTGGGGCGTCATCATTTAATGATAATTTTATTAACTCACATTTGCATGGTACTTTAGAGTTTACCAGGTCCTCCTTTGCACCACACCTCCTATGAACTAGAACAGTGACTAGAGGTTGATTTGAGCCTCTGAACCCCCACAGACGAGAGTATTTCCATTCTGCAGTTCCAAAAAACAGGCTCAGAGAGGTTAAGTGACTAACCCAAGATGACACTAGCCAGGAAGCATCCCTGCTCCTCCTCATCAGCAGAAACAAGGTACCTGACTTCTTGCTCCTCAAAAACTTACATAAGCTATGAATTATGATTCTGTAGGCTTGTAACCAAGGTGAACTCTTTGTCCCTTTCTGCTAGGAGGAGGGGGAGGGGAAGAGAAGTATCTCAATCCCTGCCCTTCCCCCCAGCCTCCCATTTTCCCTGGGGTTGAACCCAAACAAAGAGTAGTGAGGAGGGGAAAACCAGCCAAAGGCTCCAGCCCTGATGCCTACCAGAATGCCAGAGGATGAAGCCCCTTCTAACTCAAAATTCCTAGCTTATTTCATGGGTTTTCTGGAGATGGGGAAGTTGCAGGTGAGGAAATGAGAAACCAGAAAGGATAGAGACCCCAGGGTAAGCCTGGGTGGCTCAGTGGTTTAGCGCCACCTTCGGCACAGGGCCTGATCCTGGCAACCCCAGGATCGAGTCCCATGTCGGCCTCTGGCTCCTGCATGGAGCCTGCTTCTCCCTCTGCCTGTGTCTCTGCATGAACAAATAAGATCTTTAAAAAAAAAAAAAAAAAAAAAAGATAAGAGATCCCAGATCCCACAACATCTGGGGAAATGGCAGGCTGAGATGGATACCTGAAGTTTAACCCCGCTGAAGTCCTTCTCCACTTCACTCAGCTCTCTGTGGGTCTTTTTCATTCTAAAAGCAGAATCCCCATTTCCCATCTTAGCTGCCCAGACAAGAGGTGACTTTTCTCAGGTTTGATTTGTTTCATTTTGTTTTAAGATTGCCTGAAAATCCCAACAGTGAGAGGAAAATAAAATGCAATGCAGGTATAAAACACCTGGGGAAAAAATAAAAAAATAAAAAATAAAAATAAAACACCTGGGGAAGAAGAGTTTCAGAACAGGGAGAAATCCATGTTGGGTGTGTTTTTATTTGCTAACCTTATGCTCTCCCCCCAGAAAAGCTCAAGGTAAGATTCAGTTTCTTTGAATGGTAGAGGATCACCTGTCCCTCCCTTCTTTTTTTTTTTTTTATGATAGGCACACAGTGAGAGAGAGAGAGAGGCAGAGACATAGGCAGAGGGAGAAGCAGGCCCCATGCACCGGGAGCCTGACGTGGGATTCGATCCCGGGTCTCCAGGATCGCGCCCTGGGCCAAAGGCAGGCGCTAAACCGCTGCACCACCCAGGGATCCCTGTCCCTCCCTTCTAAGAGAGCTCAGCTTTAGAGGTAGAAAGACTTGGGTTTGAATCCCAGCACTACTACCTGTTTCAAAGTACAGACCCTGGCTAAGTTACTTTAACCACTCAAGAGCTTCAGCCTCTTCTTCTTTAGAAGGGAAGACACCTGCAGGAGTCTTTATGAGGATCCAGTGAAAGTCCCACTGCTTAAATGTGACGAGATAGTCCATAAACACTCCCTCTAATTGTAGAAGGAGCTCATCTTTTGATCTGGATCACCTTGAACAGAGCTCTGGAGCAAAGATGCTCAATAAGGGAATTAAACAAGGACATATGCCCTACCTGCCAGAGGGCCTCTGTACAACAATGCTATCCCTTTCTTCTAGATCAATTGTCCTCCCATCATCATCTCCCTGTCAATCCATAATGCTCTCCTTAATCCACCCCTATTTTGTCTGCCTATCCTCCAAAACACAGCTTGGCTCACTCAAAGCCTCCCTCCTCTATTTTAGTCGCTGAGAATGTGTGCCTCCCATTTTAATACATAGTCTCTTGGCCTCTTCTGTCCCACAGCTTTTCCTGGATCTAAAGTGAAAATGCTGGAGGCCAGAGATTTTTATCTTGTACCTCTTATGCAGCTCCCTCTCTCAATCCTTGTCTCTTACCCACTCTGAAAAAGACCCAAAGGTGCTAAAAAAAAAAAAAAAAAAAAAAACCCCAATAATTAGTATTAATGCCAAGAGAGGGGTCAGGCAAAAACACCCGTTTTATGTAGGACAAAACAGTACCACTCTGTAGGAAAAAGCAAAACTGTCCATGGTTTAAATACCACTACAGGAAGGGTGGAATGGAGAGTTACTGTTTACTGGGTATGGTTTTGGTCCTGCAGGATAAAAAGAGTTCTAGAGATGAATGCAGGCGATGGTTGCCCAACAGTGTGTTCTTGATACCACTAAGCTGTGCGATTAAAAATGGTCAGATAGTAAATGTCATATTATATATGCTTCATCACATAAGATTTAATTATTTAAAAGGTATTCAATTATTTTAAAATACTTAAAATATATTTTTTAAGATTTTAGCAGCGCCTGGGTGGCTCTGTCATTTGAGCAGCTGCGTTCAGCTATGGTCATGATCCCGGGGGTCCTGGAACAGAGCCCCCACATCAGGCTCCATGCTCAGTGGGGGTCTGCTTCTCCCTCTCCCTCTCTCTCTCTCTTTCATAAATAAATTAAAATCTTTAAAAATACTTGAGAGGAACACCTGGGTGGCTCATGGCTCAACAGTTTAGTGTCTGCCTTAGGCTTGGGGCATGATCCCGGGATTCTGGAATCGAATTCCACGTTGGGCTCCTTGCGGGGAGCCTGCTTCTCCCTCTGCCTATGTCTCTGCTTCTCTCGCTGTTTCTCATGAATGAATAAGTAAAATATTTTTAAAAAATATTTGAGAGAGAGAAAGCACAATAGAGAGAGCAAGCGAGTACTTGCACACACGTGGAGAGCAGGCGAAACGGAAGGGCAGAGAGTGGGAGAAGCAGGCTCCCCACTGAGCAGGGAGGACCCAGGGGCTTGTTCCTAGGACCCCAGGGACCATAACCCAAGCCAAAGGCAGATGCTCAATCAACTGAGCCACTCAGGTGCCCCTTAAAAATGTAAGATTTTATTTATTTATTCATGAGAGACACAGAGAGAGAGAGAGGCAGAGACACAAGCAGAGGAAGAAGCAGGCTCCACGCAAGGAGCCCGATGTGGGACTCGATCCCAGAATTCCAGGACCCAAGCCTAAGGCAGACGCTTAACCGCTGAGCCACCCAGGCATCCCCAGGTGCCCCTTAAAATTATTTTTAATTTAGGGGTGCCCGGCTGACTCAGTTTGTAGAGCACTCAATTATTACAACCTTGGGGGTTGTAATTTTGAGGCCCCGTTGGGTGTAGAGATTACTTAAAAATAAAATCGTATAAATAAATAGATAAGTTATTTTTAATTTAAAGGTTTGTTTTTTTTTTTAAATTGGGGCACCTGGGTGGATCAGTTGGTTAAGCTTCTGCCTTTGGCTAGATTCGTGGTCCTAGGGTCCTCGGATCAAGCCCCACAGTCAGGCTCCCTACTCAGCAGGAAGTCTGCTTCTCTCTGCCCCTCCCCCCTGCTCATGCTCTGTCTTGCTTACTCGCTCTCTCAAATAAACTTTTTTTAATTTCAAAATTTTTTTAGTTTAAAATTCTCTTAAAATACTAAGGAAAAAGTTTAAATATAAAAGCTCCTGGAGAGGGATGCGTAGGTGGCTCAGTGGTTTAGCGCCTACCTTCGGCTCAGGGCATGATCCTGGAGTTCCAGGATCGAGTCCCACATCGGGCTCCCTGCATGGAGCCTGCTTCTCCCTCTGCCTATGTCTCTGTATCTCTCTCATGAATAAGAAAATCTTTTAAAAAAATAAAATAAAAGCTCCTGGAGAAAAATGAACTGATAAGTTGTATTTCCTTCCATCTTCACTCTTAAGACTGGTCTTTCACTTGTTCTACATTGTATTTCTAAAACCTGGCAGAGGGCATGGCACACAATAGTAGACTCTGAATATATAAAATGAGTGAACATGGGATCCCTGGGTGGCGCAGCGGTTTGGCGCCTGCCTTTGGCCCGGGGCGTGATCCTGGAGACCCGGGGTTGAGTCCCACGTCGGGCTCCCGGTGCATGGAGCCTGCTTCTCCCTCTGCCTGTGTCTCTGCCTCTCTCTCTCTCTCTCTCTGTGACTATCATAAATAAATAAAAATTGAAAAAAAAATAAATAAATAAAATAAAATAAAATGAGTGAACATACGGGTGCATGAATGAACGAATACACCATGAGAGGTACCAAACTTCACAGCAAAATGCTAGCTATCTCACCAGTCTGTACATCTTGTTAACTATTTCCTTATGTGGAATTTGGCTGTAAATATGTATCTTTAACATCTCTCCTCCCCCCCCTGCAAAATTTGCTAATGATTGAGTGGCAAAGTGCCCCCCACGCCCCCCCCCCCATACCCAGGCTACAGTTGCTGACCATGGGATGTTTTAAAAAGAGCAAATGAGCCTGGGCCTAGACAGGCTCCATTCTTCCTCTAGTTAGAAGTTTAAATTTAGCAAACTACTCATTCAAGATAGTGAGGGGCAAGAGTAGGAAAGTGAAAAAAATATATCTCATAGAGACATAGTATGTTTATGAAGATCATCATATTCCACCTGTCTGCCCCAGCTGATTCTGGACAGGTTATCACTCTACCCTATTCAATCTAAAAAGCCAGGAGCAGCAGCTTTGAATCAAATGGTAATAACCACAAGCAGGAAAACCCTCTAAATAAAATGACTATAGTCAGCTAGATTTTCCCTTCTTTTAACATTCAATAAAGAAGTTGCTGGTATGGACACTCGGCATAAGGAGTCAAGAGAATATTCTTCCGAATGCTGCTGCCTCCCCAAGCCCACATTCCTAGTCTAGTCTCTGCTCAGAACACACTGGCTGTAGCCACCAACAGTCTGGTCTGCGAAGGATCATCTCTACTCTTTAATTTCGGGTTCTGTCTCCAAATCCTGCCAAAGCAACTGCTCTATTATAGTTGGACTTCTCCTCCCAAACAACTTAGAGACCTGGAGGAGGAAGCAGAATAAATATTTCTAGCTCCGAACAGACATCCTCACCAAGTTTACTCCACCCCGCCAGCCCCCACTTGAGTTCTTGTCTCTCCTCATTTTGTCCTCTTCATCTTCAGAGTACCTCATGGGAAGTTAAGGAGCCCCTAGCAATCCCAGACACCACTCCAGAAAAGAGGCAACACACATCATTCCACATAAACTAATTGTAAAACCCTTTATAGTAACTGATTAAAGTCACAAGCCTGTTAAATGGCCAAAAGCCACATCCGGATTGGAAGCCCTTCCTCTTCCCACCCCACTAAGAGGAGATTCAATCCTTAGTCCCTAGACTGAAATTTCGAAAGGGGCAAGAGGTCTGTTTGAGTGGGTGTGTGTGCACCCTTTGAGCCGGGAGGGCCCAAGAGGAAGCGGACATCAAGGTGGGTTCTCTCTCTAGTCTGGGGGACAAGGGAAAGGGAGGCCACTGAGGCTTTGCCCTCTACAAGGGCATAGGAAGGGAAACAATTTGTGTAGGCACTTCCTGGGCATCCAGGGATCCCCAACTTCTGAAAGGCTACTTTGTTAGCTTACCAAGAGCTGAACGTCAAGGCAAACATCCCATCTCCCACCAGGTGGGGGAAGCTGCTCTCATTTCTTCCTTCCTCAGACCCCCAAGGACTCAAGAGTCCCCTTCATTCTGAACTTATTTTTTATTTTTTTATTTTTTAAAAGATTTTATTTATTCATGAGAGACACAGAGAAAGAGGCAGAGACACAGGCAGAAGGAGAAGCAGACTCCCCGCAGGGAGCCTAATGCAGGACTCGATCTCAGGACGCTGGGATCACGATGTGAGCAGAAGGCAGATGCTCAACCACTAAACCACCCAGGCATCCCTCATTCTGAATTCTTATAACACTTACCTCATCTGCAGAATTAAGGTGGTTCCTCTTTCCCCAGTGTCCCTACCCTACCTTTTACAGTAGCCCCTAAGTGTGAAGTTTCATCTGGCCTGGGTTCAGGGCATAAGCAACAGAATATATGGCCCACTCCCTTGAGGAACATTCTCCACCACGCTTATGCATTTTCTTCAAGTCTTTTGTCTGACATGATGGAGTCCATAACCCAAGGGCTCTGGGGAGATTGCCCTGGTGAGCTTCATCTCCCTCTCCCAAAAAGTGGCTTTTCCTTTCAGCATACAGGTCATTAAAGCATCCTACATATAAATCCCCTTCAGTATGCCTATCCATCATTGTTCCACAAAAAATACATGTCATAGTCACAGAAGAATCCTTAAAACACCGCACTCATGGCCTTAGATTATGCCCCAAGCTGCCCCAGTACAAAGACAGGAGGCAGAGAGGTCGTATCTAAAACAAATAATAGCAATAATAATAGTTAATGTGTAATAACATGGGTTCACAGTTACAGAAATTAAGGCTTAAGAAGATTAACTTCTGCAGTTTCGGTCATTGCCTGACTCCAAAGCTCTTGCTTTTTAAACCCTGAGCTCTCTCTCCTGAGAGACCTTTCCTCCAGTCCTCTAAGAGGGTGGAAGGAGGCACCTAGGGTAGGTCGGGAGACCCTGACCTAATAGAGCTTCCTCCCTCCTTTAGCCTCAAAAGGTCAGAATGATTCCTGTCCACCAGCTCCTGCTGCCAAAGTGCTCAGACCCCACAAACAACCTTTACACCATTTTTTCCTGAATCCCGATTTCTCCTCTGCATCCATTTCTAACTACATCCAATCAACTGACTATCCAATCAAATTTCACTCACACTTAACATTTTCCATTTCAAGTGGTCAAAACATCTGGATGAAGAACCAATTTTTCAACTGGAACTTACTCAAAATGAATAAAAACTGAAGTTTTCCTTCACCCTCTTTTCCTACCGAAATATTGAGAGGGCTGACTAGAATCCCACCAGACAGACCTGGTATAGGAAAGAGATCCTCCACTTCTGTCTCCACTCAGAGAGATCTCCACACCCTTCTCCCAAATATGAGCAAAATTCACATCCACCCATTCTGACAGGTCCCTTATATGCCTTTGGCCACCAAAATGCCACTTGTCTAATAATCAAACTTGTCCTTAGGCATCTTGCAAACACCTTGACATACCAGCCAAATTTCTTATTATCCAGCTGTTTGCTCTGTATTTAATTCAAAACCAGGTTACCACTAATGGTTTGCCATACTCTCTGCTCTCTGCCCTACAACCAGAACATCAAATCCTGGAAGACTGGACTTCTGTGATAGGACTACATTTCTGGTGGCTGGTGGAATGTGTTCTGTGAAGTTATATTTCCGTGTTTTGCAATCAGGTGTTCTCCAACTGTATTAAAATGATGAGAGCCAGACCTACGTTTCTCCTGTGATTTGCCCACAATCAACACACACTATTTCAGTGGTCTGTGTTTAGGGTTAAAGCCTGTTATGCCGGGGCTGACCAGATGGCTCAACGGTTTAGCGCTGCCTTCAGCCCAGGGCATGATCCTGGAGACCCAGGATTGAATCCCACATCCGGCTCCCTGCATGGAGCCTGCTTCTCCCTCTGCCTGTGTCTCTGCCTCTGTGTCTCTCATGAATAAATAAAAATCTTAAAAAAAGAAAAAGCCTGGGCAGCCCAGGTGGCTCAGCGGTTTAGCACCGCCTTCAGCCCAGGGTGTGATCCAGGAGACCAGGGATCGAGTCCCAGGTCAGGCTCCCTGCATGGAGCCTGCTTCTTGCTCTGCCTCTCTCTGTCTCTCATAAATAAATAAAATCTTAAAAAAAAAAGCCTGTTGTGCCTTCATTCATCAACTATTTATTGCAAACCTACTAGCTGCAAACAGGAGGTCTTACGAAGCTGGCTCTGCTTGTTCCATACTAGGATGACCCCTCCTACTCACTAGAAAAGCAGAGCCCCCACTCTGAACAAAATCTGAGGGAACATTCAAGCTCTTCTATTGGAATGGAGTTAGCAAACTTGGGACTGAACATCTTCTGCTGGCACTGTCTTCCTTGCAGTGGTATGTTATCACAGACGCTCCCCCAGTATGATCTTTTTCTAGCCAAATCGAACTTTTTATCAGTAACCAAAGGGGCATGCGCTCTCTTGAGTGCCTGTTTTTTGAGACCTTTTCTTGCTTTTGTTTTGACAGGCATTTTAAAAGGTGTGGGGGAGGAGAGGAAATGTGCTCAGCACAGGTGGAAATGGTGTGCAAACCTGACATTAACATGGAGTCAGACACTGGCTGGGACCCCAGAAAACTCTTGCAAGCCCAGTCAGTGGCCCCCCTGGAGGACCTGTTGTCTCTCTTTTACAACACGAATAAAAAACCCACCCTAGAACCTCTGGTAACTGTCCCTTTGTTATTATTCCAATCAGCCTTTGGGACATGGAGGCAGGCAATTTTCTAAAGATTACTGGACCCTGTTAACTCTTCCAGCTCTGTGCCCTGTTGCCAAGGGAGGGGCCTCAGCTCCTGGGAGAGGGCAACCACTACATGCACCTCCATTTTCTCTCCACCTCCCATCCTCTTTTTTCCTTACCCCTCTCTCTCCCACCCTCTCCACTCGCCTTGGCCTTTGAATGGAAAGGTCTGCAGACAGGCAGGGTGCTCGGAAGGGCTGCGCCAGCAACCGGGGAGCGCTCCACGTGGGCGAGGTTGGGGATCTGGGGCGACCGGACCGGGGCGAAGCTGCGGGCGCGCCGCGGCCGGGGGTTCTCGGGGACCCCGGGGGAAGGCAGCCCCGCCGGGAACCCCCCGGCTGCGGGGGGCGCGGGGGCGTGGAGCGGGCAGAGACTGGGGGGCCGCCCGGAGCAGCTGCGGGCCCGGGAAAGGTCAGGGCAGCGGGGCCGCCGCGGGCTCTCCAGGAAGCGCCTACAGCGCCTCCGCGACTTTCTCTGCTTTTTGAAAAGGGGAAGGGAAGGCAGGCAACTCCGACAGCAGCAGGAGCCTTGCCCTGCGCCCAGTCCCCCACCCGCCTTTTAAAGCTGCCGTGTGCGACCCCTTCTCCCGTGGGTCGCTGGGCGCCTCCAGCCGCTTCTCTTTTAAAGGGAAGCGGGAACTCCACCCCAACCCCCATCTCTCTCTCTCTCTTTTTTTCCCCCGTCTGGAATTTCCAACCCCGGACTAACTCGTCTGATTTCTCCAGTCTCCCCTGCTACTTTTTTTCCTCCTCTTTTTTCCTCCCTAACACTCCCATCGCAAATTCTAAGCTGCACTTTCTGGAAGACATTAGCCACATTTTAAGAATCTTTTAAGAGGATGGGGAGCGAACAAGACGGAATTCAAATCCTAACAGCTGGCAAAATGTTCTTCAAACGCCTTTGGTTCATACATTCATTCTAATGATACCACTACCACCATCCCCCATACAAAAACCAGAGATATAACCAATGTCCACCTTCAGAAAAAAACAAAAAAAATTAAAAAATTAAAAAACTCCAAATTTCACACAGCACTTGCTGGGCTTCCTTCCCCCCTTTTCATTCAACTAAACCAAATCTGAAATTTTTTTTCTGATTTTTTAAAATTCTATACTCACTAGCCTATCTCAATGGTATCTTTGTCAACTGTTACACACTGAAGTTCAGAATAAACGCTAAAAAATAAGCCTCAAAAGTACCCAAACACATAAAATAGATTCAAATGACATATATTAAGGTAATTTAAAAAGATTAGAAGCTCAGAACCCTTGAATCAAGATTCTTCCAATTGCTAATGTCATGTATTTCATCTCTGAAACATAATTATAAGAATGTTTTCCTCTTCTTCCACCAAAAGCTGTGCCATTAAAACTTTACATTTGGAACAGTTAACTATACTTTGAATAAATTAGTGATGGGAATTACAATTCTTCCCAGCCTTTCCTCCAAAGTTCTCCATCTGAGAAAGCATTAGAATAAAATTTCATCTTTCTACTTTGGGTCAGAAAATAAAGCGTTCTAGAAACCTACCACTCTCCCAGTGGACAAATACACTGCCTTTAGGAAAATACCTTGAAATACTGTGCACTAAATGATAACAAGTTAAGGGATTCCCTACCAGTGAAGAAAACATAATTTATGAATTTGTAAGGTTTACTTTCTAGGTAGGAATTAAAATGTGAGAGAATTTCCACCTTCCCTCCAAACAGAGCTGAAAAATTTAAGAAACAACCATTGTTAAGTTTATTTAAAAGCAAAAAAAAAAAACCTAATAGAAAAACTTTTACTAAAAATGTCATAAACTGTTTCTACTTTAAGCTTACTAGTTAAATACAGGTCAGATCTATCAACTACAACCAGTGAAGTGCCTGAAAATCCTCCCACTCCACTTTTTTACTTCTTTGTTTTTTTTTTAGACATTCCCTTGCTTCTTAACCCCCTCCTTATAGTTCATTTTCAGCCCCTAAGAACAAATTTCATTAAAGACAAATCCATTTCTGAAAGCAACATCTTTTTGCTTGTTTTAAAAACATTTAGTGATCCAATTGCTTCAGAGCAAATCATTTAAAATTAAAAATATTTTTGCCTCATACAAGACATCCCATCACACAGATTTTCAAAGCTGCTAACTTCAGGAAATTAAACTGTAAAATCAGAATAAAGTTTAAGTATTTTCTGAGAGTTCTTACACTTCTATGGTTCTGACACCAATTTCTGGTTTTGGTTTTTGTTTTTAAATACTTGGAAAATTAAGGGAAAGTGTTCAGCCCACCTCATTTTAAGTCAGCTTAGAGAAAGAACCACCATTAACCTGCCTAAGAAATTCAGTCATTTAAGTCGAACACATTTCATGCAGAGAAATGCAGTACATCTCTTGCATTTTTTTCTTAACACCTTTTATTTTGTGACACTTGACAGTATGTATGCTATCTTTAGGTCACATTCCTCTAGAAAAAGGCATGCACAGTGGCAAATGAAACAAAAGTTCAATTCCTTTAAAAAGCAAGTCATTTCCCAAAATAAACAAGTCTAAAATGGGACCCCCCCCCCACCTTAACTACTCTTCCATCTCTCAAAATAAAACACATACAAATCCTTTCCACAATTGTTTTCAAACTGCTTTTGGCTTTTCCCAGTGTCCTAATATTTGACAGTAAATATATACAAATTCTCAACCAAAAGACAAAACTGTTTGCCAAAATTCCAACACTGTCTCAGAGAGTTTGGGAAGGTGGGAGAAATTTTATATCATCCATTTAAAATATCAAATTAATGTTCTCAGTTTCAAGGCATGTGCTCAGTCTTTTGGGTTCTTTAAAAAGTACAAACTATATCAAACAGATACAAAGTTAGAACAAAATGAATTAATAGTTCAAAATCAGAGGATGCTAAGGTAACTGCCTATTACCTTTTGTTTAATTCCCCTCTCAAAAACAAACAAAAAACAGGAACACTTAGGTTATTAGATTTTTATGAATCTCTTAGAAATGTTTAAAGTCATTAACTTATTTGAAACTGAGTGTATCCAAAAGTTGCTTCTATTTTTTCAAACAGTGAAAACAAGAGTGTATATAAATATATACACACACACACATATATAAAATACACAGTTGTTCATGTTCCTTAAAATATTAGTCATAGTTAATTAACTAGTTCCTGGTCTATATATCCATGAGATTGAAAAAGCCAGGAACAGACCAACTAAAGAAAGTTTTCAGACAGACTGAGAACACATACCACAAAATGCTTCCTTCAAAGAACACAAAATGATAGAGCAAACTGACTTCATGAAAACAAACTTTTTTTAAAATCCTCAAACTTCAAAAATTGATTCATTCTAGAAAAATGAAGTGCCTTCTCAACCACCCCACAAACACACACACACACACACACACACACAACTAACTCAGTGTGCTCAAAAAATTATTTCAGGGCAGGAGAGAGAACACACAAAAGATGGAATTTAATATGGATGTGGAAAGGAAGATTTTGTTCCCACTCTTACAAATCCCACCCCTTCCTAACTCAAAAGCGCCCTAAGTCATGCATTTTGGAGGGAACAAGAAGGAGCCTAAAAATGGCTTGAAAGCAAGCAGATGGCTTAGGGGGAAAAGATCCATAAATACAGAGCACCATGGAAATTAAAATATAAATGTTTGGGGTCCCATTTCATCACATTTTGCAATTTCTCTTGCTTTCACTTCATTCCCTTTAAAATTTAAACCATCCAGAAGAGCAAAAGGGAAAAAAAAAATCCCACGTCAGAATTCCAGTTATTCTGGACATTTCTCATCAACATATTTCAAACGCTGAGCTTTTAGCTCAAATATCCAGTTTTCTCAATAAATCCACTGGTGTCAGTATGTTTCTCTCATTCCCATCTCCAGGAAATGTTTCAAAATAATAAATAAGACTTTTTCTCTTCCTTCCGATTTTATTGCCTCTTTACTACTAACTCTAATTGCCTTTCCAATAAGAGTATTTGAAGCTTTTGAGGTTAAATCACAGGCTCTATAAACATAGTTACAAGCCATATTGATCATCTATAGATACAATAGTTCCAAGTTACTTAAAATATCTCAAGCTAAACCTACTGGACCGATTTTTATCTCACTTATACTTTACAGTTAAAACTTCACAGGCTCAAAAAAAAACCAAACAAAACCCAAAAAACTGCCACCCACCTCCACTTTCCCACCCAGAAAAAGCCAGGATTATTCTAAATGCAGCAAGTTTCTAGTTGAAATGAGAGGGAGAACACACCTAGGGAGGGGATGGGGGAGAGAACCGGAGGATCAAAGATTTCCTGGGGGCAGCAACAGGAGGGAAAACTCTTCACTGTCAACATGTTTAAAGTCAGATTTGAGAAAGCAGAAACTCTGCCCCTATACTTCCCAGCCAGAGTTCAATGAAAGATCTGAAAGCCACCATGAACCAGATTTAGGGATACCATGATAGAGATACCCCACTTTGCTTAAATGAGTAGGAAGGTATTGGGACACACATACACACACTCACTCTGTCTCACTCAATCTCCCTCTCTCTCACAATTCATCCAGGGAGTTCTAGACCCTCCAAAGAGCCCCAGCTCACAGCCTGAACACAAAGCTCTCACCCCAGATGGTCCCCTTATAACAATGGACTGAAGGAGTGGGGGTAGGGGGGCTCGGAAAGGATCGCACAGCCAAAGCATATTCTTTGCAAAATCCAGTTGGGAGGGGAGGGCGTGTGATGTGAAGGGCTAGGGCTAGGGGTCTGGAAAAAAAATGCCCTTGCCTGTTGCAGAAATACACATATAACACAAGCATAAGGGAATTCTTTTGGGGGCAGGAATTCATTTTACTTCTCCTAGGAAGTCAAAGGGATCCCCCCCCCATCCACTTAAGAATTATGCTAAAGGACGGGTTGGGGAAAAAAAAAAGGAGGCCTGCTAGAAGTTGCAGAAATGTCGAGTTGCAACTCTTCAAAGATTTTTAGCTTCCCACAAAAATGGCCCCACACACCTTGAACAAACTCCACAAGGTTTTTCTATTGATTTTTTTTGCCTTTTACTTCTCCAAATACCATCTCTCAGCCCACCCCAACCCCAGCTTATTTTTTACAAGCTGTAAACCACCCATTACAAGATCTTAGCCAATCTTCCCTCCCTGCCCCCAACATCCGGAGTTGGGGGTGGGAAGGCCAGTAATGGGTTTCTTCCACTGGAGACACTATGGACCCCTTAACACAACCTCTAAGCGCCCCCAGGTTGCCTCCCTTCTTCGTCGAAGAGCCCTTTCCTACCTTTGTTTTTTGGGGACCGAGTGTTCAATCTCTAGGCGTTTCCCTTGCAATTCGACTTTCCCTAAAGATTAAAAAAAAAAAAAAAAAAGACAATATAAGATCTTGAACAGGGGTGTGGGGTGGGAAAAGGATAAAGAGGGTAATTCAGGAGTTACTGTGATCAGAGATCTGCCTAGGAATCCAGGCAGTGGGTTCCGTGGCCGGACGCGAAACGGTCGCGCTGGGAATGGTGGAAATCTATAAATTCGTTATTGTGTTTTGTTAATTTTCGTTTTGTTCTGTTCTCTCGCCGAGGTCACTTGGGTCGTGGATGGCTGCGGGCGCCCGATCTGGGAGGCGGGGGGCGGCCGGGGCGTGGGTGGGGGCGGGCTGCCTCTCGGCCCCCGGAGGTGGGGAGCAGGGGCCGGGGAGAGAAAGGGCTCCTCGGTGCTCCCAAAGTGCGTTGCGGGGGAGGGGTGCAGCACGAAACTTTAGTTCCCCGTGCGGCCGCAGAGAAGGGCTCCGGGCGGCGAGGCGCTCACCTGTCGGGGCCGGTGGCGGGCCGAGGCCCTGGGGGAGCGGAGCGGGGCCCCGCGGGGAGGGTCCCCGGCGGCCGCGGCGCGCGCCTCTCGGCCCAGCCTGGGCGTCTCGGGAAGCAGCATGGCGACCCGCCGCCGCCGCCGCCGCGCCACCCCGCTCACGCCCCACTTTCAAATCAAAATGGCTCAAGCCCAGGCCCAGGGCGGGAGGCGGGACCCCCCTTCCTCTCCGGTCCCGCCCGAAGGCTGCCGTCCCACTGGGAACCGGGGAGCTCGGGGACGGCGCGGGGACCTCTTCCCCGCCCGGAAAGGCCTAGGGCCGAGGAGAGGGAGCTGGGGGTGGGTGGGGGTGGGTGGGGGTGGTGTTCGCGTGGGGGGCGGGGGCGGGGGTCCGGCCTCGGGTACACGGGGGTGCAGGGGAATAACGCCCCAGACGGGGGCCGCCCGAGTGGGAACCCCCACAGACACACCGCCAGTGGGGCCCCCGCCCCGTCGGTGGGGGGCAGGGGCGGCCTTCCGAAAGCCTCCGGCCTCCGCTCGGGCTGGGAGGAAAGGGTGAGGGGGTCCGGGCTATTTCCGCGCGGGGGGCGCGGGGGGACGCAGGGGGCGTCGAAAGAGGCGGGCGGAGGGTCGATGGCGAGGCCAAGCGGCGCAGGCCGGGGACAGAGAGGAGTTGGCGGGCAGGGAGCCGGGGAGGGCCGGGGGCGTCGTGCTGGCTTCTGCGGGGAGGTGGGCGCGCTCTTACCGGAGAAAGTTTCGATGGCCTTCATTGCCCAGTGCTCGTCGGGGCAGTCCACGAAGGCATAGCCCGATTTGACCAAGAACTGGCCGCTGTAGGAGATCTTGTGCTCCGCAAACACTTTCTCCAAGTCCGCGGGGGTCACGCTCTCGTTGAGGTTGCCGATGTACAGCTTGTTCATGGTGGCGGTGTCGGGGCGGGACGCGGTCCCTTGGCAAGGCCGAGCGGGCGGGCGCGGGCGCGGGCGGCGAGCCTCCTAGGCCGAGAGGCGGGAGGCCGGCGGCGGCAGCCGCAAACTTTCTTTGCACCCCACCCCTGAAGTTGTCCGGAGCCCGCGGCGCGGAGGGCGGCCTGAGGGCGCGCAGAGGTCGCGGGAGAGTTCGGGGAGGCCCGGGAGAAGTGCCCGCGGCGCGCTGGGAGGCGGACGACGCGGCGCTGCTCCTTCCCTTCTGTCCGAAACCCCTCCGAGCGGGCTGGTGTGTCACGTTTCTCCGCGGCCGCCCTGGCGCCGCCTCTAAATAAAATCGACTTGAAAAAAAATGGAGCGGAAAAAAAAAAAAAAAAGGCGAAGCCACGTGGTGAAAGCCCCCACCCACCCGGCTCGGGAAGACCCCCGACGCCTCTGGGCCCACCGGCCCTCCGGCCCGGCCCAGCCCACCGATCTCCAGCCCCGGGTGGGAAGGGAGGGGGCACTCAACCCCCCCCCACCCCGGGCGGGGAACTGGGCGGTGGGGGCTGCGTTCCCGAAGCTCTAATTGCCCCCTCCCCCTTGGCAAGAATCTGGCCCCTAGGGAGGCGCCCCGCCCCCACCCATCCCCCTACCCCGGGCCCGGCTGGGGGAGGGCGGTCGGGCCCAGAATCTCCCACCTCTTTATGGGTGAAATGTGCGGTTATTTTTTATTCGTGTGGGGGTCGGGGCGGGCGTGGGGGGCGAGAGTTTCCCCACCCTACCCCGGTTAACTGCTAGCGACTGACAGGCGGGGAACGGCCGAGATAGACAAAGAGAAGCCGAGGACTCTGGGGTCTCCAGGCGGGGGTCGCGCAAGCCGGTGATTTTTAAAGAAAGGCGCTCTTCCCCTAGATTTTTAAGTGAGGGGTCTCGGCCTCGCCCGCCCCGGCCCCGGGAGACTCCCCTGCCTCCGGGAATCCGGCACCGAAGGACCCTGCGAGCGCGGGACCGGGAAGCTGGGAACACGGGGGACCGCGGCCGGGAAGCAGGGCTCCGCAGGAAACCGCGTTTCGGGGTTCCCACGGGAGAAGGAAGGGTGGCTCGCCCCCGGGGCTCGGCTGCCCAACGACACCGTCCCGGGGTCCTGGGGGGACGCGCGGCTCCGGCCCAAGCTGACCCCAGTTGAGAGGGAGGGGTGAAGGGGAGGAGGAGGAGTGGTAGCGGGAGCAGACCCGAGCGGACCGCAGAGGGGACGTCTCCGGGAGGGAGTGACCGGGCGGAGATCCGAACGCTCCCCGTCTCCCTCCCGGGCGCGGGGGCAGACAGGTGGAGTCCCCTCCCGCCCGCCCCACCCAGCCCGGCGACCGCGGCTCTCGCGGCGCCGGGTTCGGGGCTCGGAACTTTGTTTGGGGCGCAGCGTTCGGATCCGGGCGGGAAGGCGGGAGAGGGGCCGGGGGCGGGGGGCCGAGCGCCGAGGCCCCGCCCACGTCCCCAGGTCAGACCCGCGGGGGGAGGGGGTAATTTCCGCTCGGCGCTCGGGGAAGCGAGGGGCGGGAGCTTCGGGGAGGGGGCGGCGGCCCCTCCCCCGCCCGTTCCCGGGGAGGGGGAAGCGGATCCGCCCTGGTCCCTTTCCTCGCCTTTGACCAACTCGCTCCGGATCCTCCGGCCCCGGGAGCCCGAGGGACGGACCCGACTGGGCAAGGGGCGACACGTGGGCGGGCGCACCCCGTCTCGGCGGTGGGGGAGGGGGCCGTCCGCCGCGCGTTTCGGAGTCCGGGAGAGGCGGCGGAGAGCGGGACGCGCGGTCCACGCGCAACCAGGATCCCGGGCCGAGTGGCGGGCGAGGGCAACGAGTTTCCAGTGGAGGGGGCTGGGCCGGCGCCGGGGGGCGGGGGGTGGCGGGGAGCGCGGCCCGGGGACCCCGGAGCTCCCCTGCCCGGGGGCGGGGGGCGGAGGGGGTGGACCCCCAGTAATGCCAGACTCTCCCTGGACTGGGCGGAAGCTCGGGTTTTGCTCTGGCTTGTGCGGGTGGGAGAAACAATTCTGTCGGGGGCACGCGTGCTGCGAGGGCAGGTGAGGAAGGGGGTCACTCTCCCTTTCCCCGTCCCCGACCCCATTGTCTCAGTCGCCTGCGGCCCGGGCCGACTCCGCAACACGTGTTGGCTGCACTGATATGAATGCCTTGGATTTTTTTTCCTTGTTATTATTTTTTTGTTTGCAGAGTCAGGGAGCTGACTCCCGACTTGGGCGCACCGCTCCTCTGCCAGACGATTTTTATACCGTTCAAAAAGTCGGGAGTTAAAAGACCACACGCCGCACCTTTGTCCCCCTCCCGGTTTTCCCCGCGCGCTGCAAAGAAACGGGGCTTGGGCGTGGGGGGAGGGCTTCCAACTCGGTTTCTCCATCTCCACCACCTTCAAAACCCACTCTCCAAATCCGCGTTTTGTTCTAGCCAGCCACGTGTTTGTTGGATTTGGGGGCTTGTGATTTTTTTTTTTTCTTTGCATGGGGCAACAGAAAATACTATGAGCTGTTAGTTGCTGAGTAGAAAAAGAATGTTTTCTCTGCAAGAAGGTGGGCGACATCTGGATCCCACCCCCCACACCTCCTGCGACCCCCTCCCCACCGTTTCTGACTCTCAATATTTAGTCAGCTCTTAGACCATAATTTTCACACAAACCAACGAGCTGGAAACGG
Source organism: Canis lupus baileyi (assembly GCF_048164855.1). Taxonomy (NCBI): domain Eukaryota; kingdom Metazoa; phylum Chordata; class Mammalia; order Carnivora; family Canidae; genus Canis; species Canis lupus. The sequence continues at coordinate 35,944,220 of NC_132853.1, forward strand.
TGTCTGCCACATAGTAGGCATTCAGTAAACATTTTTTTAAATGAAAAAAAAAACAGCTAATACAAACTGCAGAGCAAAGAGAATTCAGAGGAAAATTCAGAGTCCAGGAGAAAAAAAAAAAAAAAAATCTTGCCAGAATGTGTGTCTGTTGCCCGGGGACTTTTCTTGGTGATGTGTGTGGACTTTTGAAAGGGCTAAAAGATGGTCTCAGAAAGGCTGTTGTATTCCTTGGCCTCTTCCTAAAAAGGAGCCCCAATCTCCTGAAATCTTCTGTTTTATTGGGGAACAAGGGAGAGGGTCCTAGGCAGGGTACTGCAGTTCCCACAAACTTTGTGCTGTTTCCTTCATTTAATTTAAATCTCTTAAGAATTAATAGAAGCACCTCTCAGGGTTTCTCCCTGGGGAACATGCCCACTACTCTATCTCTTTATTCCTAAAACAAAAGCAAGTTACACCCCACAAAAAAATTTCCATCCAGACCTCTAAAACGCCTGTGAAATGCAGCCCACCTTTTCCTAGCCTAGATTCAAAGGGAAACAAAAATTGTAAAAGTAATCACTGAATTCAGTTCACTTTCAGAATTTTTTCCCATTTAAAAAATATAAAAGAAGTCTAAATGTTAGTTGAAATTAGTTTCTTTTAGATGTTTTAAGATGACAATAAGGGAGAAAATAGACACTTGTGAAAATAAAAAATTTACCAACTATTACTAAATTTAAACTGATTAGTTCTTTTTAAAAAATCAGATGTTCCACTGAATTCTAACCCTCCCCCCCACCCCCACCAAGAGCTTCTGTGTATAGTCAGAGGCTGCAAGAACACAAGAGAGCTGAGACAGCTGGGGTGAGATGCAGATCTTTTTAACCCCCAAATCAGTTTTGCCTCAGTGATCTGGCTATTTTAGGCTGGGGTTGGGGGCACTGAATGATGTTGACTGGTGCTTCATCCCCCCTCTGAGTGAGTCCAGCACTAAAATTAACCTGAGAGTGGGGTTATTTCTTGTCAAGACTCACATTCCCAGGATAGGGATAGGAATGGGCCAACTTGGAGTGCCACAATTTCTCATTCCCCTTTCCTATCTTTCTCCCTTTCTTTTGTTATTGAAGACAACTAATAAACATTGTGTTTGTTTTCCTCTTTTTTTTTTTTTTTCTTGTCCTACACAGCTTCTTTGGGAAAGATTAATCATCAGTACAAAATTAAACTTTGTAAGAATTAAAAATATAGCTGCAGGAGAAATTATTTTCTTTAATCACATCTTTATTTGTATTGTTTTATGCCACCTATTTATTATCTTTGGGATTTTTTTGTTGTTTTGTTTTGTTTGTTCTCCTCTTCCTCTCCCTCCTTCCTCTTCATTTTTCCTGGAGAAATGTTTTGGTCTAGTTACAGGATTCAATTCTCTGAATCCAGAAACCCTGAAACTTGACTCCATTTTAAAGATGGAATTCTGATCCATTTTCCTTCAAGGTGAACATACAAATTGAGAGAGGAAAAAAAAAAAAAAACAAATAAAAGAAAACAACTTTTCTAACAAAATGGAAATATGAAGTGAGAAAATCAGCAATTCCCTTGTCATACAATATGAGTTTTATTTTTAAATGTTTCTTCCCAATATTTGTTCATGGGTAATAGTTTTAGATTTTGTTATCTTATTTGTATATTTTCATTTTTCACTTGCTGTTCAACCAGAAGTAGTCCCCATGTTGCCTGAAAATTTTCATAACTATCATCTTTCACCAACATACAACAGTCTGTCCAGTAGATTTAAGTTAATCATTAATCGTTATTTTTAGATACATGTTACATCAAAAAAAAAAATTTTTTTTTACTTTTGTAAGTAGTGCTGAATAGGTATTTGGGGGCATACAACTTTTTCCTCTCTTAAAATAGCTCATTTGAATAAATCCCCAGAATATATATACTTCTTTTCTAATCTTACATTTATCCATGACTTTCTATTTTTAAAGTTCAGCATATTTTACAAAAGAGAGGACACAAAAAATTGGGAAACAGTTAGGAAGGAAATATATTAAAATAGAACTTTTTTGTATTTTGTTTTCTAGTAAATCCTAATCAGTTTTGAAACAGAATCACAGTTTCTATGAAATATAGAAAAAGAAAAAAATTCACATTTACTGACACAGGGCTACTTAGACTTCACAGTTCTTGGAGGAATTTGTTTTTTGTTTGCTTGGGTTTTATTTATTTTGCTGTTGTTTGCTTGTTTTTTCCTTCTTACTGCCTTGGGATATTTTGTTTCTTCCTGCAACTTGAAGTCTTGGTGTGTTCTTTTAAATGCCTATAAACTTTGAAAAAGTGTAAATTAGTCCCAATTTAAAAGCACATGAAGCATTTTCTCCTGTCAAATAAATAAGGATAATTATGTGTTTAAGATAACTCATAAAATGTAAAGGAATTGTGAGCAGAAAAAGGAAAATTTCTTCCTTCAAATTATTATTGAAAAGTGTTCCATGTTTAAGACCTTAAGAAGAAATGTGTTTATTCCAGAGATAGAAAAGACTCAAGGAGAAAAAAGAACTTTAAGAACAATCATCTGTTTTTCTATGGGTCACACAGCCTGTGTGACAAAACCGCTCAGTGTTTTGTTTTGGCTCGGGTTTGCAATGTAGAAACCTTTAGATAAGGAAGGGAATCGTTTATTTTGTTAACTTTTTAAAAATGGATGTTTCCAAATTCAGTTTATGAGTAAATTAAACTACACCACACTAGCCCTATTGACACATGTACAAGAAATGGTCAATAACATTCCTCACCCTACATGACTATTGCCTTTTGCATTTTTTTCACTCTAAAGTCATTTGGTTAAAAGATAATGAACAATTTTGTTTAGTCCCTATTTGACACAAAATGCAAAATAAGTCCCAGGTTTATTTGGGGGAGGATTGTATAATTCAAGAAAAGACAAGGAAATGTTGTTTTCCAAAATAAAACAAATGGTAAAAAGCAACTAAAGAAAGAGAATCCATACCTCAATATTATTTAAAGTGAACATAGTAATAATAAGATAATTTTGGTACTTGACATCCACAAAGTTTCTAAGTATGTAAATAATTTTAATTCAAAATGCATCAGTTACAACATCAAACTGCATGGAGTTAATTCAGTTTTAGCTACATCTATGCTTTTTAAAACTAAAAGATATTTCTGTTTAGGAAGCAAATTATTTTTGTTTGCTTGTTTAAAATTTTATTCCTGATGAGATTAATTACTTTTACTCTTGTTTCTAGTTAGGATTTTTTTTTTTTTTTTCAGGAGCTATCTGAAATATTTCATAGTGCTTACAGGGGGATGCTGCTATAATTTTTTTTATATTAAAGTTTAAAAATCATATGCACATACTATTTCACTAGTATCTGATCACCAAAATGCTCATTAAAAACATTTCATCTGTCTTTGTAAAACAAACCAGTTCTACAAAGAGAAGGGACCCAGACTAATGGAATATTATTTTGGTTGTTTGACTAAGATATAATTCTAAAAATGATTTCTGATTTTCATGGGTTAATAATCGAGAAAGAGTTTCGGTCCACTTACCTCTCCCAAAAACACTCTCACATTTTTTTCAAGAATTATTATTTACACAACTTAACTTCCATTCTTAAACATAACCTGAAAGCATTTGGTAAGCATTTATATGCAAAATTATTGAATCCATTTTTATTATTTTCTTTTCATTCCTAAAATATGTTTACAAAGTATGTAGGAAACAAATACTAGAGTTATTTCTAAATTGCTTTGAAATGAGGTTCATGATGTCCTTTCCTATCTTCCTCTTCCTCCCTGCCCCTCCCACCGCCCCTCCCCTTTCTCCCCCCCTTTTGTTCCTCCATTTTTCTTCCTACTCCCGACACTGTCAATTCCTTTCCTCCTCCCCCTTTACCTTTACCCTCTTTTTAATTTTTCTTTTTTCTTTGTTACTTCTCTTCCCCTTTTTATTATTCTCTGGGTCCTCTGACCCTCAACTCATTTCTTTCCTCTTTTTAATCAATATACCTATACCAACTTTCTATACTTTTCTTCACTCCTTTCCTTTTCCTTTTTCCTGTCCCTCTATCACTAACTTGCTATCATTCAAACTGTTACTTCTGGTGAAGTGGAAGGCTACAGAGATGTGAGAGTTATTTTATACACCAAAATGAAAAGCTTGTTGCATTTATTAAGGTGAATGTCTATGTGATTCAGACCACAGAGCTCTCTGTTCTCCCAGCATTTATTGTCCTAACATTCACTAGAAACTTTTACTTCTTTGTATCATTTTTCCGCATCTTATGTTGCTTATAACCGATTTTGTTATTAGCATTTTGTGTATCGAATCCTTGAGGGCAAAGCCTATATATCACCCAAGGAGTCCAACACAGTGCTGACAGGTGTCCAAAAATACATAGTAAGTATCTTTTGATACTATCTAGAAAGACATGGTCAGTGTAATCAAATAAAATGCTGTGTTCAGCCCGTAGTGCTTTTTCTTTTTCTCCTTTCTCTCTCCCTCCCTCCCTCCCTCCCTCTCTCTCTCTCTCTCTCTCTCTCATTTTCCTTTCCCTTTTTATTTTTGTAAATACTATACTCCACAATCATCAGGTTAAATACAGGTAAATTCAGTCATTCAAAAGGCTGATTGGTCTACATCAAGAAGAGCAACCAAGGGGTATCTTTTGGCTTGTAGCTCTCTAGTCTCATACCCGTGACTGTCCTGTGCCTGATGTCCATTCACAACCATCCTCTTTCCCTTCTGTCTGGTTATGTAGCCTTGGAGTTCTTCTCCCCTAAGGCTTCAGGCAGTCAATATCAACCATCAAAGTTAGTTGGCACAAACCTTTACTATCCTTATCTCTCTTGATGCCATCCAATCAGGATGACAATCTCAAGGGATAGTCCACATGCACTTCCTGCCAACAGCTCGCTTAGGGTCTTATTTCTGGGAATATAGCTAGCACCCCATTAACCATGTAAAGATTTATTATTTTGTATGTCATCCAAAGCAAGTGTCACCCCCAGACAACCTTCCATCTCACTGATTCCCAGGATGACTGGTATAGCTGTTCCCCATAATAGATGCTTATTGAATACCTACCTATCAATACAGCTATGAACACTAAGGAGAAGGCAAACCAATTTTTATAACAGGCTAAATTAAAGTCAAATTTAAGCAGGTCATGAAAATAGCAAAGTGCTTTTTTTTTGCTTTTGATTTATAATACTCATTACTAGCAAGAATATAGTGAAATAAAACACTCCATACGCTCCATACGGCTGTGTGGGAGAACAAACTTACGACAACAAAAACCTTTAAAAGTTCATATTGTTTGACTTAGAAGTTGCACTTTTGAGCAATTTTCCTAACAAAAATCCAATATATAAAACATTTTATTGAGCCTTAAAAAAAGAAGGAAATTCTGATACCAGCTGCAACGTAGATGAAACTTGAAAACATTACGCTAAGTAAAATAAGCTAGACACAAAGGATAAATATGTAGGAGATACCTTAGAATAGTCAGATTCATAGAGGTAGAAAGTAAAATAGTGGTTATCAGGGACTGGGAAGAAAGGGTGAGGTGGGAAGTTTATGGAGCTTCAACTTGAGGAGAAAGTTCTGGAGATGGATACTGGGATGGTTGCACAACAATGTAAATGTACTTAATGCCAATGAATCTTAACACACTTAAAAATGGTTAAAATTGGGATGCCTGGGTGGCTCTGCATTTGGGCAGCTGCCTTCAGCTCAGGTTGAGATCCCAGGATCGGGGATCAAGTCCTGCATTGGACTCCTATAAGGAGCCTGCTCCTCCCTCTGCCTGTGTCTCTGCCTCTCTTTCTCTGTGTGTGTCTCTCATGAAAAAATAAATAAATATTTTTTTAAATGGTTAAAATTTAAAAATTTTTATGTATACTTTTGTACAGATTTATTCATTTATTTGAGAGAGAGAAAGAGAAAAGCAGGAAGGGCAGAGGGAGAGGGAGAAAGAGAATCCCAAGCAGACTCCCCTCTGTGCACAGAGCCCCTGTTCAGTCTTTTATTGTAGATATTTTGGAAGGCCAAAAAATTTTTTTGTTTTTAAAAATCATAGTAAAGGGGTGCCTGGATGGCTCAGTAGGTTAAGCAGCTGCCTTCAGCTCAAGTCATAATTTCAGGGTCCTGGGATCCAGCTCCACTTCTGGCTCCCTGCTTAGCAGGGAGTCTACTTCTCTCTCTCCTTCTGCCCCTTCCCCTCCCCCTCCTGCATTCGTGCACACTCTTACTATATCTCAAATAAATAAATATTTAAAACAAAAACAAAAAAGGAAAAACTTAGGAGAAGTTAAAAAAAAAGTACATCACAAAATTTAGTATTGGTACTCATAAAATCTGTGCAGTTGGAACCATCTTAAACACAATGACCAAAGCTATATGTACATTAAGGAGTAGAAATTACCTTACAGAAACTCTTGCACATGGATACCTAGAAATGTGTACAAGAATATTCATAGCAGCATTGCTTACATTACTTTTTTTTTTAAGATTTTATCGATTTATTCATGAGAGACAGAGAAAGAGGCAGAGACACAGGCAGAGGGAGAAGCAGGCTCCATGCAGAATGCCCAATGTGGGACTCAATCCCGGGTCTCCAGGATCAGGCCCTGGGCTGAAGGCAGAGCTAAACCACTGAGCCACCCGGCCTGCCCTATTGCTTACATTACAATAACAAACCTTAGAAACCCTATAAATGCCCACCTCCAAGAAGAGTGGATTAAGCAAAGCTGGGTATAGTCATACAATGAAATTTGGTGGCAATCACAATGAAGGAACTTCTGCTCTGTGTATCAAGGTGAGTGAATTTCACAATTCTGACCAACCAACAAACAAAAACAAAAACCTAGAGACTAAAGAATATGTGCATTATGGTTCCATTTATAAAAGTTCAAGAATATGCAAAACTAACATTGTGTTGTTTAGGGATGCATCCAGAAGAGGTTGAAGTTTAAAGAGAAGGAAGAGCCCTGCAGCTGCTTGGCAGCTTGTTAACCACAATGGAGCCCTCTCCCAAGCTGTGGACCAAATGGAAACAATAAAGCTTTTCCCAGAAAAAAAAGAAAAAAGAAAGAATGAATGAAAGAATGAGAGAGGAAGAAAGAAAAAAGAAAAGAAAGAAAAGAAAAAAAGAAAAGAAGAAAAGAAAAGAAAAGAAAAGAAAAGAAAAAAGAAAAGATTCCAAAATGTATGGGACCCCTGGGTGGCTCAGCGCAGTTGAACGCACCTGTCTTCTGCCCAGGGCATGATCCCAGAGTCCTGGGATCGAGTCCCACGTCGGGCTCCCTGCATGGAGCCTGCTTCTCCATCTGCCTGTGTCTCTGCCTCTCTCTCTCTCTCTGTGTGTCTCTCATGAATAAATAAATAAATTATTTTTTAAAATTTCCAGATCATGGTTAATTCTGGGAAGTAGCATAAGGATGATTGTGAGGGGTTCACAGGGCACTTCAAAGATATTGGAGATGGATGTTCTAGTTCTCAGTCTGAGTGGTGGCCACACAAGTGTTGGTTTTCTTATTCTTTTAAACTATACATGAACAGTTTACATTCTCTTTGTTAAATATAAATAGTTCATAACAAAAATTAATGGAAATAATAAAAAGTCTGAAAAACACTGTTAATACTAACTCTTTGGTTTTGAGATTAGTGGATTTCTGTCTATTCCTGTCTTTGTTTCTCCCTCCCTCTCTCTCTTTCTCTTTTCCTGTTTCTCTCTCTCTCTTGACTTGGCTATATTTTTCAAGATTTCTAGATTATTATGTTTTTATAACAAACTTAAGAAAAATGTCGAATGGATATTCAAATGAATCACCCCAGAATACCTTTACAAACTAAATAGGGAAGAGTTTTAGGCCATCTTCTGTTCCAAGATTTTGTTGCAGCCAGAAATCTCCTTCCATTAGGAACCAGTGTTGAGGGTTAACTGCAACTCGCCCTTGATCAATCACGGATGTGGCTTGACTTTAGCTAAAGGTCTGATTAATTATACATGTATTCATAATAAACTGAGATGGTATGTACTGAAACTCAGGACCAGCATGGTAAACAGGAAGCAGGTCCCAGATGCCCACCTGCCCCTCCTGTCCTGGATCTTGCAGATATATTGCTCCTTTCAACTCCCATGCATGAGCATCTTTGTTTTCGGGTGCATTCACTGGAAACCTCTAAGAGTGAAGCCCATTTCTGCCTCATCAGTCCGGGAGGTTCTTGTGAGATCACGCCTTTCAACACACTGGAAACCTAAGGGAACGATCCATGTTGTTTCCCTTCTCTAAGCGAGGTGTTTCCATTATGTTCACCAACTAAGATCTCCTTTATTATTTTTCCATGAGCCCAATGTTTTGAAAACTGTTGCCCATCAAAAAATTCCATTGACCAAGTTGTAAATTCTTCTCATTTTGAGTGGCAAAGCAGAGCTTCTACACAAGAGGGAAGACTTTGTATTATTCCCACCAAAAGTAAAAGGACTTGGAATTGGAATTTGTCCATTCAGTCTTGCCTGGAGCAAATGTCTGATTTGCATTAGATATCCTAACTGACTGGAACTAGTTTACGGACACCACTGTAACCAGTACACCTTCTTTCCCTCCTACTGAGATCCTGGATCTGGGGAGCCTAAGGTTTGAGAAACATTCCTTAGGACCAGCTTTCCTAGTTCCGGCACTTTGCCTGGGAGGAGAGCTGAAGAGAAAAGAAAAGAGAGAGGGAAAAAAAAAAAAAAAAAAAAAAAAAAAAAAAAAAAGAAAAGAGAGAGGATATTGTAAAATGTGGTAAACATCCGAGCTGGGTGGCTTCGTGGTTTCTATTTTATAGGTCAACTAAGCCATAGACAGGCAACAAAACCAGAATTCCAATCTGACTGTCCTGGACCTCAGGTCCTTGCTCTTGCCCTTATATCAGCATTTAAAAATCCTAGTGTATGCAGGGACGTCTGGGTGGCTCAGCAGTTGAGCATCTGTCTTTGGCTCAGGGTATAATCCCGGGGTTGCAGGATTGAGTCCCACATCTGGCTCCCTGCATGGAGCCTGCTTCTCCCTCTGCCTGTGTTTCTGCCTCTCTCTTTCTGTGTCCCTCATGAATAAATAAATAAAATCTTTTTTTTTTAATCTTAAAAAAAATAAAATAAAAACCATAGTGTATGCAGCACCTGGCTGAATGGGTCCATGGAGCATGCAACTCCTGATCTTGGGGTTGTAAGCTGGAACCCCATGTAAGGTGTAACCCCATGTTAGGTTTATTTAAAAATAAAATATTTTAGGGGCACCTGGGTGGCGTGGTCAATTGCGCATCAGACTTGGTTTCGGTTCAGGTCATGAACTCAGGGTCTGGGATTGAGCCCTGCCTCAGATTCCACATTCATCAGGGAGTGTGTTTCTCCCTCTCCCTATGTGCCTCCCCCTGCTCCTGCATTCTCTCTCTCTCCCTCTCTTTCTCAAATAAAGAATTAAAAAAATAATAAAATAAAACATTTCAGGGGCACCTGGCTGACTCAGTCAGTGGAGAATGGTGACTCTTGATCTCAGAGTTGTAATTTCAAGCCCCACGTTAGGTGTAGAGACTACTTAAAAGTAAAAATATTTTAAAAAATAATAAAATAAAATATTTTTAAATTTTTTATTAAAAAAATTAAGTAAATAAAAATCCTAGTGCAGCCCACACATATATTACAATTTTTTTTTAAGATTCATTTATTTTTATTTTAGAGAGAGTGTGGGGAAAGACAGAGGTAAAGGGAGAGAATCCTCAGGAAGACTCCTTGCTGAGTACAGAGCCTACACAGGGCTCTATCCCAGGACTCTGAGATCATGACCTGAGCCGAAATCAAGAGTAAGACACTCAACCAACTTAGCCATCCAGGCACCCCATTACAATTTATTTTATGCAGAGGTGTAAAGACAACTCAACAGAGAAAGGATAATCTTTTCAACAAATAGTATTGCAACAATTAGGTATATATGCAAATATAAATAGATTTCCTTCCACATCCCATCCCAGAAACAAAAATTAACTCAATATACTTAGATGTAATCATTTAGGTCATATATCTAACTGTAAAACCAAAAGCTATAAGGTTTCTAGGAAAAAACCTTTGTGACCTTGAGTTAGGCAAAGATATCTTAGATATGCTACCAAAAGCAAAATTCAGAAAGCCAAACTGATAAATTGGGTTTTATCAAAATTTCCAAAAGGAAAAAAAAAACCCTCTTGCCTCTAGAAGATAATTGTTTAGAGAAAGAAAAGATGAGCCACAGACTGGGAGAAAAATATTTGTGAATCATGCATCTCATAAAGGACTTGTATCCAAAATATATAAAGAACTTTCAAAACTCAATATCAAGAACACAAACAACCTCCTCCCCACAAAATGGGCAAAAAATTTGAACAGACATTTCATATGTCAAATGTTATAAGAACTTCAGAAAACGGTTTCGCAGTGCTCACTTTGGCCACGCATCTATTAAAATTGGAATGATACAGAAAAGATTAGCATGGCCCCTGCATTATGATGACACACAAATTCATGAAGTGTTCCATATTTGTGTGTGTGTGTGTGTTCCATATTTTTTTTTTTTGTGTTCCATATTTTTGATGCAGTTGACATTTGATAAAGTGGACTCTTGTGAACATTATCAGCGGCCATTCACTGTTGCACTGTATGAAGTCTCTGAGGTATAATTAAAAGTTTTTATTGAGCCCCTGGAAAAGAAAGAGAAAACAAAAAAGAAAATAATTTGACAGTTTCTTGAAAAGTTAAACATAAGGAATCCCTGGGTGCCTCAGTGGTTTAGCTCCTACCTTCAGCTCAGGGCATGATCCTGGAGACCCAGGATCCAGTCCCACGTCAGGCTCTCTGCAGGGAGCCTGCTTCTCCCTCTGCCTGTGTCTGCCTCTCTCTCTGTCTCTCATGAATAAATAAATAAAAGATTAAAAAAAGCAAAAGAAAAAAAAGTTAAACATAATCTCAATTGTAGGTATTTCTGCAAGAAAAAGGAAAGCATATGTCCATAAAACATCTTGTCCGCAAATGTTCACAGCAGCTTTATTTGTTATAGCCAAAAATTTGAAACAACCTAAATGTCTGCCAACAGGTAAATGGATAAACAAATTATAATATATCCATATGATGGAAGCATATTACTCAGCATAAAAAGAATAGACTATTGATCATGCTACAAATGAATCTTAAAATCAGTATGCTGAATGAAAGAAGCCAGACAAAAAAAAATACATATGATTCCATTTGCATACAATTTTAGAAACTACAAACTAATCTCTAGTGACAGAAAGCAGGTCAGTGGTTAGAAGATGTGAGCCCGAGAGAGGGCTCCATGAAATTTGGGGAGATAGGGCAGCCCCAGTAGGTGGCTCAGAGATTTAGCGCCGCCTTCAGCCCAGGGTGTGATCCTGGAGACCTGAGATCAAGTCCCACATTGGGCTCTCTGCATGGAGTCCGCTTCTCCTTCTGCCTCTCTCTCTCTCTCTCTAATAAATAAATAAAATCTTTAAAAAAAGAATTGGGGGAGATGGTAAATATGCTCACTACTTTATTTTTTTCACTATTTTATTTTTTTAATTTTTTTTAAGTAGGTGCAGAACTTGAACTCGACCCTGAGATCAAGACCTGAGTGGAGATCAAGAATCGGTTGCTCAGGATGACTGTCTACCATTTGCTTCGATGTGGATGGAACTGGAGGGTATTAGGCTGAGTGAAATACGTCAATCAGAGAAAGACAATCATCATATGGTTTCACTCATATGTGGAATATAAGAAATAGTGAAAGGAACCATAAAAGAAAGAAGGGAAACTGAGTGAGGAAAAATTAAAGAGAAAGTCAAACCATGAGAGACTCCTAACTCTGAGAAACAAAGGGTTGCAGAAGGAGAGGAGGGTGGGGGGATGGGGTAACTGGGTGACAGGCATTAAGGAGGGCACGTGACGAAATGAGCACTGGGTGTTACACTACACGTTGGCAAATTGAATTTAAATAAAATATTTAATTTTTTTTTCTAAATTTAAAAAAGAATCAGTCGTTCAACCAACTGAGCCACACAGGTGCCCCAATTTTTTTAAGTAAACTCTATGCTGAACATGGGGCTCAAACTCACTAGAAGATCAAGAGCTGCATGCTCTACTGACTGAGCCAGTCAGGTGCCCCAACGTTCACTACTTTGATTGTAGTGATGGTTTCATGGGAGAAGACATATGTTAAGACATCAAACTGTACACTTCAAATATGTGCAGTTAATTATGTGTCAGTTATACACTGATAATGCTGCTTTAAAAAATTCCAATACCGTGGAGGGAGTGGTGAATTGAAAAAATGACCATTTTCCATCATCATCATGAAGATGGATTCAAGCAAGAATCAATGGTTGAGGGACGCCTGGGTGGTCAGTCAGTTAAGTGTCTGCCTTCAGCTCAGGTCATGATCTCTGGGTCCTGAGATGGAACCGCACATGGGGCTCCCTGAGTAGCTGAGAGTCTGCTTCTCCCTCTCCTTCTATCCCTTCCCCCAGTCCCCTGCTCAGTCAGGCTTCCTCACTCTCCTATCTCTCAAATAAATAAATAAAATCTTAAAAAATAATAGTTGTTAAATAAATCCAAGGGTGGGGGAAATCTGATGAAGACGGGGGTATCTACATGGTCTTAAAGTGTCTCTTGGGCAGCCTGGGTGGCTCAGAGGTTGAGCGTCTGCTTTTGGCACAGGTCATGATCCTGGAGTCCTGAGATGGAGTCCCACATCGGGCTCCCTGCAGGGAGCCTGCTTCTCCCTCTGCCTCTGTCTCTGCCTCTGTCTCTGTGTCTCTCATGAATAAATAAATAAAATCTTTAAAAAATAAATAAATAAAATAAGGGACGCCTGGGTGGCTCAGTGGTTGAGCATCTGCCTTTGGCTTAGGTCGTGATCCTGGGGTCCTGGGATCAAGTCCTATATTGGGCTCCCTGCAGGGAGGCTGCTTCTCCCTCTGCCTATGTCTCTGCCTCTCTCTCTCTCTGTCTCTCATGAATAAAGAAATAAATATACCTTAAAAAAAGAGTTGAAAAAATAAAAATTCTCTGTAGATTGCTTATTAATTATAATGAGAAAAGTAGTAACTATACAGTGGGAAAAATGCAACAAAACTTTAGGTGATCAAAAAAAAAAAACTTTAGGTGATCAAAATTATCATTAATCATGGGCAGGCAGGGACACCTGGGTGGCTCAGCGGTTGGGCGTTTGCTTTTGGCTCAGGGCATGGTCCCATGGTCTGGGGATCAAGTCCCGTATTGGGCTTCGTGCCAGGAGTCTGCTTCTCCCACTGTCTCTGTCTCTGCCTCTCTCTGTGTGTCTCTCATGAATAAATAAATAAAATATTTTTAAAAAACCATGGGCAGGTAGACTTCTCGTTCCTCTAAGTGCGATACTTGGTAAGGACACACTTTAATTTTTTTAAAGATTTTATTTATTTATTCATGAGAGACAGAGAGAGAGAGAGAGAGAGAGAGAGAGAGAGAGAGAGGCAGAGACACAAGCAGAGGGAGAAGCAGGCTCCACGCAGGGAGCCTGACGTAGGACTCGATCCAGGGTCTCCAGGATCACACCCTGGGCTGAAGGCAGCACTAAACTGCTGAGCCACCAGGGCTGCCCCACACTTTAATTTTTACAGTCTTCTGGCCACCGTGTATAATTTGAATTTAATATGGAAGAAAAAGTAGACAAAGCCAAATTAAGAAACATTCAATAGCATAACTGCCTGTACCCTTAAAAATGTTAGCATAGGGCACCTGGGTGGCTCCGTCTATTAAATGTCTGCCTTCAGCTCAGGTCATGATCTCGGGGTCCTAGGATTGAGCCCCAGGTCAGGCTCCCTGCTCAGCGGGGAGTCTGCTTCTCCCTTTCCCTCCCTCTGCCTCTTCCCCTGACTTGTGCACTCTCTCTCTCAAATAAATAAATAAAATATTTTTAAATGTCAGTATTGGGGCACCTGGGAGGCTCAGTGGTTGAGCATCTGCCTTGGCTCAGGGCATGATCCCAGGATTCTGGGATGGAGTCTTGCATCGGGCTCCCCATGGAGAGCCTGCTTCTCCCTCTGCCTATGTCTCTACCTTTCTCTATATTTCTCATCCATAAATAAAGTTAAAATGTTTTCTTTTTTTTTAAAGATTTTATTTATTTATTCATGGGACACAGAGAGAAAGAGAGGCAGAGACACAGGCAGAGGGAGAAACAGGCTCCAAGCAGGAAGCCTAATGTGGAACTTGATCTTGGGTCTCCAGGGTCACACCCTGGGCCAAAGGCAGTGCTAAACCACTGAGCCACCCAGGGATCCCTAAAAATTTTTCTTTTAAATGTCAGTATCATGAAAGACAAAGGCTGAGAGAAAAACTGTTAAAGGAAAATAAGACACATGACAAATGCAATATGTGATCCTGGACTGAATCTGATAAACAGGGGGGAATAGGGACACCTGGGTGCCTCAGCAGTTGAGTGTCTGCCTTCAGCTCAGGGCATGATCCCCGGCGTCCTGGGATCGGGCTCCCTGCACGGAGCCTGCTTCTCCCTCTGCCTATGTCTCTGCCTCTCTCTCTCTCTGTGTCTCTCATGAATAAATAAATAAAATCTAAAAAAAAAAAAAAGGGTTGATTGATTTGAGAGAGAACATAAATAGGGAGGAGGGCCGGAGGGAGTGGGAGAAGTAGACCACCTTCTAAACTGGGAGCCCAATATGGGGCTCGATCCCAGGACCCTGAAATCATGACCTGAACTGAATGCAAAGGCTTAACTGACTGAGCCACCCAGGCACCCTCCCTATGTTTTAAATTACTTTAAAATGAAAGCTTTAAAAAAAGCCTCAGGCTAATGACATCAGAGTCTCTGGGAATGGCTCTGAGGCACTAGGATTTTATTTTATTTTTAAGTAGGCACCACACCCAACATGAGGCTCAAACTCACAACCCTGAGATCCAGAGTCACATGCTCTACTCACTGAACCACCCAGGTGCCCCAAGCCATGGGGATTTTAAAAAGCTTTCCAGGCCAGGGTGCCAGATTTGGCAAATAACAGTACAAGATGTGCAGTTAAATTTGAATTTCAGATAAACAACAAGTAACATTTTTTATTTTTTTTAATTTTTATTTATTTATGACAGTCACACACAGAGAGAGAGAGAGAGAGAGAGAGAGAGAGGCAGAGACACAGGCAGAGGGAGAAGCAGGCTCCATGCACCAGGAGCCTGACGTGGGATTCGATCCCGGGTCTCCAGGATCACGCCCTGGGCCAAAGGCAGGAGCCAAACCGCTGCTCCACCCAGGGATCCCAGCATTTTTTATAAAAAGACTTATTTATTCATGTATTTGTTTGAGAGAGAGAGAGAGAGAGAGAGAGAGAGAGAATGAGTCGGGGGAGGGGCAGAGGGAGCAGGAGAAGCAGAGTTCCTGCTGAGCACTGAGCCTGATATCAAAACTCAGTCCCAGGACCCAAAGATCATGACTTGAGCTGAAGTCAGACACTTAACCAAATAAGCCACCCAGGCACCCCTAAAAGCACTTTTTAGTATAAGTATATCCCATGCAGTATTTTCTGCCTAAGTAGCAAGTACCCTCTGGGAATACAATTCATTTTGTTATCTGTACTCTGCCGGTCTTGGTGGAATATCAAAGTTCTTGCTTTATCTGTCTTCAGCATACAAAATCATCTCAGTTCTCACTCTTGCAGAGAGAAGCAGACTGAGATAAATATAAGTAGATATTAAATGGCCAGAGTTCATGGTGATGAGCAGAAATGTTTCATAAGTCTAGCACCTTCTAGGATGCCTGGGTGGCTCAGCAGCTGAGCATCTGCCTTTGGCTCAGGGTGTGATCCTGGAGTCCTGGGATTGAGTCCCATGTTGGGCTCCCTGCATGGAGCCTGCTTCTCTATGTCTCTACCTCTCTGTGTGTGTCTCTCATGAATAAATAAATAAAATCTTTTAAAAAAATTTTAAAGATTTTTTTAAATCTAAAAAAATAAATCGAATACCTTCTGTAATAATAATAATGGACAGTATTTTTTTAGGGCAGATTATGGATTTGGTAGCCAACCTCTAAGGTGGCCCTTAATGAGCCCCCCACCTCCCTCCGTTCACAGCCTTGTGCAGTTCCTCCCATATGGTGCCAGTGTTGGTCTATGTGGCCAACAGCATAAAGCTGAAGGGATGGTACGTCATTTCTAAATTTCACTTAGACTTTCAATTTAGGTGGATGACTTTGCTCTGAGGGAAGAAGGGTGGAGAGGTCTGAAGTCTTCAGCCTACAAGGCGATCTACAGCCCCAGGTTTCTGAGATTGCAACTCGGCTATCAGCTCACTTCAACTTCATGAAGACCTGAGCTAGAAGCACCAGCTGAACCACCGCCAGGTTCCCGATTCTCAGAAACTGTGAGTTAGGGAATGTTCTGTTGCTTTATACTGGTAAAGTTTGGAGCAATTAGTTACCCAGCAAAGGATCACTAATGTGTCAAGATATGATGTAACACAATGTATCTGCTCAGTATGCTTGTTTCCCCAAACAATTTTTTTTCTTAAAGATTTTATTTGAGAGAGAGAGAGAGCAAGAGTTGGGGTAGGGGAGAGAGGGAAAAGAAGCAGACTCTCTACTGGGTAGGGAGCCCAGGGGCCCAGGGACCCTGGGATCATGATCTGAGCTGAAGGCAGACACTTAACCAACTGAGCCACCCAGGCACCCCAACCTGGCTTTGATTTTTCATCTTACTGAATGCTCACCATAGAGTGAAGTAGAGGAGACCATGCCAGAGAACACCACACTGGCAAGTTAACAAAACAATGTCACACTTACCTATGAGGTAGGGGGGACTAATTCTGGTTTGTTTGTTTGTTTGTTTGTTTTTTTCCTGGGGTGAAGGTGGTTATTTATTTATTTATTTTTTTCCTTTTAAGTAGTCTCCCTGCCTAACATGGGGCTTGAACTCACCACCCTGAGACCAAGCATCACCAGACATCGCCAGATTCGGTTTTCTTATCTCCGATTCAGAGATGTGCAAACTAAAAGCTCAGAGTGGATAAGGGCTTTGTCCAAATCCAAAGCTTACCTGGGAGTGGTGGGCAGGTGGAGCTGGGGCTGGAATCCTCCTCCTACACCCTCTCCACCCCACAGGCTACTCCCTAATCTATCTATCTATCTATCTATCATCTATTTTTATTAAGATTTTATTTATTTATTCATAGAAACACAGAGAGAGAGAGAGAGAGAGAGAGAGAGAGGCAGAGAGAGAAACAGGCTCCATGCAGAGAGCCCGACGTGGGACTCCATCCAGGGTCTCCAGGATCACACCCTGGGCTGCAGGCAGTGCTAAACCTCTGCGCCACCCGGGCTGCCCTATCTATCTATTTTTAAAGATTTTATTTATTTATTCATAGAGACACACAGAGAGACAGAGAGAAAGAGGCAGAAACACAGGCAGAGGAAGAAGCAGGCTCCATGCAGGGAGTCTGATGTGGGACTCGATCCAGGGACTCCGGGATCACGCCCTGAGCCAAAGGCAGAGGCTAAACTCAGAGCCACCCAGGCGTCCCCTCCCTAATCTATTTTAAAAAGGGTGTGGCTGTGGAGGTTGCAGAAGGACGTCCCCATACCTATCACAGGAATGGGCTAGGCTTCACTGGGGACCTGGAAGCTGTCTGCATGCAGAGAAAAGGGGAAGCTTTCTCTTCTCACCCCTCACCTCCTTCTCCTGGGAGGTGCTCCCACCTGGGACAGAGAAGGAGTTAGGAATGCTGCTTTCCCTGGGAGGCCTGGCCCTTTGGCCTTTCACCCTAAATATACCACCAGTTCTTTCCCTCTCTGGAAGTGAGAGCCTTGTGGTCACCTCTCCCAGTTCTAACACTGTCCCACAGTTCTTCTCCCATGGATTAGGTCGCAATTACTAAGGGCTGAGCTCTTTTCTTGACAAAAGCCGACCAAAAACAGCCTGTGAAAACAGCAAGAGGGATTGGAGTTAGACCTGAGAGGGGACTTCCAAACTGATTCCTTATAACAGATGGCCAAGAGAGGTTTTAGGTAGTATCTTCCGTGTTGTGAGTGGAGAGTTTTATTTTATTTTAAAATGTTAGTTGACATATCATATTCCTTGGGGGTATATAGCATGGTGATTTGACAATTCTATACTTACAAAATGCTCACCACCATAAATGCAGCGACCATCTGTCACCGTACAAAGTTACTGCAATCTTATTGACTAAGTCTTTCTCTGAAGATCCCCCTGAAAAGTATCTATCTTGGCCTGGGTGGTACAGGGGCTGACTTGGGCAAAAATGTTTGGGACCACCACTGGGTTTGTGATGTGACTGGGGAGGAAAGCTGGAAGTGGCCCTTCTAGGAATCAGGACAGACCCGATGACTCAGCAGAGTTTGTCCCTTTGTATCCTCTGCAGGAGGAGAAGCATAAACCTGCCACCTGGCGTAGGAGAGCTCGGAGAGGGGATGTCTGCCTTCTGAGTCAGCCGGGGAGCTTGAAGGCCAAGCGAACTTCTGGAGCAGAGTCGTTGGCAGGGAGGCTGCAGCCAGCCCTCTGAGTCACCCTGGCCTGGCGGTGGAGCTGGGTCTGGAATGTCTGCGGTGGCCCTCCGGCTGTGGCGGGAACAGTGAGTCACCACCGGGAGCTGGAAGAGCCAGCAAGCCCCCAAGGCTCCTCTGCCATTCCAGTTCTCCTCCTGGTGTCTGGATCCAGAGGTTGGGAGGGTCTGGGAAGCAGGACCCTGGGTTCTCTCACAATATCACCATCGTCCCTTCCTGCGCTGATTCCCTGGCTTCCAGGAGTCCTAGGCACCTCTCGCACCCCCACTCTCTCCACCTGTCTGCCCCTCGCCCCCAGCCTTGGTATCTGGGCTTCCTCTTGCTTTCCCGGCCCCTGTGACCCCTCACATCCTGGAACAGCTCCCCAGTGGACTGAGGGTCAGAGCCCCCCACTCCCAGACCCCACCCCTGCACCGTGCTGCAGGCGGCATACTAGGGCCACTTCTCCCCATGTGTGGTGGCCGGGCTGGTAGAGTTGCCAGTGGATTTAGCTATCTTTACTTATGTTAATTTTTATTTTATTATTTTTAAATATTTTTATTTATTTATTTATTCATGAGAGACACAGCAAGAGAGAGAGACACACACAGGCAGAGGGAGAAGCAGGCTCCACGCAGAAAGCCTGATGTGGGACTCGATCCTGGGACTCCAGGATCACGCCCTGGGCTGAAGGCAGGCGCTCAAACACTGAGCCACCCAGGGATCCCAAATGTTCCTTTCTTTTTCTTTTCTTTTCTTTTTTTTTTTTTTTTTTAAGATTTTATCTATCTATTCATGAGAGACACATCAGAGAGAGAGGCGGAGACACAGGCAGAGGGAGAAGCAGGCTCCATGCAGGAAGCCCAATGTGGGACTTGATCTCAGGTCCCAGGATCGGACGGACCCTGGGCTGAAGGTGGCGCTAAACTGCTGAGCCACCCCGGCTGCCCCCAAAGGTTCCTTTTAAAAAAAAAAAAAAAAAAAAAATTTTAAGTAGCCTCCACACCCAAGTGAATCTTGAACTCACAACCCCAAGATCCAGAGTCACACACTCTCCTAACTGAGCTACCCAGGGAGCCCTCATTGAACTCTCTTGATCAAATCCAGCAGCCCCTTCCGAAGAAAGCCCCTTCCCAGAAACTTCAGAAGGCCATCTTTTGGGGGCACTTGGGTATCTCAGTTGGTTAAATATCTGTCTACAGCTTGGGTTGTGGTCCCAAGGTCCCAAGACTGAGCCCCATGTTGGGTTCCCTGCTCAGTGGAGAGTCTGCTTCTCTCTCTGCTCTTCCATCCACTTATGCATGGTCTTCCTGTCTCTCAAATAAATAAAAAAATCTTTTTAAAAAGTAAAAAAAATAGGGCAGCCCGGGTGGCTCAGCAGTTTAGAGCCACCTTTGGCCCGGGGCGTGATCCTGGGGATCCGGGATGGAGTCCCACATCGGGCTCCCTGCATGGAGCCTGTTTCTCCCTCTGCCTGTATCTCTGTGTCTCTCATGAGTAAATAAATAAAATCTAAAAAAAATAAATAAATAGGGGCACCTGGGTGGCTCAGTGGTTGAGCATCTGCCTTCGGCCCAGGGCATGATCCTGGGGACCCAGAATCAAGTCCCACATCGGGCTCCCAGCATGGTGCCTGCTTCTCCCTTTGCCTGTGTCTCTGCCTCTCTCTCTCTCTCATGAAAAATAAAATTTAAAACAAATTTTTTTTCAAAAATTTTTGAAAAAGAAGGCTACCTTTTCCCCAGCCTCCCAACATGCTCTAGGGGGTGAGGGCTGTGAGCTCCTCTGGGCATCTGGCATCTTCTCTGATCTCCTCCCCTGACCCTCCCCACATTCCTTCCTCCACTAGGGCTCAGGCTACATTCTCCTTAGTCTGTCCACTGCACAGCATGAGAGCCAAAGATCAAAGGGAAACAGGTTGGGGGGTGGGCTGCAGAGAGGTTCCCTCCAAGAGGGGGTGGGGTGAGAATTTGAAGCACAAGTGGCCTTCAGAGCAGCCCACCCCCAAAACAAATCCCCAGAGCACCAGGCAGACACTCAGAGCTGCAGTGCAGGGACCCATCCCAGAATCCTCTTTGACTCTGTTTTGGCATCAACTTACGAGGTCCCAGGGAATGATGTCCACCCTCCTTGGATACCTTGTGCCTCCAGGTGGAGGTGCCCAGGTTTTGACATACAGACTCTTCTGAGCCCATTAACTGTTGCTCAACAGGAAGCAGGAGCACAAGCAACCCCACATCCCATTTGGAGGCCAAATCTGAATCGATGTCTAATCACTGCCCATTGATAGCTGGGAGATGGAATTTGGAGAGCTTGCCCGGAGAGAAGTTTTTCTAGATAGTGAAAAATGGGTGGGCAAGGTTTCTAGGAAGCAGAGTTGAATTGTCCTCCACCCCGCCCCAGTCCAGTTAACTCTCATCCCACACAAGCACTTAATTTCATGCTGGAGCTGCTTCCTGGCCACAGTTTACCTGGAAAGGAAAGTGGCCTTTATTAGACCCTGGAGCTAATAAGCAGAGCATAAGCTGGGTTGTTGATGGTTCAAAGTGCTATGGTGAGTGGAGTAGGAATAGCCTGGGATGGTGAGTGGAGTAGGAATAGCCTGGGAAGGAGGACCTGGGGGGTCTGCCAAAAATGCAGTGTCTGCCCTGCCCCTTCTAGACTGAGCCATGAGGGCAGAGGCATATACTCAGTCCTTGGAGAAAGGCAGAGGCAGCACCTCGAGGGGTCTCCAGTCTGAGGGGCAGGCATGGCCCTTAGCCTCAGGAACCTTCTGTAGGATGGGGAAGAGATGGCTCCTGGTTCACACTCCTGGTACAGACCCCCCAGTCTGATCAGGGAAACAAAGCCCCTGCGCCGGAGAGCCCTCCAGTCGAACAGGCACAGCATGACCTCAGGGCCCCCCAGTCTGATAGCAGAGACAGGTCCCACTGGGTCTCATAAACCTTTACAGATAGAATTGTAGCTGCCCACTTTCCTTCAAGTTCCCAAGGGGTAAGTGGACCACTTTCCCCACTCCATTCTTTTTTTCTTTTTAAGATTTTATTTATTTATTTATTCATGAAAGACAGAGAGAGAAGCAGGCCCCTTGCAGAAAGCTTGATGTGGGACTTGATCCCTGACGGGGATCAGGCCCTGAGCCAAAGGCAGACACCCAACTGCTGAGCCACCCTGGGGTCCCTCCCCAACTCTATCCTGCCCTAACACAGGAGGGCAGCTTGACTGCAAGTCCTCAGTTCCCAGCTCCCCCAGGAAACTTCCATCCTTCGCGGTCCCTCAACCCTCTTACTCTCCAACCTTTTCCCTGGCCAGCTGGGATACCCCCCTAGATTTCACAATAGGGACATGGCCTCACTGACAAAGCTGTGTGCCACTATCCAGAGCTGGGGTTCAAACAACTGTGCCCCACTCTCTCGGACCCCAGGGTAGCCTGTTGCCTATGGGAGGGGTCCTTCCCCAGCTAGTGCCACCCGACCCAAGTCTGCCCTCACCCAGGGCCCCCTTTCCAACTGGGGACACCTGGAAAGGAAGTGAGGCTAGAAGAATACAGGGCCCTGTGCCCAGAAGGGAGGAGGGGGGAGAAGAAAGAGGACACTTAAGGCGGCCTACCCCCGCAGGGAACTGGAGATACCCAAATGTTAATCATCGATTAGCACAGTTCAAGTGGAAAGGGCAACTTTATTACGCGTAAAATGGACTTAATGTGGCGGGAGCTGTGGACTTAATTTCTTGAGATAAGACGCTTTTAGGCTAATCAGCAGGTGTGTGATGCCTGGATATAAAGGAGTTACAGCAGACTTTCTTGAGACAGGCTCCAAAGGACCAGAAGGTAGGAGGAAGAAACCCCTGCCCTGTCCTTCTGGAAGAGCTGGAAAGGAAGCCAGGTGAGAGAGCGGCTGGGACAGGGGATGGGTGGAGAGGATACTGGAGAGGCAGTGGGTCTTGGCACCCAGAGATGCTTGGCATCCTTGCATCTCACATTCTAAGAAATAAGAAGGCGGCTCTCAGGATTCCTGTAACACCTAGTGACAAAGGCAGGAGGATGAATGAGGCCTGGTCCCATTTCATCCAGGGGGTCTTCTGTAGGGGTGAAGAGCAGTAAGTAAGGAACCTTCCTCCCAGCTCTGAAGACCAAAGTTAGACCTAGAGCTATTTGGGCCACCAGACCTCATCTTCCTGCAGCAGGACCCCAAGAAGAGCTTCCCTGCACAGAGATAGTGAACCCCAGGGAGGAGAGGATGGAATGGTCCTACCTGTGCCTTTCACTTGGGGTGAGAGAGCTGTGATGGTTTAGGTGACAGCCAATCCCACAGCTGGAAGCAGGGCTGGTATGGACTTTGGGGGGCTGTATGGGGAGTCTCGCCAGGCCACATGCCTTTGACGTCCAGCCACTGGAGCCAGGAAGGAGGCTGTCAGGGGTCTTAGCTGCTCTCTTCTGCCTGGACCTCTACCCCCTGCCCTCCCCAACTCAGACTTCACAACAAAAAGCAGGTCCTCCTCCTGGCCAGGCTCCGTGACCCTTCTAGTATCTGACTCCAACACCCAGCCCCCCCGGCAGCCCCCCAAGTGTTGTTCTAGCCTCTCAGAAAAGCCCTGACCCCCGGAGCTCAGTGCCCCCCGCCGGCAGAAGCCACAGAGGCTCTGAGGCATCAGCAGTACCTGGGCGGCCTGAAGGCTGTGCCTGGGCACAGTGCTTCCCTCATCCTCATCCCTTTTCTCTCCTGGCTCAGGAAATCACCCTTGGAAGATGGTGGCCATGAAGATCTTCAGTCTCCTGCTGGCGACCCTGCTCCTGGTGGTGGTGATGGGAGAGAAGGCAGCCGGTCACTCTAGGTAGGGGTGCAGGGGAGGGGTTGGGCACAGGGAAGGAGGCTGGGGAGGATGAGCTGCTTCTGGCGTTCAGGGGGGAGGTGGGAAGGGGAGGAACCCCAAGCCAAGAGGAAAGAAGCGGGAGGGAGAACCCCGCCGGCAGTCTGTGTGTGGAGTAAGGACAGAATCCAGAGGGTTTATTTTGAGCTACTGTTGCCACAGGACAAACTGTGGTTAGATCTCTGGAAGGACTTCTCCGGGGTTAAGTGTCTGAAGTGTACAACAGGGTCTCCCTTCCTGATGAAAGCCTTAGCCATTCATCATTCACGTGTGCAGAATGCCTCAGGGAACACACAGGCTCCCAAGGAAAGCAAAGAGCCACCCAGGCCAGTGGCAGACTCTCAGGGACAC
The DNA here is from genome assembly GCF_048164855.1 of Canis lupus baileyi. NCBI lineage: Eukaryota > Metazoa > Chordata > Mammalia > Carnivora > Canidae > Canis > Canis lupus. Next base: position 35,968,001 of record NC_132853.1, read on the forward strand.
TTGGGTGGGGGGCGGTGGGGAGCAGAATGTCATGAGCAAATGGGGGAGGGGGCTCTGTTTGTTCTCTGGAGGACCAAGAGATACTTGTCTGGGTAAACAGCTGGGCCTTGTCAGATGCAAGGACTAGTCCTATGCCCTCTAAATCCAGTCATGTAGATGTGAGGCATGGCTGTCAGGTACAAGTCAACATCACATAGAATTTGCAAACTTGGGATCCCTGGGTGGCGCAGCGGTTTGGCGCCTGCCTTTGGCCCAGGGCCCGATCCTGGAGACCCGGGATCGAATCCCACATCGGGCTCCCGGAGCATGGAGCCTGCTTCTCCCTCTGCCTGTGTCTCTGCCTCTCTCTCTCTCTCTCTCTCTGTGACTATCATAAATAAAAAAAAAAAAAAAAAAAAAAAAAAAAAGAATTTGCAAACTTAGGGGCGCCTGGATGGCTCAGTCGGTTAAGCATCTGCCTTAGGCTCAGGTCATGATCCCAGGGTCCTGGGATCCAGTCCCACATCATCGGCTCCGTGTTCTGCAGGGAGCCTGCTTCTCTCTCCTGCTCCTCCCCTGCTTGTGCTCACTCCCCTTCTCTTAAAATCTTTATTTTTTTTAATTTTTTTTAAATTTTTTAAAGATTTTATTTATTTATTCATGAGACACACACACACACACACACACACACACACACACACACAGAGAGGCAGAGAACAGAGGGAGAAGCAGGCTCCATGCAGGGAGCCTGATGTGGGACTTGATCCCAGGACTCCAGGATCACACCCTGGGCCAAGGGCAGGTACTAAACCACTGAGCCACCCAGGGATTCCCCTCTTTATTTTTTTTTTAAAAGATTTTATTTATTCATAAGAGACACAGAGGCAGAGACACAGGCAGAGGGAGAAGTATGGAACCTGCTTCTTTTATATATATATATATATATATATATATATATATATATATATATATATGCTGCAAACTTAGATCTGGGCCCAGACCCCCACCTTCATGGAGTGCTAGATTAATCTCTCTGTACCTTGGTTTCCTCATTCACAAAAAGGGCATAGAAATAGTGTTGACCTCATAGGGGTGTTTCGAAGATCAAATGAGTCTATGCAGTAAAGGGCTGAGAGAGGACCTGGCATACAGTGAGTGCCCTTATGGAAGAGCTCCTATTGTTCATACTGACTGGGAATAAAGACTTGAATCGGGGTGAGCCAAGGCAGGAGGAGTAAAGGAGGAAAGTGAGATCCTTTGGGATGAAGGGAACCCATCCTTTGGGATGAAGGGAACCCCTGATCCCTGTTTGTCCAGAACCCAGAGTCACACAAACTGAGGATGCAGAAAGTGGGCTCTTGAGCTGAGGATAAAGCCCGAGGGGCTTGATGCATAGACAAGGGGCTGCCTCCATAAAACTGACTCCCAAGGGGCACCTGGGTGGCTCGGCAGTTGAGCATCTGTCTTTGGCTCAGGTTGTGATCCTGGGGCTCTGGGATCAGAGTCTGGTATCAGGTTGCCCACAGGGAGTCTGCTTCTCCCTCTGTCTATGTCTCTGCCTCTCTCTGTGTGTCTCTCATGAATAAATAAAAATCTTAAAAAAAAAAACAAACCCATAAGACAGGCAGCCCGAGTGGCTCAGTGGTTTAGTGCCACCTTCGGCCCAGGGCGTGGTCCTGGAGACCTGGGATCGAGTCCCACATCCGGCTCCCTGCATGGAGCCTGCTTCTCCCTCTGCTTATGTCTCTGCCTCTCTCTCTCTGTGTGTGTGTGTCTCTCATGAATAAATAAGTAAAATCTTTAAAAACAAAACAAAACCCATAAAACAAAAAATCCCACAAAAATCTGACTCCCAAGAAATGGGGGTGGTGGGAGGTGGCTGTTTTCAAACACCTGCCTCTGGTCAATAACAATCACCTGCCCCCGCATTGTGGTTCCCTTCGTGTAGAGCCTGGTTTCTCCCTCTCTCTCCTCCCTGCTCCTCAGATTCCACACTAAGGTCAGTGGCTCCCGACCTCGAGGCCCCAGGTACGCCGAGGGGACTTTCATCAGTGACTACAGTATCGCCATGGACAAGATCCGCCAACAAGACTTTGTGAACTGGCTGCTGGCCCAGAAGGGGAAGAAGAATGAGTGAGTTAATGCCCACACTCCCTCCTCTGCACCGGCTGGCCATACCTTCCTTCGTTTAGACTAGACGCCACGCGGGCCTGTGATTCTGGGTGGTAACTTTGGCTTAGGTACTGATGGGGAGCTGGGCAACACCATGGTCCTGACTGGGGCTCGGGCACTGGCCCAGTCTGGGGTGGGACTAAGCTTTCCAATCCTTTTCTTCTTCCAACCCTTTCTTTCTAATCCTTCCTCTAAGGAGAGGGATCATTGAAGATGTAGGGGCTCCCAGAGGATCTCCACGGGGCTGGGGTTGTAGGCAGAGAGAGCTGAGCTGCTGACAGTGACCATTTGGTGGTGGCCACTTTGGACTTTGCCCTTCTTCCTCTCTTTTGCCAAGTCTCTTACCTTGTCCTTGCTGTTCGTCAGCATGGTAGATGCTGGAAAGCTGTTCTTTGGCAGCTGGGGACAAGCGGGGGGTGGGGGTGGTTGAACAGAGAAAGAGGTACACTATGCAACTTGGGTAAAGGCCCCAAAAGACTGGAGCACTTCTAAGTCTCCCCAGCCCTACCCACTCCCTCCTGTTTACCTGACCAGTTGGAAACACAACATCACCCAGAGGGAAGCCGGGGCCCTAGAGCTGGCCCATCAATCTAACAGGAAGGAGGAGTCGAGAGAGCAGCAGGGGTGAGTCAGCCCATTGGGGAAGGGGTGGGGGCAGGGCCTCATCCTTCCCTCCCCTAGACCCCAGAGCAGGGCCAGGCCCCAGACAAGCATCCCCTTCCACTCTTCATGGAACTCCTGGAAGCCTGGCTGGAGCTTAAGGGAGAACCCTAGGAGGAATAGGGGCTGGGGTTCTAGGAGGGAGTTGGGGTCAGAGTCCCTAAGATCGATGACTCAGTGTGTGGAATCAGAGTCACGGAGAGGGGTGGTGAAAGAGACTTCGGGGACTGGCTTCCCCACTTCTCCCCGACGGACTTCAGGAAGGCTGTTTGAGGAGCAGGGACCCTCTCAAGACCAGTCCCTTGACATCAGTTACCCCCCACCCTCACCCCCATCCCCTGAGGAAGCTGAGAAATCTGTGGATCATTCTAAAAAGTGAATTGTTCCCGAAGTCGTCTCTCGGGTTTGGGGATGCATTGGGGATACTTGCAGAGCTGGGTGGGGTGGGATATCTTCCACCTGAATTGTTGGGCTTTGCCTGTACTGAGGAGCCGCTACTCCCCAGGCCCATAGATCAGGGTGGAGCTTTGAAAGCTGAGATAAGGAGAGGCAGCTGTGTTGACTCCCTCCCCCCACCCCAGCTGCCCCTTGGAGTCCCAGGCCCTGTATTTACTCACTCCGGGTGGGGCCCCAGCTCAAACAGCCTGCCTGAGGCTTTCTCCTTGGCAGCTCCCTACCCAAGAACCCGGGTGATGAAGATTTGCTGAAGGATTTACTGATTCGAGAGCTGCTGGCCTGGATGGTGGATCAGATGGAAGTCTGCAGGCTCAGGTGGGGCTGTTCAGTGGCTTTGGGCATCTTGAGTCGTGGTCATATGCTTGAGCTTTGAGGCCCGACATGGGTTCAGATCGGCACTCCAGCACATGCTAGCAAACTCATAAGTCTCTCTGAACCTCAGCGTTTTCATGAAAACAAGGCTTATTCAGACCACTTCATGGGATTGTTGTCAGGTTAAAATATGATAATACGAGGAAAGTGCCGAGAGTAATATGGGAGGAGGAAGAGTTCAGTAATGTTGGCAGCTGTCATTACTTCTTGCACTTTGGTTTCTACTCTGTCCAGGTGAGAGGCTGCGCTCACCTGCCCTGCCCACCTGAGCTAAGCTGACCATTTTATTCTCAGCTCTCTCTCTGTACCCTTATCCCATGGCCCCTTCCCAGTGGTGGAACCCCCGGAGCTGGAGGCATGTTGTCCCTCTCTGTAGCCATTGTTGGTCTCAGTGGTCCTAGAATCCATCTCACCAGCTAGGAAGTCCTGTAATCTATCATGTCCCAGAAGAAAGGGATGGCTAATACCATGAAGAGGTCCATCTACCTAAAGGGTGAGATAGAACACTGGTTCAAGATGCAGACACCGAGGCTTGGAAACGAAAATATTTCAGACTTGGATGCTGGCGAGCTAGGGAGGGATCAAGGGAATAGATCTGGGGTGGCTTCCTGTAGAGGGCAGGAAGGGAAAGAGGAACGTGACCAGAACAATGGAAGGGAGAGTATGAGAAATTCTCCATAGGAAAGTGGGTGCTTTTTGGAATTATTTTGATTACTTATAATTAAAAAGGTAATTGGGGCAGCCCCGGTGGCCCAGCAGTTTAGCGCCGCCTTCAGCCCAGGGTGTGATCCTGGAGACCCGGGGTCGAGTCCCAGGTCGGGCTCCCTGTGTGGAGCCTGCTTCTCCTTCTGCCTGTGTCTCTGCCTCTCTCTCTCTCTCTCTGTGTGTGTGTGTGTGTGTCTCTCATGAATAAATAAATAAAATCTTAAAAAAAAAAGGTAATTGGCAGGTATGAGCAGCTGAACGATGGCTGGGCACCAGGATGAACTTACTTTGCTGACTCTGAGTGGATTATGACCTTCCTCCCCAACCACTTCCCCTCCTCTCTCTACTCTCCCAGATTTCAGTGACTCAGACCAAACCCAGCTCTCGCCTGGACTCTGCCCTTCACTTACTCAGGACTCAGCTCTGCTCCAGGGTACCCAAGAGAAGCCAAACCAATAAAGTTTAAGCTGAAACAAATCCTTGTGTCCATTGTCAAAACTTACCCAAGTGTCTACTTGAGCACTGCCGATGTCTGTGCATACGTGCCTGCCACCCAATAAGGAGATACAGCTCCGACCCGCATCTATAATTCGTCTATTAATTCTACAAACACTTATGGGAAAGGTAACACAGGAAGGGACTGTGCTAATCACTGAGAATATGGCAATCAAGGAAATGGGCTCAGTCCCTGTTCCTGAGGAACTTATAGTCCTGTGATGGAAACAGACTTGCTCTTAAACACACACACATTAATAATCATGTAACATTCTGGGGCCCCTGGGCGGCTCTGTGAGTTATGCCTCAGACTCTGGATTTCAGCTCAGGTCAAGATCTCAGGGTGGTGAGATCTATCCCTGCCTCTGGCTCTGCACTGGGTGTGGAACTTGCTGAAGATTCTTCCTCTCCCTCTGCCTCCCACCCTCACCCCTCTCCATCTTAAAAAAAATCACATAACATGCTAAGCTATGTGAAGAAAGACTAGAGTGCTATGAGAACAGAGCAGCCTTATCTAGTGGGGAGTCTAGAGGGCCTCTTTGAGAAAGGGACATCCAAGTTGAGTGAGATGGCAAGGATAAGATGGCCAAAGGACAAGGGGAGCCTTAATAAATACTGCCTCAGTGTTATTCTTACAAAGTGAAACCAGCAATGGGGAGATGAGCACAAACAAGGGCTGGATAGGTGTGCAGAGGTAGGGTCTTTTTTTAAAAAAAGATTTATTCATTCATGAGAGAGAGAGAGAGGCAGAGACGCAGGCAGAGGGAGAAGCAGACTCCCTGCAGGAAGCCCAATGCGGAACTTGATCCCAGATCCTGGGATCACTGAGCCGAAGGCAGCCACCCAACTGCTGAGCCACCCAGGCATCCCAAGAGGCAGGATCTTAAAGGTCATGTTAAAAATTTTGAATTTTGGGCACGTAGGTGGTTCAGTCAGTTAAGCATCTGCCTTTGGGGGACCCCTGGGTGGCTCAGTGCCTGCCTTTGGCCCAGAGCGTGATCCTGGAGTCCTGGGATCGAGTCTCACATCAGGCTCCCTGCATGGAGCCCACTTCTCTGCCTCTGTCTCTTTCTCCCTCTCTGTGTCTCTCATGAATGAATAAAATAAAATCTTTCTTTTTTCTTAAAAAAAAAAAAAAAAGCATCTGCCTTTGGCTCAGGTGGTAATCCCGGGGGCCTGAGATTGAGTCCCACATACATGGGCTCCTTGCTCAGCAGGGAGCCTGTTTCTCCCTCAGCCTCTCCCCCTTGCTTGTGATCTGTCTCTTTCATGCTTTCTCTCTCAAATTAAAAAACAAAAAAGCTTTTGGATTTTATCCTCAGAGCAGGGGCAGGTTTGAAGAGCTATTTGCATTCCCAAACCATCACTAGTGAGGATTTTATATAAGAAGAACAGGGTGACAGGGAAAAAGGAAGACCAGTTAAGGGTGATGGGGAGTGGGCGTGAAGGGTAAGGGGCCAACTCAGTTTGTCCAAAAGTCAATCGCTTTATCTTCCAGTGTTCAAAGTGCCCCTCCCCCATCCCACCTCCAGTCCGCTGCCTTCTCCCAGTGCTTGGTATCCACGGAAGGCAGGGCTGTTTCTCTTCCCTCTTCACTTGAGCTATCTTGCCTGGAATGTCCTCTCTCCCCTTGATCTAGTCATATTTCAGTAGACAAGAGTCAAACACACCTAGATTCAGACTCAAAAACACTAGGTCTGTGACTTAGCAAGTTAGTTCCTCTCTCAGCCTGTTTGCATTCTGGGAAAAGATTCCAAAGTACCCAGCTCATAGGGTTGAAGTAAGTCTTAATTAAGATAATGCCTGGCACAAAGTAAATGGTCAATAAAAGTTTAACTTTTGCTATCATGTACCCACCTAAAGCTCAGTTTAAAAACACAAGGGTATTAGTTTTAAATCAGGGAGTGGCAAGCCAGATTGGCTGAAGGGCTGGGCCCTAGTGACATAATTGAGCAAAGTGGGGAGGGTGTAAGACAATGGGAAGGATGGGGACTGTGAAAATGGAAGAGATATGCTTTCTGCTGACCAAACAAAACGCTTTTGAGAACTGAATTTGCCTGAGGGCTGCCAGCCTGCGATCTCTTCCAGCTCTGACATTGTAGGTTTCCTCTCCTCTAAACTCAAGGAGTTTAGAGAGTGTGCCACACAGTTTAGAACACGCCTTTGCTCAGAAGATAAAGTTTGGTGATTTTCTATGGTAGAACTGGTTGTCTTGGGGAGAAGTTGGATTTTCCTTTCTAGAGTTTTGGGTGTCTCTGGGGGTCAGTGGATCAGAAAGGGTGACTTAATAAATTTGCAGTGTTGTCTTATGGGCCAGGCATTGTGCTTAGCTCTTGATAAACATCATTTAAAGTCTCATCACAACTCTTTAAGATAATAACATACTAGCAGTTAACCATGCACGACACTGCCTCCATGAGGTAGAGAATTAAAGTCCCGTGCTTTTAGCCACCCCGAGGCTAAGGCCAGTGAGTCACTTAAAGCAAGTGACGGCCTGTGTGATGGTCTGCATTCAGAATATACTGAAGCTGAGTGCTTCTGAAAGTCATTGCTAAATTGTCGGGAATTTTGTGAGGTTGTAAAATCACTGTTAGCTTGAAATTGGCTAGGGCCAGAGTACACCATGGAAATCGACAAATGCTATAAATCAGAGCTCTTCCTTCCCAGCCTGGAGAGGTGGTTGTTAAACATTTACCAGCACATTACTGGTCAACATACTTTCCCTAAAATTCTGAAAGAGAATACATGTGTCTGAACAAGGGAATGAGCATGTCCACTGGAGTGTGGTAATTAGGTGTGTCTCGGGCCAGTGTTTGCACCTAGGAGAGTGTGTGTGCATTTGAGGGTATGGATAGTTAAATTTGAAGCATGAGTGTGAGAGATCAGTGCATGTATCTTGACGGGTCATACAGTGTGAGTCAAAGAGAAGTGAGGCAGGTGTGTGTGTGTCTATGTCAGTGAGTCAGGAAGGGACCAAATTTTTGTGTTAGGGAGTGGTGTAGTAAGAATATGAGGTAAACATGTGTATAGAAGGGGCTAGTTGTTTTTTTGCAGAAAGCTGTGGGTGGGTATATTGAAGGTCAGTGTTTTAGGAGAGGGTGTCTGAAAAGGCTAGTATGTACTGGAGAAGCAAATCTGTATCTGGGAAAGTTTTTTTTTTAAGATTTTATTTATTTATTCATAAGACACACACACACATACAGAGGGAGAGACACAGGCAAAGGGAGAAGCAGGCTCCATGCAGGGAGCCCAACATGGGACTCGATCCCGGGTCTCCAGGATCACACCCTGGGCTGAAGGCAGCACTAAACTGCTGAGCCACCTGGGCTGTCCGGGATGTTTGTTCTTAAGGGGATTTTTTTTTTAAGATTTTATTTATTTATTCATAAGAGTCACAGAAAGAGAGAAGCAGAGACACAGGCAGAGGGAGAAGCAGGCTCCATGCAGGGAGCGTGACGTGGGGCTCGATCCCATGTCTCCAGGATCAGGCCCTGGGCTGAAGGTGGCGCTAAACTGCTGAGCCACCCGGGGCTGGCCTCTAGGGGTACTTAAACTGTCTCAACTCAGTGTCTAAGGGTGTGTTTGGGGGTAGTCTGAAGTAAGACTACAAAAAGCTGAATGATGGTTTTAGCCTTGGTCCTTGCATCCACTAACATTAGATTCTGCTTCAAATAAGAAACATGAAGTAATGGTGGTTTTGGTAAGATAAAACATTATTTCCCTTTTTTTCTAAAGATTTTATTTATTTATTCATGAGAGACACACAGAGAGAGGCAGAGACACAGGCAGAGGGAGAAGCAGGCTCCCTCAGGGAGCCCAATGCAGGACTGGATCCTGGGACCCCAGGATCACGACCTGAGCCAAAGGCAGCCACTCAACCACTGAGCCACCACACAGGTGCCCCTACTTCCCTTTCTTGTAAGTATCCAGAGGCAGGTAGCTCAAGGGTGGTGTGACAGCTCTGCTCCATGAAAAATCCTCAGGTCCGGGGGACCCAGGTTATGGCTCTATAATCCCTCAAGTTCCAAAATGGTGGCTTAAGTATCCTGTCACCAATCTCTGCTCACATCATCTTCTAATCCTTTTACTTGAAATCTCTGGTAACATTATTCACATTCGTGATTTCACCTTGCTGATGATTCTGGATCTGTAGCTCTCTGTGCCCAGCTCTTTCTGTAGACCTTTATACAAATACATCCAAACGACTATTGGTCATCTCTCTCGTGATGTCACAGAGACTTCAATTTCCAACATGTTCAAAATCACTCTTAATTATTTCCTCAGGGGCGCCTGGGTGGCTCAGCGGTTGAGTATCTGCCTCAAGTTATGATCCTGGGGTCCTGGGTTCTCGTCCTACATTGGGTTCTCCGCAGGGAGCTGCTTCTCCTTCTGCCTATGTCTCTGCCTCTCTGTGTCTCTCATGAATAAATAAAATATTAAAAAAATTTTATTTTCCCAGCTTCATCCTCTGGTGTCACGCCCCGTTCCTCCACCCCCCGTTCTCTGAAGGGTACCACCTGTTGCCCGAGACAGAAAACGGAGCATTTTTTCCTACCAAGTCTGTCCCTATCTTATCAGTTTTAACATTCACTTTCCAAATATCTCCCCAATCTGTCCCATTCTCTCTCATGGCCACTTAGATTCAGTTTGCATTGTTTCTAGGCTGGATTGTTATTATTATTTATTAAGATTTTATTTATTCATGAGACACACACACACACACAGAGGCAGAGACACAGGCAGAGGGAGAAGCAGGCTCCAAGCAGGGAGCCTGACGTGGGACTCGATCCTGGGACTCCAGGATCACATCCTGGGCTGAAGGCCACGCTAAACCGCTGAGCCACCCGGGCTGACCAGATTGTTATGATTGACTTAAGTCTAGGTTGTCATTCACTTTTTTTTTTTTTCCCCAAGCACAAGCAAGGGGAGCAGCAGAGAAGCAGAATCCCCACCAGATAGGAACCCCATGCAGGGCTCTATCCCAGGGCATCAGGATCATGACCTGAGCCAAAGGCAGACACCCAACCAACTGAGCCACCCAGGCGCTCTGGTCACTAATTTTTCCAAAACAAGAATTTGATCTTCTTCCCTGACTTAAGAACCCCTCACTAGCTCCTTTGTTAGGTTCAACGCTATAGAAAGCACCCGTGGAGCTTTCTGAACACAGGACTGATGCCACCCCAAATCTGGTAAGAGTCACAGCTGAGGTCTACTTATATGTCAGGCATTGCACTAAAGGCTTTGTTACAGGTTTCCTCTCTTCATCCTCACAACAACCTCACGAGTAGGTATTACTCTATACCAACTGTGGACACTAGAACACTAGAGATTCAGGACTTTGCCTGAAGTTACTGGACCGTGCACGCAGTGGATCTGAGCTACGGAGCCAGGCTATCTGAATTCCAGGGTGCAGGAACCTGTACGGTCTGCCCTAGCCAGAATCTCCGCGTGTGACTCCAACAGGTAGGTTCCACAAGAGCAGGTGCGTTGTTTCACGCTCCGTTTGGAAGCTTCGGGGCCGTGTCAGCGCCTGGTCGGTAGCAAGCGGCCGCGAGCGCCGGCTGGGAGCCAGAGCTGAGCGGCGGCGGGCGGGGGGGGGCAGCCGCGCTAACACGCGAGGATGCGGGCGCCCACGTGGACGGGGAGCTCGCCGCAGACACAGAGCGGGCTTCGCGGGGCTTCGCGGGGCTTCTCCCGACCCGCCACCGGAGGAAGGCGGGGACCGCGCTGCCCCGCGGCAGGAAGTCGGCGCGCAGCTTCCGGCGCGCGGAGATGACGCGCGGCCCGCGCGCTTCCGCGTTGGGAGCCGGCGGCGGATCCCGGGACGCGGAGACCCGGGGTCCGGCAGCGGGGCGGCCCCCGGCCCAGGGCGGGGATGCATCGCCGCGGGGTGGGAGCTGGCGCCATCGCCAAGAAGAAGCTTGCCGAGGTGAGGGGCAGAAGGCCGACCCGAGAGACACGCAAAGTCTCGGAGCCGAGCTCTGTACCCTCAGATCGCCCCCCATCAGAATCTGACACAGGCTCCGCGGGTCCCGGGGAACTGAGCGTCTTCGGCTTCCGGTGGATTGCAGTGTCAGCATCCCCAGATCCCCCAGCGCTCTACTCCCGCGTTCCCCGATGGGACTACAGACGGGCCGTCTCTTTTAGATCCTCATCCCTCTCCCTAACAAAAACCATTTAAGAGAGACCCTCTTTTCATCCTTCATCCGAGGCAGTGCGAGTGGGAGCCCCCCAGCGCCCACTCTCACCTCACGCTGGTCTCTTTGTCTGACAGGCCAAGTATAAGGAGCGAGGAACTGTCTTGGCTGAGGACCAGCTGGCCCAGGTGAGTCGGTTGGAGGGCTCCAGGCAGGAAGGGAGACCCGACGAGGCTGGAGAGAACACCTTTCACGTAAACTAGATTGTTTGGATTGAACTAAGAAGAGGTATTTGGCACATCTCGATCTCTGGGCTGCTCAGATCTTTTACGGAACTTGCTAGTAACAGTGATAGCTCGCATCTTTGAGTCATTACATGCGTCCATCGCCCCAGGCACGCGTCCATTGTCTTTACATACACTGTCATGTTCATTCATCCTGATGGTCCTATCCGGAGGGAACTGTCGTCTTCCCGGTTTAGAATTGAGGACGTTCAAGGTGGTTTATCCAAGTTACATGAGCAGTAGGTGGTAGAGCTGTTTGATTTAGGTCTTTGGGGGCTTTCACTTGAAGTGCCTAAGAATAACGTGAAAATACTGCTTACTCTGTGCCACCCGTCACTGTCACATCTAGGTGCTACCAGAAGGATGTGTCAGGGATGGGGCGCGGTGCCTGCAGTTTGCTTTTCTGTCCGTGTCCTGAGTTTACTCAGTTATTGTGAGTGGTAAAGAAGAGGAGGAAAGAGTTAAGCAAGGGAATCGATCCTTTACTAAGGAAAGATAGTAGACACAGTCTGTGCTATTCAAAAGCTCCCACTGGGGCGACTGGGTGGCTCAGCTGGTTAAGTGTCCAAGTCTTGGTTTCAGCTTAGGTTGTAATCTCCTCGCTCAGCAGGAGTCTGCTGGAGATTCTCTCCTGCCCGTGGCCCTCCCACTTGTGCACTCCCACTTTCTCTTTCTCCTTCTCTAAGAGTTAGTATTACTATTAAGTAAATATTTATTTACTTAAAAAAAAAAAAAAGAAACAAAAGCTCCCCCTCATGGGGGGGGAGATGACATACAGAAATCAACTGGAAATGATATAATTCATAATATGTAGCAAATGAGGAGACGCTGGGCCAGGAGTGGTTACCCATGGTGGGTAGAACACAGGTTTTGTTAATTCGGGAAAGAGGAAGAATACTACAAATAAGTCCGAAAAGCCCCAAACCATTTGTATTTAGCTTTGGAAAAAATCTGGTAGAGCCACCTCTCCCTTTGGGATTTTTTATTTGGAGTTGATTCCCAAGAAGGTCCATGACTGAAAGTCAACACAGTCAACTCAAGACCCCTAATTCATGCCAGCCAGCCTTTTTTCTCCTAGGTAGCCTTTCTCTTAGTAGCTGAAGATTTCTTTCTGAATGCTGCATTCCCTCATTTTTAAGTCAAAATGGAATCCTTTTTTTTTTTTTTAAAGATTTTATTTATTTATTCATGAGAGACACAGAGAGTCAGAGACACATGCAAAGGGAGAAGCAGGCTCCCTGCAGGGAACCTGATGTGGGACTCGATCCCAGGACTCCAGGATCGCACCCTGAGCCAAAGGCAGACGCTTAACCACTGAGCCACTCAGGTGTCCCAAGTCAAAATGGATTCTGTGGCGCACATTCCTTCTACTAAGTTTCTCTGGGAAAAAGAAAAAAAAAAAGTACCACATTAGATGTGCATTCTGGTTGTTAGATGCATCCTGACTTTCGAACAGGAACATGTAGGGGAAAAATGTGTTTTATTTTTTTATTTTTACTTACTTTTTTCCCTTACATGTTCCTGTTTGAAAGTCAGGATGCATATTATATATATATTTAAGATTTATTGGGATCCCTGGGTGGCGCAGCGGTTTGGCGCCTGCCTTTGGCCCAGGGCGCGATCCTGGAGACCCCGGATCGAATCCCACGTCGGGCTCCCGGTGCATGGAGCCTGCTTCTCTCTCTGCCTGTGTCTCTCTGCCTCTCTCTCTCTCTCTCTGTGTGGCTATCATAAAAAAAAAAAAAAAAAAAAAAATTATTGGGATCCCTGGGTGGCGCAGTGGTTTGGCGCCTGCCTTTGGCCCAGGGCGCGATCCTGGAGACCCGGGATCGAATCCCACATCGGGCTCCCGGTGCATGGAGCCTGCTTCTCCCTCTGCCTGTGTCTTTGCCTCTCTCTCTCTCTCTCTCTCTGTGACTATCATAAATTAAAAAAAAAAAAAAAAAGATTTATTTATTTGAGAGAGAGAGAAGGAGCAGGGGGAGGGGCAGAGAGAGAAGCCGACTCCCCATTGAGCAGGGAGCCCGATTTGGGGCTTCATCCCTGAATTCTGGGATCATGAAGTGAGCTGAAGGCAGACTCCTAACCAACTGAGCCACTGAGGTGCCTCTTTTATTTTTATTTTTAAAAGATTTTATTTTTTAAAGTTTTATTTATTTTAGAGAGTGAGACAAAGTGTGGGTGGGAAGGGGCAGAGGGAGGGGGAGAGACAAGGTGAGTGCAGAGCCTGAGGTGGGGCTTGATCTCAGGACATTGAGATCACTATCTGAGCTGAAACCAAGAGTGGGTGCTTTTTTTTTTTTTTTTAATTTTTTTAATTTTTATTTATTTATGATAGTCACAGAGAGAGAGAGAGAGAGAGAGGCAGAGACACAGGCAGAGGGAGAAGCAGGCTCCATGCACCAGGAGCCCAACATGGGATTCGATCCCGGGTCTCCAGGATCGCCCCTGGGCCAAAGGCAGGCGCCAAACCGCTGCGCCACCCAGGGATCCCAAGAGTGGGTGCTTAACTGCATGCCACCCAAGCTTCCCAAAGATTTTATTTTTAGTTTTTTAAAGATTTGTTTATTTATTTGAGAGAGAATGTGTGTGTGTGTCTGTGTAAGCCAGGGGAGGGACAGAGGGAGAGGGCAAGCCGACTCCCCACTGAGCGCAGAGCCGGTTGCGGGGCTTGATGTCACAACCTTGAGATCATGACCTGAGCTGAAACCAAGAATAGGACACTTAACCTGTTGAGCCAGCCAGGTGCCCCCAAAGATTTTATTTTATTTATTTATTTATTTAAAGATTTTATTTTTATTCACGAGAGACATACAGAGAGAGGCAGAGGGAGAAGCAGACTCCCTGCAAGAAGCCCAATGCGGGACTCGATCCTGGATCTGGGGATCACGCCCTGAGCCGAAGGCAGACTCCCAACCACTGAGCCACCCAGGCATCCCTAAAGATTTTATTTTTAAGTAATCTTTACTCCCAACATGGGGCTCAAACTCAAGACTCCGAGATCAAGAGTTGCATGCTCTACCACCAACTGAACCAGCCAGGTGCCCCCAAAAATGTGTGTTTTAGAATTGAGGAAACATGGCATCCCAACCCAGCCAACAACGGAACCACGAAGGAAAGTTAGGGATAAAAAGAGAGGGAACAGTAGGGGTGCCTGGGTGCCTTGGTTGGGTGTCCGACTCTTGGTTTTGGCTCAGGCCATGAGCTCATCAGGCTCCCAGTTGGGCTCTGCACTCAGTGGAGAGTTTGCTTGAAGATCTCTCCCTTTGGCTCTCCCCCACGTTGTAGGAGCACGCAGGAGTGTTCTCACTCTCTCTCTCTCTCAAACTGATAAATAAATATTTAAAAAAACAAAACGGAACGAGAAATAGCCTAATGGTAGGCCTGGAGGAGATAGGTTGTTTCAGCCTTTTCCCTGCCAGTGGATTGGGATCTTATTTTTGCCATCTGATGATCCCTTGGTGGGGCTGCCCCGTAACCTCCTCCTGGTCCATCTTACAGATGTCGAAGCAGTTGGACATGTTCAAGACCAACCTGGAGGAATTTGCCAGCAAGCACAAGCAGGAGATCCGGAAGAATCCGGAGTTCCGAGTGCAGTTCCAGGACATGTGTGCCACCATTGGGGTGGATCCTCTGGCCTGTAAGGAGTTGTCCGCGGGGCTGTTGTGTTTTTCTAGGGTGCCTGAGGGACAGCAACTCATCTAGGTGTGACGACTGAGGTAGGGCATCTTCCAGAAGGCCCTCTGAGAAGGGCCTGCAGTGAGTGCCTAGCAGTTTGACAGGGACACTGGGGATGCCAGTGTGTAGGCTAGTGGCCAGCATACGTGACCCTCTCTTTAATTTTCTTTTTAAATTTTTTTATTTATTTATGATAGTCACAGAGAGAGAGAGTGAGAGGCAGAGACACAGGCAGAGGGAGAAGCAGGCTCCATGCACCGGGAGCCCGATGTGGGATTCGATCCCAGGTCTCCAGGATCGCGCCCTGGGCCAAAGGCAGGCGCCAAACCACTGCGCCACCCAGGGATCCCACGTGACCCTTTCTTGAGTGACCTACAGTAGAGTTTCTTCATAGCTATTTTTTTCCTTTATTAAAGATTTTATTTATTTATTCATGAGAGACACAGAGAGGGAGAGAGAGGCAGAGAGAGAAGCAGGCTCCATGCAAGGAGCCCGATGCAGGACTCGATCTCGGGTCTTCAGGATCATGCCCTGGGCCGAAGGCAGCGCTAAACCGCTGAGCCACCCGGGCTGCCCTATTTTTTCCCTTTATTAAAAAGATATTTAATTTTTTTTTTTTTTAGATTTTATTTATTAGAGAGAGCATGAATGGAGGGGAGGGGCAGGGGCAGAAGCAGACCCCCCCCAAGAGCCCGATGTGGGGCCCGACCCCAGGACCCTGGGATCATGACTGGAGCAGAAGGCAGATGCCCAACCAAGTGAGCCACCCAGACACCCCAAGATATTTTTAATGAAAGCAGCATGTAATCATGGGGTCAGTCAACAAAGGAGAAAAAGAGAAAGTACAAGACATTTGACTCTCTCCCATAGTTGCAGAAATAACTATTAACAGTGTAAGATAATCTTTCTGGACACCCTCATCATATTTATAAACTTTTTTTTTTAACATGTCCGATTATGCTATAATAACTACATTCTAACCTGTATTGTTTTTTACTTGATAAACTGTTCTCTTTAATGGATTTTTGAATGCCAGGTCTGCATATTCTTCCTCTCAGCCTTGTTAGACCGTATGTCCCATTATATTTCACTGTATAATTCAGGAAAGGAAAATTCATTTTTATAGTATTTTGAGCCAGAATGAGCCAAATAGAAATGCCTTTTACATTACCCTTGGGCAGCCCGGGTGGCTCAGGAGTTTAGCGCCGCCTTCAGCCCAGGGTGTGATCCTGGAGACCCAGGATCGAGTCCCACATTGGGCTCCCTGCATGAAGCCTGCTTCTCCCTCTGCCTGTGTCTCTGCCTCTCTCTCTCTCTCTCTCTCTCTCTCATGAATTAAAAAAAAAAAAAAAAAAAAAAAAAAACCAAAAAAAAAAAAATTAGATTACCCACCCTTTATAGCCATCCAAGCCTGCTTCCTAGGAGGAATTTCCAAGAGTTCAACCATCTTGAGGATCCTGAGTAGTAAATGGTGCACAAGGGCTTGGTTAGGCAGGGAAGACTTCCCATAGGATAGATGTTTTAATCTAGCTTTGAAAGATAAGAAACCATAAAAACTAATATATAACTTAGCTTTTGTTTTTCTGTCTTTCAGCTGGAAAAGGATTTTGGTCTGAGATGCTAGGCGTGGGAGATTTCTATTACGAGCTGGGTGTCCAGATTATCGAAGTGTGCCTGGCTCTGAAGCACCGGAATGGAGGTGAGGCTGGCTAAGTCCTGCAGATGAGGCTTTGAACTTCTCAAAGGGAGAAACCCTTGAAAGGTGATCTTGTCCATCCTGTGATCTGCAGGCTGATAAGATCTGGAGAAGCTGTTAGGTCTACAGAAGCACCTTAGCGGCTTCATGTGGTTCAATCTCTGGCAGGTCTCCATAGCCAGGTGTGAATGGAGTTACTTGAATGATTGTCTCTATTCTCTAGAGATCTTCACTCAGGACGGTCTTAGCTCCTGGTTATTACAGAAAATAATAGAGAAGAAATAGACCTTTTCCCCTGATACACTATGCATCTGGGTTATGATTTTATCATTAGGTCTGTCCTGCAGCTCCAAGGTGGAGTGATGCCACATTTCTATGCCCCCCCAAAACGTGACCTAAAAATCGTCATCCAGCGGTGTCATCTTAATAAGCACTATGTTGAAGTTAAGAATGAAAAAAAAAAAAACAGTTACAAATCATTGGCTGTAAACAGATACAGCCTCAATGTTAAGGGAGTGTTTATAGTTTTCCAGAGATGATGCTGCCTCTGTTTTTATAATTTTGTTTTGTTTGGCTTAGCCATAAAGGTAATCCTCCATCTGCCTTCCTCCCCGCTCCTGTAGGTCTGATAACTCTGGAGGAGCTACATCAACAGGTGTTAAAAGGAAGGGGCAAATTCGCACAGGACGTCAGCCAGTAGGTCTTGCCTCCCAATCCCTGGAGTATAGAAAGGTCTTTAAAAATCAGATGGACGTCTTCTCCTTACTGCTCACGTGTCTAGGCTACTTTAGGAATGATTTTTATTCTTTATCATCAGAAAACATATTTTTTAGAAAACTGAAAATACAGAGAGATAAAGAACAAAAAACCACCCATTATTTCTCAACTAAGAGATTACAGCTGTTAACATTTTGGTGTATTTTCTTCTGAGCATTTTTTTTTCATGTGTATTACTATTTTGTAACATACTTGGGGCTTAATCTTGAGATTATCTTAGGTTGGAGACTAGCACACGTGCTGAGGAAGGCTGGGGAACAGTTGGGCTCAGAAGGTGGGGTGTTAGTTGATCTGGTTCACCAGCTTCTCTGTGTGACCTCAATTTGAGAAAAGGTGGAAAAAAAAAAAAAGAGAAAAGGCTGTCAGTATGTGAGCTGGGTATATGGTCTACACATTTTGTGGACTTTCTTTTTCCCTAATTTGAGTTGTTAACCGGACCTGACTGGGCCTGACTTTCCAAATGGCAGTAATCAGCTGGGTTGCCCTCTGTAAAATGGAGAAACCTTTTCTTTCTTTTTTTTTTTTTTTGAGAAACCTTTTCTGTTTTGCCACTGTTCATGCAGCTCCCTTTGTCTCCTGCGTTCAGCTCATTCATTCACATTTCCTGATGGGCTCCCATGGGCATATTTTTGACCTCTGTTCGGGGTTAGCGTGGTTTGCTGAGCGGAGAGCCCCATACCTGTACTTTCTCCCTTGCTTGTCCAAGCACTGCCTGGTGCCCCCTGGCCCCACCTTCTTACGGACGGCACTGACTGTTACGCAGCCTTTTAGTCTTCTGTCAGGGTGTCCTGGCTGGGGCAGAGCCGAGACTGCAGGGTGGCTAGGTGTGGTCTGCCAGAGGTCCTGAAGCCGCTTTTCCTCACTTCAGAGATGACCTGATCAGAGCCATCAAGAAGCTGAAGGCGCTTGGTACTGGCTTTGGCATCATCCCCGTGGGTGGCACCTACCTCATTCAGTCTGTTCCAGCTGAGCTCAACATGGATCACACAGTGGTGCTGCAGCTGGCGGAGGTACTGGTGTGCCTTTCTGGCCGGGGGTGGGGCGACAGTCAGGATTGTCGTGAGGAGGGACTTCGGAAGCAGCTCTGACCTCCTCCCCGTCGAACAGGTCTTCTGCTGAGCCTGTCTAGGTGACGCACTACTCAGAGCTGTGCTTGTTTAGAAGACATTTATTGAGCAGCTACAGTGCAGAGCACCGGGCCAGGCTGTGGGGGTAGAACGAGGGGCACCAGAAATCCTGCTCTCAGGGAGCTTACAGTCTAGTGGAGGAGACAGAGATGCAGACAGTGAGCTGTATTTTCTTGGGTAGACAGATTAATTGAGGTCTTACTACTACTTTATGAATGGATTCTTCAAAACAGTGTTTAATCTGGTTTGGCATTCCCATTCCGTAAGTATACCCCACCCCACCCCCACCCCGAGTCTGTTCCTGGATTTAGGGAAGACATGTTAAGTTTTCCTAATTCTCTATAATGTAGAACAAAACTAAGCAAGGAGCTTCTCTTCTTGGGGAATGGGTAAGGTGAGGCAGGGAACTGTCGCCATTTCTTCTGGTCAGTTAATTATCTTGAACTTTTACCATACGTGAAGTTTTCTGAGAAAGTCTAATATTTTAATACCAGGGACCCTACTTTTTAAAACTGAACCCCACTGAGGTCAAAATAGGTTTGGGGGTCATTTATCCACTCCTACAGGACCTCCATTTTCATAAATCACTCTTCCCCCAACCTGTCACCCTGAAAGTTGCTTCTCTTGCTCCCTTTGCTGAGACTCCTAAACATTTTGTCTGTGCTCTCTTAGGCTTCACCCATGGGCAGTTCTCCCCCCCCCCCGATCTGGGTAAATCAGGTATTGTTGGGCAGATGCTGGGTTCTTAGGAAAATCTGTCAGCTGACTCCCTGTTCCTCTTTCCTTCAGAAAAACGGCTACGTGACTGTCAGTGACATCAAAGCCAGTCTTAAATGGGAGACCGAGCGAGCCCGGCAAGTGCTGGTATGTGAATTTTGGAGTGGCCCAGAAGAGATGGGCCCCAGATGGGTGGATAGATAGCACATCAGCAGAAACTGCAGCCTTGCTGTGCTGGCCCCTTGCCTTGAAAGCTGCGGTCACCACTCAGAAGCAACCCCCGCATCCCTCTGAAGGTGGCACTCAGGGGCAGACTTCTCACTCTGCTGTAGGCCAGTCACCAATACCTGCTGTCTCCTCCGACCTGTAGAGCCCGGTCAGAGGGTTCATATGGTTCATATTGGAAGTAACACTGTTAATACAGAGTGAAGGAACTGTTACCTACTTAATTACATATCCATAAGTATATACTATTATACTGTATTATATAGTTAGCGTTTTATATATACAGGTTTCTTGGAACTAATGAAAGGCTGGTGTGAAGAAGGAGTAGCAGGCAAGTGTAACCCTGGCTTTTAATACCTTCTTTTTTATCCAGGCAATTAAACTACAGACTTCTTCTAGAAAGCGGGGTAACACAAACATCTGTTTAATGCTATTGGGCACAACCAGCCCATCTTGAGCCTAATTCCAGCTGTAGGAATTTTGAGTCCATTCTAAAGTAATACAGTCCTTCCATTAACTTCTCCATGAAGGTTTACCCGCAAGTTAACTGAAGTTAACCAAACAGAACCGTAATTAGAACAGTGGTCTCCTATTTTGCTTCAGGCAAAAGGGATCAAGGATTTGCTTAGGGCCATAGGGTGGACCTTTCCGTAGCTCTCCATTCTTTCTACAACGTCCCACTCTACTTGTCTTTACCCTCTTTCCCAGCAGCACAGATTGATTGGTGGCATTTTTCACATCACAGGCAAAGGTCAGGGTCAAACAGAACCAGGGATTCCAGGATAGTTGTGTAAATAAATATGTGAAGGCACTCACGTAGATTCAGTGTGAAAACCCCACTGAAGCCAGAATAGCAGTTTGGGGGTCATTTATCCACCCTACAGGAACTCCATTTTCATAAATGACTCTTCCCTCCAGGAACACCTGCTGAAGGAAGGGCTGGCCTGGCTGGACCTGCAGGCCCCAGGGGAGGCCCACTACTGGCTGCCAGCTCTCTTCACTGACCTCTACTCCCAGGAGATTACGGCTGAGGAGGCCAGAGAAGCCCTCCCTTGACTCTGGGAGTGTGGAATGGGCCCCAGCAGCAGGCAGGGGGAGGAGGAGCTGCTGCTGAATAAAACCTGAATAACTTTGTTATTTTTTTTTTTAAAGAAAGTTCCAAGTTTTTTCTTCCCTCAATACTCTTCACCCATAATTTTATTTTAAAGTGCCTTCACGTTGCATCTTTACTGGAGAAAACTTCATTTATCCAGTAAGGATAACCTGAGTAACAGAGTACAGCAAGCACGTATGAAATGACCTGCGTGGGTCATCTGCAAGTTCATGGTAGAGCTGCGTCTAGAATGAAGGCAGTCTGTTTCCTGGCTAGACAGTTTCGTCTCTGTAGCCCTGGGACTTAAGTTATAGCCCATTAATTCAAACCTTGTCCTTATAAAAAGGTTTATCTCAGACAAGCAGACCCTAAAGGACCAGTAAGAGCCACTCGCTCAGTCCTTCTGGCTTGCTCTAGACCTTCTGGGTTCTGATGGACCTGGCTGAGTGTGAAGGAAACAGGTGTTAGAAACAACGGAACCTAGGACCATCAACCAACAGCGGCCACAAGTCATCGAGTTTCATCTTTGCTTTCCCTCCTGTGCTGATCACCAGGTTCCTCTAGCCTTAGTGGTGGGAAGGGCATCATTTACTGAACAGCTACCCTGTGCCATTTTATGAACACCTAATCCCCTCACAGCCACTCTCAGAGGCTCAGTAAGGTCTCCTTACATCTCAGGCGAGGAACTGACATAATCATTCCCCAGGGCCACCAGCTTACAAAGCAAAGCTAAGAGCCAGAGCCCATGTTCACTGGTGCCAGGGCCCTTACGTGCCTGTATCGTGGCTTCACATGGCCTAGGCTGGCAGGACACTCTACACATGGTCAGCCAAGAGGACAAGCCTCTGTGCCAGGCAGCAAAAATTCTTGAGCAACTAGGGAAGGGAGTGATGGATGAGCTAGCTGTATGAAGCTGTCTCCATCCTCTGAGTCCTGAATTCCTAAGGGCTGCTTTAGTGCCAGAAATCTGAAAACCCAGTTCACTGTGGATTACCCAGAACCTAAGACACCCTTTCCTTACCCAGAGCAACAATCTACATCTGCTGGTCTTCCTAGGACACGCTCACTTCCCAGTCTCTGCAGAAGGATCCCTTTGGAAGCAACTGAGGCCAAGATGGCACTCCTGTCCTTGACTGCCAGAGGTGGTCTCAAAAGAGGCTCTTCTACTTCTGGTTGGTGGGGAACTCGTCACCAGCAGCCCTGCTTCCACCCACGTCATGTAACTAGTTTTCAGCTTCTAGACAAAGCATTGAGCACTTTCTCTGACAAGTTTGACTTGGGCGAGAGGTGTGGTTGTTGAGAGGATCCCATTCTCCCTTTACACAAACCCTCCCACACCCATAGGCGCTTCCTCCTTCTGCCAAAACAAACTTTATTGCACCAAAAAGAAAAAAAAAAAAAACTTCATTTATGTACAGTCAGATATAAAGACATCTCTTGACTCCTGTGCATATATTTCCTCAACTCAAGATTAGGGCATAAAAGTCAGGCTGGTGTGCCAGACATGCTCTGCCCACGGCAGGGCCAAGGAGAGGATTGTCACTTGAAAGTGGGAACACTTAAATGGATGACAGACGACCACTGGACCAACAGACCAAGGGCATTCTTCTAAGCCCTGTACGAGCTCTGGGAGTGGAAGAGGGAAATTGGAAGCAGGGTCCCTTTCTGAAATCTCCCTATTAAGAGACCCAGTTTTAAGTATCCGAGATAAACTTCCGCTCCCCAAGCCCACTTCCTGTCCAGTTTCTTTGCTTCCTGCCCTCCCAAGTAGAACATTTTCCTCTGCGTTCAACCCGTCCCAAGCTCCCCCAGGGAAGTCCCCCGGCCCCTGGGCAGAGGGCTCCCCAGCAGCAGGCAGGGCAGGTATGGTTATCCTCTCCCTTACACGTGGCTGGATACTGACCGAGGCCCTGCGTCACATGGATCACCAACACCCCACTGGGAGCCATAACAGTAAGAATCTGGAAAGTATGGGGGAGAACACACCAAAAAGGGGAAGGCTGGATTTCCTTGGTGCCCAGTACAATGGGGCGCCTAAAGCACATTTTTCTGAGCCAGCCCACTAAAGGACCACTGCAGCTAGATACAGAGAAGCAACACAGCCAGGCGAATGCCCATGGGAGCCGGTGACAGAGCAGCAGGGGGGGTGGGGGAAGGAAGGGAGGCAGGAAGAGCCCAGAGTCCCAGCCCCAGTCCCTCTGCCCTTGGCGACCCTTGCTCCCCACGCGTTCCTGGGCACTGAAGTGAAGGGGGGGGGGGGGCACTGGAGGCTGGGGTAAAAATACACAAGGACAGCCAAACAGAACACAACAGGGCTAGCGTTGGTCTCCCCACTGCACCCCGCCCCCAGGGGAACCCCCTCATCGTGGCTAGGATTTACGAAAATCTGAGACTATTCTACATAGTGGCTCTCATTCCCCACACACAGCGGCTGGCTGTGTTGGGAACTTTTCAAATCAGTGATTGCGGGAACAAAATCAGCTTCTCGTGCTGCCTGTGCAGGCTTTACCAAGACCTCGGTTCAGTCCTGGTCACATTTACCTTCTGTCTTAAATCTGGAAATGGGCGAGGGAATGGGGGGTGGGGGGCAGAGGAGAAAGGTGCTCAGGTGCTAGGTAAAGCTTACTGATCAGCAGCCTAGACTCCACCACTGTTCCTTCTCTTTGGTCTGTCTAGAACAGTGACTATAAATTAGGAAAAACAAAATTATGCTGGCCCATGGGAAGTAAGGGCAGAGGAGGCAGGGAGAAAAAAGGGCATCGGGAAGCCCTGCTTCAAGACTGCAGACAGACAACCACCCAGACTGCTTAAGTGTCACAGACAGCCCCCCACCCAGAGCTCCCTTCCAGATATCCCCATAAAGCATTCGGGCACACTCCCTCCTGGACTTCCGGCTTCTATCCCCCACCTGTCCCTAAGGAGCTGGCCCTGTGCAGAGGTGTGTCGGTTGTTTTGTTTTTGCCAGAGGCCCTCGCCCTGGAGGTGCTCCTGCATAGGTACCGTGGCCCCTGCTACGGGATGAACAGCCCTGGGGGCTGGAGAGCCGGGGAGGTCAGAGCGGAAGAGCCTCCCCACTCCTGCGCCCTGGGATCCGAGCTGGCTTGGTTCTTGCCATCTTGCGGGATGACGTCACGTTTGGAGGGAGATACACAGTGCCTCTCCGTCCCTGGGGTGGGGGGGAGGGACTTGGCTGGGACTCTTGAGTGGGGGGAGGGGAGAGGGGAGCAGGGTCTAAACCCTCAGGCTCCCATGCAGGTCTGTCTCTGTCCCAGACGAACTGCTATCAGAGTCCATTTCGGCGTTCTCATTATGGAGCCTCTCCAGCACTTTCTGACGAATCAGTCCCAGACGCATCAAGAGGGACTGGTAGTCAAAGTGGCCACGCTTCTCTCCGAAAGGGTCCTGTGGGGGAAAGGAGACAAGCGGGATGGAAGATTCTCATCTGGGCAGCTCATCCTAGACAGTGCAGCTTTGGGCCCGTGCTGGACTCGCTCAACTTCCCAGGCACGAGACTAGAAGAGGCTATGGCATTACAGTCCCTGACCGCAGATCGCATACCCTCTGACGAGGAATATTATGGCACGTTTACCACCCCAGATAGATCTGGCTTGGGCCAACATTAAAATGTGCTGGTGTTCCCTGAAAGTGAGCCAATGTGGAGAAGGGGGTCACGGGGAAGACGACATAGGTAAGAAACAGAAATTCAAGACCAGAACTATAATCATTAAGTATGTCTGTGTTTTCAATTAACTTCCTAAAAGACATACAAGGGAAATATTATTCTGCTTTCCCTCTATCCAAAAGGGTAATTTGTCTTTCCAACATCATGGGCGGGTCTAGTACTCAGGAGTTCTGACTTTCAGAACTAGATAAGCACCCATACACTCTTTCAGAGAGATCAGTCACTACCATCCTGTCAGGTTTCTAGGCATCGCTCCAGGGCCACCCAGCCTTGATCCTAGTCCTTGTTATTCTAGATCAAAGATTTCCAGACATTTTGTAGTAAAGGGTTAACTGTTCTGAAAGTCTCAAAAACAACTAGGGTTGGAGTAGAGGAGATAAACAAAAGAACTTAAAATGCTGTAGAGAATATGGCAACAAAAGTAGCACGTGGCAGGGTTTAGACAAGTGGAGACATCTTTCCTTGAGAGTCACAAAAAGGTACACCATTTTTCCCTCTCACATTCTGCTTCTTCCACATTTAACTATTTCCACACTTCTGCCCACATATCACCCTCATGATTAGGGACCAGTGTACACAAGTCACAGTCATTGTGATTACAGCCCACACTTTTCACTTCCAAAAGTTACACTCCCCAAAGGCTGAACTCCAAACTTACTTTTTCAAATCTTCCTTTCTTCATCCTTGGCTCCATTTCTACCCACGTCCCTCCTCCCCAGATGCTGCTCGCTCTTCCCTTTCCTTCTCTGATCATGAGTTATTTTTCCTCCACAGAGTGAATATTGGGAAATGCTTTTGAATAGCAGGAATGAGAATTCCTGATGGGGAACGAACCATGGCAGGCATCACATATGATATACTCTGCAAAAGGGGTCAGGAGCAAGTTAACCCTGAAAGGGCCTTGCTCTTTGAGGTTTTGTTTTGTTTTTATTTTTTATTTATTTATTTTTTTAAATTTTATTTATTTATGATAGTTGGAGAGAGAGAGAGAGGCAGAGACACAGGCAGAGGGAGAAGCAGGCTCCATGCAGGGAACCCGACGTGGGATTCGATCCCGGGTTTCCAAGATCGTGCCCTGGGCCAAAGGCAGGCGCCAAACCGCTGCACCACCCAGGGATCCCTTGTCTTGTTTTTAAAGATTTTATTTATTCATGAGAGGCAGAGAGAGAGAGAGAGAGAGAGGTAGAGACACAGGCAGAGGGAGAAGCAGGCTCCATGCAGGGAGCCTGATGTGGGACTCGATCCCGGATCCCAGGATCATGCCCTGAGCCAAAGGCAGATGCTCAACTGCTGAGCCACCCAGGCATCCCATGTTTTGTTTTTTTAAAGTCATCTCTACATGCAACGTGGGGCTCAAACTTCCAACCCCAAGATCAACAGTCACATGCCCTTCTGACAGAGCCAGCCAGGCGCCCTTGCCCTTTGAGTTTTCATGTGGCAGATGGGTGGGGAAGTCCTTGAAGGAAGGACAGGGAAACTACTATTTCTAAGCAGCAGCTGAGGACAGAACACATTTACTGCTACTGCAGTAAATGCTGCTGGGGGAGCCTGGGTGGGCAAAGCATCTCAGCAAGAAATGGAGAGAACCTCAAGAGGCCTCAGTCACTCATCCAAGTCCATACAATTCTAAGCAAGACCATGAGTAAATGAGCCAAAAAAACATAAGAACTAGTCCTTAGGGACAGGAGGAGTCTCACTCTCTTAACAACCACATTTTTTTATATTTGAGCCCATTTACAATTTGGTTTAATAAGAATCTCCTCTTATTTTTTTAAATAGGTTCCAGGCCCAAGGTGGGACTCAGACTCACAACCCTGAGATCAAGAGTCAAATGCTCTAGTGACTGAGCCAGCCAGGCTCCCCCCAAGAATCCCTTTATTATTATTTTTTTTTTTTAGAATCTCCTCTTTAAAACAAGCATCAATCCTGTATTCCTATTGGAAGTGGATACACATTTCTCCGGTTGAGGCAGAGAGTAAACAACCACTTACTGTCATTTGTAACAGCAATCTTTCAACATATAACACCACATACCCAGTGTTTTCCTGGGCCTTGTTCTCCGAGTACCCTTCTGAGCTAGGGACAGAACTCCAGTAGAGAACTCACCATTATAATCACTAAGATTCAGAGAGGGCTGAATGTTCTTGGTTTGAAAAGACTACTAAGAAGGGCAGGCCTTCTGAGCTACAAAGGATGGTTCAGACTCTACTTATGAACATCTAGTTTATGCCAAGACAGAAGCAACTCCACAAGAATGAGACACATTTGTCTCCTCTCTGGGCTATAGAGACTCAGATGAACCAAGATCCCTTTGGCTCTGAATTCTCTTAAGAGATGCAGAGGCTATCCTTGTGGGGGATTTTACATGGTCTGCTGCAGAGCCTTTGGCCTTAGTGGCAGGGGCTGCATTACCTGCATAGTCTGGCCTTGAAGGTGTAGGCGATCTTTGCAGGCCACCTCATAGAAGTCGTAAT
The DNA here is from genome assembly GCF_048164855.1 of Canis lupus baileyi. Lineage (NCBI taxonomy): Eukaryota > Metazoa > Chordata > Mammalia > Carnivora > Canidae > Canis > Canis lupus. Next base: position 35,994,730 of record NC_132853.1, read on the forward strand.
ACTCCAGAAAGGACTTCTCCATCACGCCTCTGGAGAACAAGCAGAGAAGCTGAAGTTAGAGACACAGTGTGCACGGGATCATCCCTTTACCATCTAACTTACTGCCAAATCAAATAGAGCTCCCAAGCCCGGATGTGATATCCTACAAAGACCTTTCTTTCTTTTCTTTAAAGATTTATTTATTTTAGAGAGAGAGGGAGCAAAACAAGGAGGGGCAGAAGGAGAATCTCAAGTAGACTCTATGCTCAGTGTGAAACTCAACATGGGGCTTGATCTCATGACCTGAGCTAAAACCAAGAGTTGGACACTTAACCGACTGGGTCACCCAGGTACACCCCTCACAAAGATCTTTCAATGGAAAATGGAAAAAGGAATAGATGATGACCGAAGGTGATTTCTCGTATTCCTTAGGTATTATTAAAGGAGGATAACCGGGATGCCTGGGTGGCTCAGCGGTTGAACACCTGCCTTCTGCCCAAGGCGTGATCCTGGAGTCCCGGGATCGAGTCCCAGATCAGGCTCCTTGAGTGAAGCCTGCTTCTCCCTCTGTGTCTCTGTCTCATGAAATAAATAAACAAACACACAAACAAACAAACAAGGATAACCATTAATACTGACCATTTAAATCCCAACTTCACAACTTGTGACTCTATCTCATTTGTTTTTCATAGGCCATCACTAATCCCAAACCTTACTCAAAATTCTTCCAAAAGGTTGTTTTGATAACTGTGACTTTGTTCATCTACTTTGAACAGTTACAAATAAACTCAAACACTGAGAAATAGATTTGTTGTGAAGGGCTCTACACCTCATTTGGCTGTAGAACAGTAAGGATCTTCAACAGGTCCAGGCGCTCATCAAATTGGAGTCTCCCTAAGGGTGTGGACTATGTCTTTTCCATTAGGCTTGGCACTCTCCTAGAATCAAACAGCTCTCTGAATTTCCAAGTGACCCTCAGCCACCACTCTTTATTTATTATTATTTTTAAAGATTTTATTTATTTATTCATAGACACAGAGAGAGGGGCAGAGACACAGACAGAGGGAGAAGCAGGCTCCACACAGGGAGCCCGATGTGGGACTCGATCCCGGGTCTCCAGGATCACACCCCAGGCTGTAGGCGGCGACAAACCGCTGCGCCACCGGGGCTGCCCGCCACCACTCTTTAAAAAAGCATGAACCACACAGCTTTCGTTTTCTGATCTCTGGTGCCCAACAGTGGATTTTGACTCAAAGGTTCTCAATGGTATGAACCAGCTAAATCTTCAACAGTAATACCCAGTGCCAAGTGGGCGCTCTTGGCACACACATACCGTAAGGGCTCAGGGCAGGGACACTTTCCTTCCATCATGTCACAGACCGCCACTCTGATGGTCTCATGCCGGATACATTCATTGTAATTTTTGCTGTCTCCTGGATGTCTCTCCTGTAATGTAAAGGACATTGGGTGTCCAAAACAAAATTTAGGCAAAGAAAAAGTAAATAGGAGGAGGCTTCAGGATTAATATGGTGTATGTGACCCAAGCAAACAAGGGTACCTTTCCAACTATATGGCAGATCCATGAAGATCCAACTCAAGTTTTTTTGTTTTTTTTGTTTTTCCCAACTCAGTTTTTATTTTTGAGATCATCAACCTCCCCCCATGCATGCCAATACCCATCCTCTGTTAGAGGTCACTTAACCTGTAAGCAGCCAACTAGACACATCAAATTTTCCTAAGGCTGAAATGAGAGGCCTCCGAAGTAAAGATTCTATGGGAAAGAACCCAATGTTAAGAATGGTGGTGGGACAAAAACATAAACATGTCAATAGGAGTCTCAGTAAAAAACCCTATAAATATCTGGATGCTTCCCAGCCAACTCCCTTTTATTCTGCAGGGTTCCATCATTACTCAAATCAACTACTATGACTCTATTGGAAGTAAAACTTGAAGTTTCCAAAAGAAGACTCCAACGCTGAGAAAGCCATTATGAATGTGTGGGTATAAATGGAAGGGGGTACAGTCTTCCAATCTCTTAACTCCTCCTTTACTCTTCAATGCTCCTCCTCATCACCAACCCAGCAACCAGAACCTTGGGCCCTGACTGAAATACATCATGAGCAGGAAAGAGATAACATACCCTCAGTTTACCACCATGGTTTCCAAAATGCACCACAGCGAGATCACAGGGGTGCTGGGGATTTAAACTTTTTGAGGAAAACCACAGTATTCACCACCTGTCAAACACTGTGAGAACCACTAACTTGAGCTCAGTGGGTCAGTTCTGACATTAGACTGCATGATATTCCTTTCAATGACACATTATCTTTGTGAAGCTGGACTGTCAATCACTACTCTGGTAAATAGCAAGCAGCATACATAAACAGTAGGGAAGAGTAATGAGGGTGGTGGATCCAATTGGATTCCAAGATCTTCAAAGTTGTGTGGTATCCAACAAGTGTACCCTTCCTGTCATTAAACCATTTTAGTTATTTAAGAAAGAAGTTGTCTGGACCTAACTGCTTTTTTTTTTTAATAAATTAATTTTTTATTGGTGTTCAATTTACCAACATACAGAATAACACCCAGTGCTCATCCTGTCAAGTGTCCCCCTCAGTGCCCGTCACCCACTCACCCCCACTCCCCGCCCTCCTCCCCTTGGACCTAACTGCTTAAGAAACAGAACAGCCAGGCACTTCCGTCTGCCTGGGGAGCTGTGAAAAAGCCACCTAGACACCAGGGGCTGTGAACCAATAATGTTTGGGAGTACTAAGAATCAATGTCCCATCTCTTAAATTCCCAAAGGAAAGACCCTAAAATCAGCTCTTTGGTTAGCAAATGAGTTCCTTTTCCATTTCTACCTAATCCTAAAATCAAATACACTATTTGTTTGGAAAGGTGGTTTTGGGAATAACTTTTGTTGTTCATACTTAAAGGGTATTCCCTGCTGTTCCGGTCGATAAATGAACCAGGAATGGCATCATTATTTCAAATAGTGCGAAAATTAAACTGTTTTAACCACCTAGACAGAATTATCATCTTTGGGGATGATCACTGGAATTCTTTCCCAAGTAATCTTGGCAGGCATTTTGAAAGGATGGAAGAACTCTGGGCTCCTAGGCCAATATTGGGTTCTACCATGATCTATGTATCTTTGTGAAAGTGAACTAACCTCTCCATGTCACCATCACCTCATCTGAAAATGGGGATAACATTTACCCCAACAGTAATCTCCACACCCAGCATGGGGTTTCAACTCCCAACCCTGAGATCAAGAGATGCAGGCTCTTCCAGCTGAGCCTGCCAGCTGCCCCTACCTCAAATTAGTGTAAAGCTTAAATGGAATATTATATATTCCACACACACATACACACACACATATAGTTATCATATATAAAAATTTGACAGCGGCTGGCATATAGCACACCCCTGGAAAATGCAACTCTCCTCTCCCTTCTCTTTGGCAGCGTTGACTAAAATATTCTTCCCCTAGCTGATGACTAGCTCCTTTGGCTCTTCAGAACTTTGTAAACACCTAGCTGAGCAGTAGTCACTACAGGGAGTACCTTAAAGGGATACTGGAGGATGGACATATACAAAACCCACCAGTTGCAACAGCCCCCAAAGCAGGCTTAGAATTAGTGTCCAGATGACTCTACTGATTCCCACCTTGTAGATAACACAAGTCAAATGGAAATAACTGGACATTGTTATTGTAACTTACAAGGAAAAAAAATCATTTTTAAGGAACACACACCAACTCCTTTTTTCTCCTATGGTGACATTAAACAAACAAGCAAGCAAACAAATGGGACCTTTAAGCAGACCTCTCAGATCTCTTCAAACCCCATCTTCTACTCCCCAGCTGGCCCCTCTGGCCTTACCTGCTCAAAGCCAGGTTCATTGTGATAGGGGTTCTCAGTCATTAGGGATTGGATGGAGATGAGCACAGAAGAGATGCTCTGGGCTGGGCTCCAGGCGGGGCCAGTCCACGTACTGCAAAACAGCAGAGGGAGGGAAGAGGGTGAGGCCGAGAGTGATGGTGGAGGCCACCACAGAAAGACTAGTGCACCAGCACCCTGGGCCCTGGCAGCACCCGCTCAGTAAGTCAGTGAGTCAACGTTTCTCTTTCACTATTAATGCTCTGGAATTTCCCAGCCTGTCTCTCACCCTCATTGACCAGAAATCAGTCAACTGCCTAATCCTCTTATCAAGTGGGACAAAAGGAAAGAGGGTAAAGCAAGCAAGAAAACTTTGAAGGGATTTTCATTGGGCCTAGGAAAGAAACAGTAGCCAGGGAAGGTTCTATTCATCAAAATGGAATAAATAAGGTAAGAAAACACCAAAGGCAATCTAAGTGTTAAGCTCTGTGGATCTTGGAGCTGGCTTATTTAGGGGTGGTGAAGGGGTGAGGGGAGAGAAGCTCAGCACAGAGGCACGGAGGGGGTGGTGCATAGGGGGGTGGCCTGAAGGCACCTGGTCAGGGGCAGTGGGTGGGGTTTGATGACCAGGGTCCTGCTCTGTAGCCAGCCCCTGAAGAATGTCAGGCTCTCTGAAGACCATGGAACTCTGCCAGAGGACAGGGAGGGGAGTTAGGGGCACTTCTAGACTGCGAAGGGTCTGAAATAACATATGGAAACCATCCTGAATAAAAGAGAAGCACCAAAATTGCTCCTCTCTTCCATATACCTGATCGAGTACTAGGCAGAGGGAGGGCAGCTTGGACATTCATGACATTTCTTTTTAGCTCAATTAACTGAAGAGGAGGCACCTGATCTGGAAGTGGAACACAACCTAAGCTATGACTGGCTTGCTCAAGTTAACTGGCCCATTCCCTCTTCCTATTAACTCGAGGAAAGCCCAGTTAAGTAGTGTGGCACAGCAAGCTCATCATCACCATCACCACCTTCACCACCAAGGCTTGCTCTTCAGAACCTCTCAGCCTGCTCCCCTCAGCTCTGCTCCTCCAGGAACGCCAGGTCCTGTGCTAAGACTCCACATACTCCGGGAGTCAAGCCAACAATGTAAATTTTCATTACATTTCTTTTGTCAGGCAGCCCCAATCTTTTTTTCTAAGTAGGAAGGAAAGGACTGAGGCTGATGGAAGAGTCAACTAGGAACACATGGGAATTTTCTATCCTGTGAGTTCTTGTGGTTAATGTTCAATTTCAGGGTAGCTTATTTTCCACCCAAAACACTTCTGCTACTCCTACCCCGCCGTCTTACTTTCCCTGGTTCTACTGTGAGCTGATGTTTGCTCAAAATCGTTTTATACTGGCCCAATGGAGAACCTAGTACAAAAACGCTATCACAAACAAATGTCATGTAGAAACAACAAGTGAATATCCTCACCACTGTGGGCTATGTCTACCACTATCCTACCAGATAAAAACCCTAACAACATAAAGGACCGCTTTAAGGACAACCTCCTTTGAAGGACTTCCTCACTGCCACCACCACAGAACATGTCCCTGGGTCTGAGAGATTAAAAATATAAATAAATAAAATAACTCCTGTCTCCAGTTTGGGTCAGCTGCCTTTCCCCACACACACCTGGAAATATGCTGGACAGGAAAGAAAAAGGTATCACCAGTTCTGGCAACTCTCCCAACTTCAACCTGCACTTGTCCTCTGCCCCAGGGAAACTCAGACCACACAAACACCGCCAATCCAGAAGACACTGTTTCCATTCTGAATTTTTAGCCCCCAAAGGCAGTTAAAAGGGAGCGAGTGAGAACCGCATGAAGCAAAATCTCAGTAGCACCCAGAAACAAAATGTACTTGAAACTTGGATTTCTTATCTGATATGATTTCCAACCTTAGACGTTTTTCATTCAGTTGTTAAAATATCATGATCATCTTCATCACCACCGCCGCCTCCAAAGCCACTCATTGAGAGACTCAGAAACAAGACACCCACAATCTTAAATGGCACAGATCTGCAGCCTTTCTCAACCTGTTCAGGAGAGAATGAAGCCCTGATGCCCTAAGGGAGTGGTTCTCAAGCTGAAGTATGCGCCAGAAATCACCGGGAGAGCTTGTAAAACACAGATTGCTAAGCCCTCCCCTAGAGTTTCTGATACAGTACGTCTAGGGTGGACCCTCAGAATCTGTAGGGCTACAAGCTCTCCAAGTGCTGTTGCTGGTCAGGGAGAACCACTTCACTAAGGCATCCATTGTAGGTCATACATGAACTTCTCTCTTTTGCACTTAGAATGATACTAATCACGTACCATCCTGGGGAAAATTGAGGAAACAGTCACTCCAATCATTTTCTGGGTTCTGTGGTTCAGATGAGGAACCCCGGTTGATAAAGGCTGGCCTAGAGTAATTATTTGCTAACAACCAACTTGGCCACTTAGAAGTCTCCTCTTACCCTAGAATACTCAAGCAGACTTTCCCATTGCGGTAGAAGTTGGGGTTAAACCTCACTGTGTTATTGCCCGTTGTCATCAGTTTGACCCGAGGTGGGTGGATGGGATAGTCGGGCGGACACCGAAACACGAACAGGAAGAAACCCCCTTCATAAGGAGTGTCAAATGGGCCTGTGATCAATGCATGAATCTGCAAAATAAAACCCCATCTCAAAATTGTGAGGTGATGTCCCATCCCAACCCCTCCTGGCTTCCACTTGCTACCCACACCAGCAGCAGGACCTTCATCTAGTATATCATTCCATATCCTCACCATGCGGAATGAACAGCCTGTACTCACTCATACTAATAAATATGTTTGGAATTTTAAGAAATCCCATTACGGTGGAGTGGCATCTTACTCAGTGGTTAACGTCTAAAGTTAGAGCCCAAGATGAAAACTGAATGTAGTCAAAAATCACCCTGAATGTCCCTTAAAACTCCCTGTGACAGCATAGGTTTTTTTTTTTTTTTTTTAAGACTTCCCTGATCAGTGTTACATGTAACAAATATACATGGAACACCACTGCACCAACTAAAATATGCAACTGTAAAATATTATCCTAGCCCGTTTAGTTTTAAGAATCTAATATATACTTTTACTGAGCATGTCTGTTTGGATTTGCCTAGGTTAATCATGTGTCTGAGGCAACCCCACCCTCCATTTAGGAGGCACAAAGGGGAGTAAGATGAACGGAAAAGAGCAAAGGGATTGGCGGCCACAGTGCCAGTTTACAGTGCAGAGCTGAGGGTTGTGATGGAGGCCTAGGGTCTCTGTTGCCTCCACAAAGAAGCAAGCCTACTGTGGGAGGATGTAGCTCAGGCAGCAGTCAGCTGTGTCAAAGATACCAAAAAAAAAAACAAAAAACAAAAAACGGGGAAAACTCAGGGTCCATTTGGAGCCCTTAGACCATCACCAGAAATCTTCCCAACACTGTTGGTTAACTTAAAAAGAAAAAAAATCGGCAGCACTTAGAACACTCAACTTTTGTCCTCCAACCAGGATCACTGAACAAGCTTTCCCCTCCTGAAAGGAAGAGAACTTGAACTGACCCCGTTATATTTCTTCTCCTACAAAGGCTGCTAGCCACTTAAGTCTGCTCAGAATTTAAGCAGCAAGACGAAAAAGGACCAGCAATCCAATGCTTCAGTCCCTACTCTGCCCTTGGTGGCACCCAGGAATATCTTTCAGCCCTCAGGCATTTGGAATAGCAAGCTCAAATGGCATCAACAGGACATCAATTCTGGGACCCTAGGGACTAGCATATTAACACTGATACTTGACTGGACAAGATGTCCCAGGAAAAATATTTCTAACCACAAAAAAAAAAAAAAAAAAAAGAAAAAAATCAATTTAAGGGAAACTTATTCAAAACAAAATACACATATCTACACTACAAAGTCAGAACTTTTACCGTAAGAAATCTGAAACCATGGAAGAGTTTTCATTTAAACAATATTAGATTTAGGAAATCTTGATTTCTTCCCAACATTAGTTTAAGTGAAAAATTCACTTCTGAGGGTAGAGCGCTCAATGACAGAGAGGCCTAGGCATCTATGCCAGGGGAATTTCAGCCTTCTCTGTGTTTGTGTATGGAGGACAAGACAAGAATGGTCTTTGGAGTAGAAAGGACATTCAAAAGCAACCAGTTGGGCAGCCCCGGTGGCGCAGCGGTTTGGCGCCGCCTGCAGTCCGGGGCGTGATCCTGGAGACCTGGGATCGAGTCCCTCATCAGGCTCCCTGCATGGAGCCCACTTCTCCCTTTGCCTGTGTCTCTGCCTGTCTCTCTCTCTCTGAATGAATAAATAAATAAATAAATCTTTAAAACAAAACAAACAAACAAAAAAAGCAACCAGTTAGGGATGCCTGGGTGGCTCAGTGGTTGAGCCTCTGCCTTTGGCTCGGGACATGATCCTGGGGTTCTGGGATTGAGTCCCACATCGGGCTCCCTGTACGGAGCCTGCTTCTCCCTCCGCCTATGTCTCTGCCTCTCTCTCTCTGTGTCTCTCATGAATAAATAAATAAAATCTTAAAACAAAACAAAAAAACCCCACAAAAACAACCAGTTAGGGGATCCCTGAGTGGCTCAGTGGTTTAGCGCCTGCCTTTGGCCCAGGGCGTGATCCTGGGGACCTGGGATCGGGTCCCACGTCGGGCTCCCTGCATGGAGCCTGCTTCTCCCTCTGCCTGTGTTTCTGCCTCTCTCTCTCTCACTCTCTGTGTCTCTCATGAATAAGTAAAAAAAAAAAAAAAAAGTTAAGAAAAAAAACCCCAAAACAACCAGTTAGGACAAGAAGTCTGAACAAGGTCCTTTGAGTATAAACTCTATTCACTCAGGTTTGCCTCATGCCCAACCTTCTCTGCATCAGACTTAGAGCACCATACTTGAGTCCAGAGTGACAGGGTAGGGGAAGAATTGAGTAGAAAAATGAATAAGATGACTATATAACCTAACATCCCAAGTGGAGCATTTTTGAGAGTGAATGAGTGGCCCTAATAATAGTTAATCTGGGACAAGAGGCATAAACAGGGATTTTCCAAGCCAACCAGACCTACTGGCACCTGAATAAAAGACACCTGTTCAAGGCTCTGCTCCACCTCACTGTGTGACCTTGGGCAAGCCACTTACTCTCTTGGGATCTTAATTTATTCATTTACGTAATCAGAAATGTGAGCTGAATAATCTTTCTGGACCCAATTTCCCAATAGTCCCCAACCCCCTCCAAGTTACATACCTTAGTCATGTCAACAGTATCTGGTACAACGAACATTCCTGGAGGAGGCTCCTTATAAATGGACATGATATCCCTGTATAACATCAAGAGGAGGTAGGGAAGGGAGTGAGGGAGAGAGAGGAAAAAAGGGGAATCCCTTGAGCAGGACAGTTGTTACACCTCAATGAGGCCAGGGCTTGAGAAAGTGGTGCTTGGTACCACAAACGTCTGCACTGTCTTGTTGGCTGAGAAATCTCAGCTGAGTACTTGTCAGGCAAGCAGAGAGCAAATTACTATCAAAAGGGCATTGTTTCCTCAGGAGGAGGGGGGAAAAATCAGAGATCCCAGTGGCATCAGATGTCACCCTGGAAAAGCCACATCCCATTTACTCTCTTCCTCCCACAGGGCAATTCATTCACTCCCCACCTCCGAGATTCCCAGGTACTACAACTGAATGCTAAATGAAGACTGTTCAGTAACTGGGAAGACATAATCAACTCCACTAAAAAAATGAATCCCATAAACCATACAGTGAGCCATTATTGGTCAGAGGAATACACAAAGCAAGTGAGCTAGCAAAAAGCAATAATGGTCTTCTTGCCCAAAACACCGACAGTGTAGAGATCGCTTCAGACTGGAGAAGGTACCCTCCGCAATTGCTGAGAGTCCCACATCTGAAAAATGACATGTAGTGGCTACCACAGAATCCATCAGTTGTGAGTTAGGGTCTAAAGGACATTCTAGGTGGGAAAAGACTCGGCAGGGCACATAGGGACATAAACTGCAAACAAGTGGGAGAGCAGAAGAAAGAAGTATTGGCAGAACTCAAAGGTAGAAATAAGGATTGGCAGACTGAAGTGGATGGAGAACAGGAGTAGAAGGGAGTGCTGAGGTTCTGAAGTTAGAGGTGGTGACCCTGATGGAGCTGGCATCTGTGTCAGGCACTGGGCCAGGTACTTTACACACAATGTGCTGCTTAATTTTTATTACAACCTTGAAAGGTAGGTAGAGACATCTGAAGGGACTTGCAGCGTGTGTGTGTGTGTGTGGGTGAGATCACCTAGTTGAGGATGGCTGCAATGAGGGGGGGCAGGAATGAGGAGAGGCAGAGACTGGTCATCAGGAAACAGGTTTCAGGCTGAATAGCGGCTCAAAAGCATTACTCTTTTCCTATGCAGTTAAGTACTACGCTAAGCATTTTTGCAGAAACATTATCTATTAAATGATAGGATCTAAGATCAGTCACCCAAGAAATAAGCACAGAAAGGACTTGGGTCTTTGTTCCTGTATTTGAATTAGGTATATTTGCTACAGAAAACTAAACCAGATGAGCGAGAGGAAAAAAATACAAGAAAGTCTTGAGTGGGATAATACAAGCCAGAGTGAGGCTGGGTGGGGGAAAAAGCCTGCATTGCTGGAACAGGTGTGAGAGTGGATAGCTTTGGGGTTCTGGAGAAGTGGTTCAAGGGGAGATTGCGGGTATGTAAGGGAAGCGATCCAGATTTGGGGAGACGGCTTGCGGAGATGGGGAATCAAAAGAAACGTTGGCCTCGACTCTGAAGCCACGGAAGGCAAGCTCTCTACGTGTGTTACAAACGGGGCTCGGGAGGAGACGACGCGGGGAGGGGGGGCCAATGGGTGGGGCCTCCGGGCAGCATCTAGCAAGGCTGGAGTGGGGAAGGGGGGAAGAGAGGCGGCGCGGAAGGCGGGAGGGGGTGTTGCTGAAGCGCGAAAGGGTCGGGTTTCGGGCGGGAGGTGTGGGGGAGGGTGTCCGGCACGGAGACGGGAGGGCTCCCGGGAGGTAGCCGAGGGGCGGGGTCGGACCTGGGCAAGCGAGGAGGGGTTTGGTGCGTGTGGAGCTGCGGGCGGGGGGGAGAGGGGACTTGGATCGCGACGCTTTGGGCTGGCAAGACGTGGGCCTTGGAGCTGGGCCGCCGCGAGGGAGGCGCGAGGCAGCGGGCGAGGTGGGGGGTGTAGTGGGAAAAGGGGGGGCGGGGAAGGTCGAGCCCCGGAGCTCGGGGCTGGGGGAGGAAAAACCCCGGCTCACCGCTTGATCCGAAGTAGACACTGCGGCGCGGTTCGTTCGCCGTCCCAGTCGGAGCTGAGTGTGGGGTCCCAGTGGCTAAGCAGCGCGGCCCCGTGGGCAGCGGCCGAGGGCGGGAGCCCGGGCAGCGGAGCCAGGCCGCTCCCCGGCCCCCCGGCCCCGCCCGCCGCCGCCGCCGCCGCCCACACATCCGGCAGGAAAGGCGGCCCGAACCCGCTGCCGCTAACGCCAACAACACCGGCGACGCCGCTCGCCCCGGGGCCCGCCGCCCCGGCGCCCGCCGTCGCCGTCGCCGCCTCCTCAGTTGGACTCTCCGCCATCGCTGCTTCGCTTCCGGGACTGCTCGGCAGCACGTCCGCCGACCAGAGCGGCCGCTGCTCCCTCCCGCTCCCGCACCACCGAGAGCCGGGCCAGAGTGTCCCCACCCTCCGCTTCCACAGCCCGGGCGGCGCTGGCTCCGCCCACCCCCGCCCGACCAGCGAGAGGCGTTCTGCAAGAGCGTCCACCCACGGTCCTCCAGGGCGAGAGGGGGTGGGAACTGGGCCTGCGCGGGCCCCCGCGGTGCGGGGGTGGTGGGGGGGTGGGGAGCCTGTGAAGCGTGCCGGGACGCCCCGGGGCGGCCGAGAGCTCAGCGCCCGGCAGCGTTTTATTTTCCAGTGTGGCAAGGAGAGGAAGGAAGGGCCATAGAGACCCCCCCCCCAGTCGCGTCGGTGGGTCCGGATTGGGGGATCGAGCTTCCTTAGGGGAGGCTCTTAATAGAGGGGGCAACTTGCTCAGGGCTCTTTCCTCTCTGGAAACCTCCGTAATTTATCCTCGCTCCCCGCAGCGTCACCCACCGAGGGCAGACTGCCATTGCCCCCTGCCTGCAGCAGGACCAGGGGAAGGAATCCCAACCTGCGAGTGGAAAACCACCTCATTTCAGAGTTGATTTACATTTATGGAGGGGCTACTAGATGCCAGGCTCTGTTGCTAGGCGTTGCCATAGGGATAATGAAACAGACCTCGAGAAGCTTGGTAAAAGGAAGAAAATCAGGCCTCCTGACTCCAAGCTCAGCCTTTTTTTCTTCCCACAAGCCCTTGAATATACAGGAATCAAGGGGCTGTGAGTTTAAATCCTGGGAGGATTCCTTAAGGGCTTTCCAGGGATTTCTATGGACTAAGAAAAACTGCCTTCTAAAAAAGACTTTTCCTTTTTCTCCCTAGCAGAAACACAGGCTCATAATCATGTCCGGAAACTCTTGGCCAGATGTGTTTCAGAATTGAGAGGAACACCCCAGTAAGGTCTGGGGCAGCACCCAGTAACCAAACATTGATGCTTCGACAGCAGATTGTATGAATATTCATCCTCATTTGGATACATTTATGAATAGTCCTACCGAGCCAAGCAAATAGCCTCACTCGGTATTACACTTTTTGCCATCAAAATTGTTTTTTAGGAGAAAAGTCCAGCTTTCACTGCTTCCTGATTTTTCCAATAAGGGTAATCACCAACACTTGCTGAGGCTAAAAATTTGTTTCTTCAGCTGACATTTATTGAGTGCTTAGCATGTGCCAAGCACTTTGTATACTTTGTCTTATGTATTCCTTCCAACAACCCTAGGAAGTAAGTACTATTATTAGTGTATTCTGACAGATGGAAAAACAGGCTTACAGAGGTTCCATCACTTATCCTGGGTCACACTGAGAGCAAGCAACAGATTCGGGGATGTGAGCCAAATCTAACTCCAGAGAAAACGTTCTAACTACTATGTGATAGTATCACAGCTTGGAGCTCTCCCACATTTACTGGATTTATTAAATGTGGTCCTTTGTTCCCTATTGCTTCCAACCCCTATCCCACAACACACACACACACACACACACACACACACACACACACACAACACACATGCACTTCGGGGGCTCTTGAGCAGGTATTGTCTGAATCCAGCAGAGGGCTTGGTGCAGCTTAGGTACTTAACTTGAAGCAAAATGACTCAACGCAATGTTTTATACAGATTTCATGTTTTGTTGGTAAAGTGTTTTCTTTGTTTTTTCTTTTTTTAGGGTTTTATTTATTCATGAGAGAGAGGCAGACATAGGCAGAGGGGGAGCAGGCTCCCTGAGAGGAGCCCAATGTGGGACTCCATTCCAGGACTCAGGGATCACTACCTGAGCCAAAGGCAGCTGCTTAACCACTGAGCCACCCAGCTGCCCCTGTTGGTTTAGCATTTTACCATTCTATGATAGTAAGGGTACAGAATATCTGTGAAGGGATATACAAAAAACTGGTAACAGTGGTTTCCTCTGGATAGTTCAATCGCTGACAAGGTGGGCCAAAGGGTGTGTGTATGTACACGTGCCTTTTTAAAAAATTTTTTAAAAATAATTTATTTATTCACAGAGACGCAGAGACAAAGGCAGAGGGAGAAGCAGGCTCCACGCAGAGAGCCTGACGTGGGACTCGATCCACGGTCTCCAGGATCACACCCCGTGGCTGCAGGCGGCGCTAAACCGCTCCGCCACCGGGGCTGCCCTGTACACGTACTTTTTAAATATTGTACTACGCATCTATTGTCTATTAATACTAGGTTTTATTCATTTTTTTTAATTTTTATTTATTTATGATAGTCACAGAGAGAGAGAGAGAGAGGCGCAGAGACACAGACAGAGGGAGAAGCAGGCTCCATGCAGGGAGCCCGATGTGGGATTCGATCCCGGGTCTCCAGGATCGCGCCCTGGGCCAAAGGCAGGCGCCAAACCGCTGCGCCACCCAGGGATCCCATTCATTTTTAAAGAATACTGGAATTTTGTTTAGATATTATTTATTTAGTAAGATGGTCAAAAGTAAGCTCACTGATAACCTCACACAAAGAAAACATGACTCCATGGCTCCTCTATGGCTCCAGACTGCAGAGGCCCAAAGATGGCCCATGAGGGGAGAAGATTCCTCAGTGTGTTCCTCTCCTTACTACTGGATTATTGTTTTCAATGGACAGAAAACAGTTACCTTGGATCCAGGAGAAAGAGGTTCCAGCTTTTGATCAGTACCACTCTGCAAATATCCTCTTTGAGCTTATTTCTCTATCCATAGAACGGTGATAATTCTTATCTCTGGGGTTTCTCTGAGGATTAAGAGAAACCTTAATCCTCCTGTGACAACAACACAAGTGTTTCGTAGAGTGGCAAGCACTGTCCAAATAATTGACATCCCATTTGCCCATATCTCCTCCAGGCCTTTGCTCATACTTTCTCTAACTAGACTAGTCTTTCTCTCTACTATACAGGCAGGAGTCCTAGTTATTGGAACTCTGAGGCTCTGTTCCTCATCAGTAATATTGGTAAAATGATAGTAGTTTTAAAGAAGAGATAATGTGGGGAACCTGGGTGGCTCAATTTGTTAAGCAGCCAGCTCAGGTCTGATCTTGGGGTCCTCGGACTGAGCCCTGTGTAGAGCTTGGCACTCAGCAGGGAGTCTGCTTGAGCATTCTCTCCCTCCCTCTGCTCCTTCCCTTGCCCATGTACACTGTCTCTCTTTAGGGTAAATAAATGAATCTTTTAAAAAAAAAAAGAGAGAGATAATGTAATAATGTGCACAATACCTGGCCAAAGTAAATTCTCAATAATTATTAACTCTTACTCATCTTCAAGGCAGGCTGAAATACTACTTTCTCTGCCAAACCTTAGCACCTCCAGGCGTATTATTATTATTATTATTATTATTATTACTACTACTATTAATTAGTCATTTAAAATTATTCCATCCTCTGGAGTAATTCATACCTTCATTGTAGCACATACTACTTTTTATTTTACTGGTTTGGTTACTTACCTGTCTAGCTACTACATGTGACATACTCTAGGGCAGAAAACATGGAGCACCTATCTTGCATCTCGAGGAACTGACCATTCATTGAGTGCTGCAGACAGGGTGAACAGAACAGAAATGAGGCCATGGTAACCAGCTGCCCTTCCCCTGGCTATGGATCTCTAGAATTTCAGCTCCTCCTCCTCCTCCTCAGATATGCCTTAAAAAAAAAAAAAAAAGACTTTATTTATTGACTTGAAAGAGAGAGAACATGAGCAGGGAGGGAGGGGCAGAGAGAGAAGCCGGCTCCCTGCTGAGCTGGGCTGGATCTCAGGACCCAGAGATCACAACCTGAGATGCCTAACTGACTGAGCCACCCAAACGCATATGTTTATTTTTCTTTCCAAAGGGCTCAGCCAAGCCTGTGCGAAGAATTTGCAAGTCAAGGCCCGAAGGGCTGTAGAGCATAGCAGCTGCTTAAAGGACCAGCTCACCACCTCCCAAAGGAACTCCAGGAAGCCTCTGAGCCAAGGAAGAGGAAGGGCCAGGAAGAGGCTAGCAGCAGAATGTTAGAAGCTGGCATTACTTAGCCCAGTGTTTACTGACTTTTTCAAGGCAACACCTGGCTGCTTTTCTGGCAGCTTGGCTAGAGGGCAAGAGTATGCCTTCTGGAGCCTCTCCCATATCCTCTGGGGATGGATGACAGAACTAAGCCATCTTCCTACAGGAATTTGGATCCAAGCCTCTCTCTCCCACACAGCACTGGACTGCCTGCTTTGAGCCATCTCTGGGTGCAACAAAGTTTGGTAGCACCTTGCTCACAGCAACAAGGCAAGTATCCTCCCCCAAGGACAGAGGCCAGCAAGTGCCTTAAAGTGCAGGTGACTACTATGCCTCAACTCTCTCTAAAAAGAGAAATTATGGGGTGCCTGAGCTCAGTCGGTGAAACTTTTGTCTTCGGCTCAGGCCATGATCCCAGGGTCTCGGGATCAAGCTCACATGGGGCTCCCTGCCCAGGGGGGAGTTTGCTTCTCCCTCTCCCTTTGCTTGCTGCTCCCCCTACTTGTGCTCTCTCTGCCAAATAAATAAAGAAATTCTAAAAACAAATAAATAAAGAGATCATGAAGATCTTTCTCCCCTTCCCCAAAGTTCTGTGTCCCTTAGAAGCTGTCCTTCCCCTACAGGGTCCAACCTTTTGTTCTGGGCTCAATGCCAGGAAGAGATGATGAGTTCCCATCCAGGTCATAAATTCTGAACTAAAAGGAAAAATCAGAACTCGGACTGAGGGTTCGAGACTTCTGATTAAAGTAATAATACCTATATTAGATATATTTTTAAAAAAGAAAAAAAAAGATTTAATTTTTTAAAGTTATCTCTACGCCCAATGTGGAGCTGAACTCACAATCCGGAGATCAAGTTGCATGCTCTTCCAATTGAGCCAGCCAGGTACCCCCTTAAAGAATTTAGCAATACGTGTTATTACATCTCTCTGAATACATTCCTTTTTTTTTTTTTTAAGATTTTATTTATTCATGAGAGAAACAGGCAGAGGGAGAAGCAGGCTCCATGCAGGGAGCTCGACATGGGACTCAATCCCGGGTCTCCAGGATCAGACCCTGGGCTGAAGGCAGCACTAAACCGCTGAGCCACCCGGGCTGCCCTATTATCATCTCACTTTGTTGTCCCAACCACCAGGAATTGTTCTTTTTTTTTTTTTTTAAGATTTTATTTATTTATTCATAGACACACACACACACACACACAGAGAGAGAGAGAGAGAGAGAGGCAGAGACACAGGCAGAGGGAGAAGCAGGCTCCATGCAGGGAACCGGATGTGGGACTTGATCCCGGGTCCCCAGGGTCACACCCCAGGCTGCAGGTGGCACCAAACTGCTGTGCCACCGGGGCTGCCCCAGGAATTGTTCTCATCCCCATTTTAGAGATGAGGAATTCAAGTCTCAGGAGAGAGAATTACCCAGTTAGGAAGTGGCAGGGATAGTGCTTGCATTCCCCTCTGACTATGCTCTTTGCTACCACACTGAACTCTTAAAGAGCCTTACTAATTGTTTTTGGTCACTACCTCTGAGAATGTATGAAAACAATGGATACTCTCGAAAAAATACACCTCTGTATCTACTCACAAGTATTTTGCACTAGGCAAAATGGTTCCATCCACCCATGGATCACAGAACCTAAAGAATCTCCATGGTCATGGACTAACTAGCCCTGTTTGGTGTGGGGAAGCATTCTCTCTCAACTCTCTAGGGTTCCACCGGCCCAACTATATTCCCAACCTTGCTGATTTGGATTTAGAAGTTCAGCAATTCGAAGGCTATTTGGAGTTCATGATCATGGAAATTCTTGCCAGCCCCTTAGCAAAAACTAGATTCCTGGAACTTCACAGAAAGTAAAGGGAATCACCTTCCCTGGGGACTGCTCCTTGACTTAGCATTAGAGGATAGTGGCCTGGCAAGGATGCCAGCCTGACATCCTGAAGGGTTACTACATCGTTTTCGTAACATTACCGGTTAATCCACTGCTGCCTTGCAGATACCTCAGCTTCCAGTTCAACCTGAGTTCCATTCTTTCTCTTTGCCCCTAAGATTCCTGGGCTCTGCTTTGAGTTCTATCACTGGTTGATTCACCGTGCACAACCTTGAGAGTTACTTAAGGTAAAGAGGCTAACAACAAAAAAAACCCCAACAGATTATGGTAGACCAGTAGTTCTAAACTGGAAGTGATTTTTTTTTTTTTTTTTTGTGCCTCCAGCCAGGAGACATCTGTCAGTATCGGGACTCAGCAATTGGTTGTCATACTTATGGGTAAAAGGAGGTGGCTACCAGCATCTAGTGTGTAGAGGGGCCAGGGATGCTGTCAACACCATACAATGCACAGGACAACCTACCACAATGGATAGCTGGCCCCAAATGTGCCAAGGTTGAAAACTCCTGTGTTGAGACCATGACTGTTGAATGTCAGATGGACTTGGGGCTGGAATCGTTGGCCTGCTGTGTGATAATCGGGCATGTCAGTGAACTTGTGTGAAACATAGGTGAGTCAGCAGAGTGATAAGAACATAGATTCTAAAGTTTGAATTCTAGCTTTACTGATCAGCTGTGTGACCTTCAAAGGTTGCCTTACCTCTCTGAGCCTCTTTTGCCTGGACTATAAAATGACCTATCTCATCATAGAGAGGTCAGAAACTATCCACAGAAAGTGCTTAGCACTGTGCCTGACCCACAAGTGCTCAAATGTTAGCTGAGGTTATAACCACAGTAGTGTCCTTGCTGTTCCTCATCTACAGCACATGGTTTCTGGACCCACATATTCAGTGTGTGATATAGTTCAAGGTCTCCACTCTTAATGCCCCAAACTCCTTAAGGGCAGGATCTTGGATTTCTCTGCCTTCACCAAGACTACTAGGAGGATGCTTAGTTCCTAAATACTTGCAGATTGCCCTTATTTTTTTAAAATATTTTATTTATTTATTCATGAGAGACACAGAGAGGCAGAGACACAGGCAGAGGGAGAAGCAGGCTCCATGCAGGGAGACTGATGCAGGACTCGATCCGGAGACTCTCCCTGAGCCAAAGGGAGATGCTCAACCACTGAGCCACTAGGCATCCCTGCCCTTATGTTACAGATAAATTCAACCCATTCTTATTAACTCACTTTTTTTTTTTCATGTTTTAACCCTCTTTGCTAGCTGTCTTTTACCTGGATGGGAATATTCTTGGTTTCGCTATTTCACAAAAGTCTTGAAGTTAGTTGAGGTAAAGTTTTCACAAAATGGATCCCACTTTTACTCCTTTTGAAACCATCCAGTTTGAGACAGATTGTGTTAACCAGCACTTCCATGTTCATTTTGTCACGGTTTCCTCGTGCAAGGGCTCTGAGGAGCAGTGACTGGATATATCAGCCTAGCACTCTCTTCCCTGGGTTATTAGTCCCACGTTAGCCAAGCTGGGGAAGCCTGCCGGGCACAGACTGAGATCACAAGGAAGATGTTGCATGAGGCTCTCTAAGCAATTTATTAGTTGGTTCAACCAAAAAACCCTCATTCTTTATCCCTAGCAAGGCTAAGATTGTAAATTCTCCAAGAACAGGAACTATACCATATCTGCTTTATTCTAGGCCATTTAGACACTCTTAAGAGTCTTTCATTCTTTCATCTAAGGATGAAAGTGAAACTTGCAAGTGGGTCAAATGCAGGCCGATGGGGGCCCACCTCTAAGTCCAACTGGCTACATCACTTCTTTGGGACTGTTTTCCTATTTGTGCCACCTTATTTGAGGTGCCATCATGAAAACAGATGGGACAGCACAGCAGTTAATGGGTTAGGCTAGCCTGAGGTGGAATCCCCAATTCTTCCACTTCCCAGCTCTGTGATGTTGGATGAGTTATTTCGCTGCCCTAAGCCTTGGTCTCTTCATTTGCAAATTGGTATAAACCACTGTACTCTTCATTCATAAAGTTGTTGAAGTAACAAATGTAAAACAGAGCTTGGTGCAAATTAAGCCCCTTAAGAATGTTTTACCTCATTATATTAAATTTGAAGGGAAAAAAGCACCAATTATTATTACTTACACAAATCCATGCTCCCTCTGGGAAATAAAGGGAACCCTCCATGTTCTCAGGTCATGGCAGTGCCACTTCTCAGCTCAGGAGTTCCAAACCACCAACGGCTGACCTATTCCCATTCCCTTGTCCCCCCCCCCCCCCCCCCCCCCCCCCCCGTTCCATCAAGGCCCTCTGCAAGGGCAAAGGACAGAGGCGAAGGCATATGGGTTTAGAGAAACGTTGTGTTTAATGGTAAAGCTTAACACACTCCAGCACCAGGCATGGCCTGAAGTCGAAGCAGCAGGGACGGGTAGGTGACCCTCACGGAGCCTCACATGGCGAAGAGGATGAGGAAGGCGACCATCAAACAGAAGAGCCCCATGGCCTCAGACAGGGCAAAGCCCAGAATGGCATAGGAGAAGAGCTGCTGCTTGAGAGACGGGTTCCTGCCAGGGACAGAGATCGATGCCAGGCAGGGGAAAGGAAGGGGTAAGGGCACGGGTGGTGGAAGACACAGGTAGGTTAGGTCAATGCCCGGGGTGGGGATGCTGAAACTGGGGGAGGGCCTAGCCTGCATATATCCTGGGGATTTGGACAGGTGAGCAGAGTACCAACATGGGAGAAGTGGGCCAGGTTGGAAATATTTAAATTCTGATCCAGAGATCATTGGAGAAAACAAAAGATTAATGAAGTCAATCCTAAGCTAGTGGGAGCTCCTGCTGAGGCTTCTCCCTGATGGGGTGAAATTTGTGGTAGGGGATGCTCTAGGCCACCCCCCAAACTTACCTGGCATAGCCAATGATCAAGCTGCCAAACACTGTCCCAATACCAGCCCCTGAACCAGCCACACCAACTGTGGCAGCCCCAGCGCCAATAAACTTGGCTGCTGTGTCAATGTCCCGGGAGACAACACTGGTCTGGAACTCCCGTCGGGCCACCTGGAGTGGGGAGCTGCTGTAGGATGGCTAGAGAGGCAAGTAGGGAAAGAGAGGTGGTAAGGCATAGGACAGGTGGCTAATTCCATCCCCTCACGTGACCCACCCAGGCTGAAACTTGGCAAATTGCCGGACAGGTATAAAATGCTCAGACTGCAGAGCATGCTGGGAATTAGTCTTAGGGCCTATTTTCGGACAGGACCAGGGAAATTTTACGGGTTAGGGAAACTTCACTTTTGCAAACTTCTCACCTACAACTCTCACCTTGGGGTACTTAGCACTGTTAAAGCACTACAGATTCTGTAACTGTCCTCCCACCTGGGCCACTATCTTGAAGAATCCCTTGCTGGGGAAATTAATTAATTTTTAAGATTTTATTTGTAAGTACTGTCTACACCCACTGTGGAGTGTACAAACTACAACTCTGTGATCAAGAGTCGCATGCTCTACCGATTGAGCCAACCAGGTGCCCCTGCGGAAATTTAGAAGAGGGCCCATATTCCTTTACCTGTTTAGATGGGATCTCTGGCCTACTCAAGAAGGAGGCAGACAAAGGCCTGATAAGATCCCTGGTACAGCAGCGGATCTGTCAAATCAGAAAGACATGTTCCTCCATATCAAGAAAAAAGCTCAAAGTATTTCAAGGTCAATTAATGCATTCCTGTTTCTACCAGCTAGGCCTGCCCAGAAGACAGCTGTCCTAAGACCCAGGTGTAGTTAGCAGTGGCAACTTTCCCATTAAAAACCAGGTACCAAAGTTCATTTTTATGGGCACAGCCCTTATCAGTATCCCAGAATGGAACAAGAACCCATGCTAATACGAAAGGAGGTACAGGAAGGGTCTGTACCCAGATCACCAAAAGAATCAGAAAGGGGAAATCTTTTGGTGGAGTGTACTCACTGTTACACACCCTGAATGGACAGGGCCAGTAAGCCTGGTGAGGTTCCTCCAACAACCATCTAAGTAGAGCCCCCTGTAACCTGGCTTCCTTGAAATATGTCAACCTGATGCAGTGGTTCCCAAACATGGCTGAACTTGGGAATCATCTGGAGACTACTAGTCAAGGTTGAGCAGGACTGCTTAGGTAGGCTGCCTTGCTACCTACCGCCAAGCCAGACTGGGGGTAAAGATCATCTCCAGATCTGACCGCATTCCAAAGCCAAGAAAGGCTGGTTTACAGGTCTAAATAAACCGGGGGCTAGCTGCATCACTACAGCCTCCCCAAAGAGCCAACATCCTCTGGATGCCAGGCTCCTCTCAGTTCATTCATTAAACATCGACAGGTCCCACACCTGGCACTACAGATCACCCCGGAGCCGCAGCTTACCAGAGCCGGAGGAATGAGTAATGCCCCGGTGGTCTGCATTTTCTCAGTCTGCAGAGGGAAAAAAAAAAAAAAAAAAAGATTCATCCACAGCCTAGTCGTTTGCTTAGTGGCGACCTTCGGGCGTCCCCTTCACCCCGCCCGCCCTCCCGGAACCACGTTCTTCCTTGCACCGTGCCCCAGCTGAGGAGGGCATTAGAGGTCAGAGGAACAGCGCGAAAGGGGTCTGCAAAGGAAGGTCACGTAGATCTCCAGCAGAGGAAGGAGGCCCAAACCCCAGGAAGGAAATGTTGCTAAAGAGAATGGTCTCCCGGGAAGGCTTTAGGAGGCAGATACTGGGTCGGTGCCGGGCAGAGTGCTGCCCATTTTACACAGCTGTCCTCGGCCCGCCTCGGTGGGGACAGCTAATCGCTCATTACTTGGTAATTAACAATAATTGTTAAGGATATAGGCACCTAGCGCTTCTCCCGGCCCTGGGGGCAAATGCCCCCCACACGGCCCAGCCCACACCCCTGCCGATCGCTGGCTTCCGGCCCCAAGTCACCTGCACTCCCACAGCCCCGCGGCCCCTAATCCGACCACGGCGCTTGCCCGGCTCAAGGTGACTGACTCACCTCCCGGCTTTAGCTCTAGGTCTCAGCGCTCCGCTCCCCACCCACGTGTCCCGGGATCCCCCCACTCTCATTGGCTGCAATCCTCCCGCATCCTCATTGGTTAACGTCCTCAAGTCCTCCTTTCTTACTGGCTTTCGGCAGCTTCTTCCTCTCTCTCCACAGGAGCTTCGTGGCAGTTCCCGCCTCCCTGAGGGCGAAGGCGGGGTTTTCCTCCGACATCTGGCTTCGGATTGGTCGATCCCTGAAATGCTCAACCATAGAGTCGGCGGGGCTCAGAGGTTCCAGAACCTCCCGCACAAAATGGCGGCCAAGGTGGAAGCTGCAGGAAAAAAAAAAAAAAAAAAAAAGGCGTGGGAGAGATGACCGGACGCCTTACGCAGACAGACACATGACCTTGGACCTGCGCCTTCATTCGGGCGCTTGGGCCTTCAGGCACGTTGGATGACGGGATTTGTAGTCGGGTCAGAGGCCCCAAGGAGGGCTGAGATCCCGCGAGACGTTCCTCCTGAGGCCGGGAGAGCCAACGCCTTTGCAGCAATTCGCGCTCTCCTGATTCGTGGAACCCTTGCTTCCGCCTTGGAGAATAAAGGCCGCCTGCTGGCCTGGAAAGTTCGCTAGTGGACGAGCGCCTTGTTGGCCTCGGGCAGAGCTCAGCAGCCCTGGACTACCAGCCAGATTTTTTTTTTTTTATTGTAAAAAAAACCAACTAAGGGTAAAATAATACTCCTATAGAAAAACGAGCAAAGGATAGGAATAGGCAGTCCGCTAAAGAAAAATAGAAATTAAAGAATATGTAACTTAGCTCATCAAAGAAATAGAAGCTTAAGCGCATCACTTGGCATTTATCAAAGAGCAGAATTTTTTGTTTCTTTTTCTCCCCCCTCCCCCTTTCTTTTGGACAACCTTTATTCGTCCGAGGGGGTGCACCGTTCCTGGAATTACTGCAATATCAGGTCTATGCCTGAAGTGGACGAAGCAAGCTCCCGTTCTGGAAGCTCCTAGTTACAAAAATCCGTTTAATATATTGTCCTAGGGGGCGCCTGGGTGGCTCAGTGGTTGAGTGTCTGCCCTTGGCTCAGGTCGTCATCCTGGGGTCTCGGGATCGAGTCCCACGTTGGGCTCCCCGCAGGGCGTCTGCTTCTCCCTCTGCCTGTGTCTCTGCTTCTCTGTGTCTCTCATGAACAAATAAAATAAAACAAATAAAACAAATAAATAAAACAAATAAAATCTTAATATATATATATATTCCTAGGTTACAGGACGTATCACATATTAAACTAATAACATACTACACTTGATCTTAGCCAAAAGGGGGAGAAGCAATCAATTCTTTTTATTCATGCGAGCCAGGCACTGTCCTATATACTATTGTTGGCGAAAGCATGAGTTAGGAAACCTTTCCAGAAAACAATGTGGATTGGGAGAAAATAAAATAATAGTTAATTCTGGATAGAGTAGTAAGGGTGATTTATATTTCTATGAGTCTATATAATAGAAAAATATTTAAAATTATACCAATCTGGAAAGTTAGACCTCTGGACTCTTAGAAAAATATTTTAAGATCTAGATGTAAGAGAGACTGCCAACATGGTGTAAGGGAAGGAGTGTGGAGTTTTGAGATAACACAGACTTGAGTTCCTATCATGGCTCTACCATATAACTGGATATAGATATTTCTGAGATTACCAAATCTCTCTTGGCTTTAGTGTTATAAACTACCATTGATTGAGGCCTCACCGTATGCCAAACACCGTATGCAAGCACCGTGTTAAGCTCCTTCAACTCTTAGATGATTTAATCTTTATAACAACCCTGTAAGTAGGTATTATTATCCCCACTTTACAGATTATTTCATTTCACAGAACACCTTTCTTCAGTTTGACATATTTGGTTAAAAGGTAGAGTCAGTATTTGAACCCAAATCTATCTGGGTCCAAGGTGAAGCTCTTAACCTAACGGCTAAGGAGGTTCTTGGGCCTCCTAAAAGCAAGGGACATGTAAAACAGAGTTAATACTTGCCTTATAGAAATATATGTTTTATAAAAATAAAATAAATGCAATGCATAGATTGGTAGTTGGTGAATGCTCTCTTTTTGTTCCTACTCTAAGAAAAGTTATATTTTCATGGGGATTATCTCTATGTGTATTTTTTTTCACACAGACTTGTCACATAGCTCTATTCCTAGCATACACTCAAAGTTGTTAAGTTTATCCTGTGACATACTAGAAATCATGCAGTTCAATGTCATGTTTACAATGTGAATTTTGGAGCCAAACTAGCAGGTTTCAAATCCTGGCACTGCCACTTAATACTGTGTGATTTGGGGCAAGGTTCTTAATATTTAAGACTCAGTCTCCATCTATAAATGGGAGATATTCCTTTTTCAACAGGATTATTATAAGGAGTAAATGAGATAGTATATGCGGAGGTGGTCTTTTAATTATTGAAATAAAAAGTACTAGTAAACCAGGAGTGAGTGTGTGAAGTGAAAGGCAGTGGGAAACCCAAATCTGGAACTGACATCTTGGGGTTAGATAAGCTATCTTGGAGGCCAAAAAGCTGTGGGAACTCCTAGAAGATTGCTGTGTAGGCAGAAATGCTACTGATGAAAGTGGCAAAGAGCAAACTTGCGAGTGATAAACCAGGAGTCTGATTCCCCTTTCCAAAGGCGTTTCAGACTCTCCAAAACTCTCCTCTTCTACCTAGAGTCTTACCACAAGATTTCCCTTTCCCTCAAGCCCAGTTCCTCACTAAGAATTCAACAAACATTTTTGACCACAGATGAATAATACCAGTTTCCACTCCAGACAAACTTCACACTAGCAGGAAAATAATTATACAGACAAATAATGGAAACTAATCATCTTAATGAGCACCACAAGGAAACGACTTACAAAATACAAAGAAGGGGGAGACTGACTTCATATGGAGAGAACCAAGGAAGGCCTTTTTGAAAAAAAATTTTTTTTTCTGGGCTAAGTTTTGAGGATAAATATAAGTTAACTAGATATGTCAGGGGAGAGGGTGAGAATGGATGAGGCTATTCCAGGCAGAGTGAACAACATGTATAAAAACACAGGAGAGTTGGTGTATCCAATCTTAGACCAGTCAGCCATGGCCAGGACACAGCGCAAATGTGACTGCTGTGCTTCCATTTCTGGCAATATGGCTAAATTAAATATTCTGAAAATCCTCCTGCCACAACACCTAAAGATGCTACCTAAAGATAAAATAAAACAAATATATTTAAAAATGCATGGCCTTGTTTTGACAGCTAAAAGAAAATGTGATCTCTATTATATTAAATTACCAATTTTCCACAGTCCGAAAAAAAAAACACCCCCTCTACTAAATGACCCAGCTGGTGATGATATATTCTGGGACAGCAATAGTAACAAATATAAAAGGAGGGATTTTTGGGGGGGAAGGGGAGAGATGACTCATGGTGATAAATGCTAGCTTTTAAATGTGTAACTGGGCTCACAAGAAAGTAAGGAAAGTCCTTAGGGACCTGAAACAAAGGAAGAACATAAAACCAGAGCAGTAAACATGTAATATTAAACTGAAGCAGCCATGGCTGGGAATATGGTGGGATCAAGAAAGGAGAGTGAGTTGCAGGAATTAAGAGGCTTGAGTTTTAATCCTTCATGAGGACAGAAGGGTTTGGGGCCTGTATAAGAAAGGGAGTTAGGATTGAAATTTTCAAATAAAGTGGGTGGTCCTGGTGGCCCAGCAGTTTGGCGCCGCCTTTGGCCCAAGGTGTGATCCTGGAGACCGGGATCGAGTCCTACGTCAGGCTCCCTGTGTGGAGCCTGCTTCTCTCCCACTCCCTCTGCCTGTGTCTCTGCCTCTCTCTCTCTCTCTGTCTCTCATGAGTAAATAAATAAAATCTTTAAAACACATACACACACATGTTCTAGGAATAGTGAGGAAGGAGCAAGAGGGAGAGTCATGGGAGATGAAGTCAGAGAGAGAAGGCTGGTGGAAGCTGGGGTGGGAGAGGAGGCCTCTGAAATGTTGATCTTATAAGAATTTTGGCTTTTTAAAAATTTTTCTTCAAAGATTTTATTTATTTATTCATGAGAGACAGAGAGGCAGAGACATAGGCAGAGGGAGAAGTAGGCTCCCTGCAGGAGCCTGATGTGGCACTCGATCCTGGACCCCAGGATCATGTCTTGAGCCAAAGGCAGATGCTCAACTGCTGAACCACCCAGGCACCCCAGAATTTTGGCTTTTACTCTGAGTGAAATGGTGACCCATTTGAGCAGAAGAGTGACACAGCCTGATTTATGTTTTAAAAGGATAGCTCTGGGGCAGGCCCGGTGGCACACCGGTTTAGTGCCGCCTGCAGCCCAGGGTGTGATCCTGGAGATCCTGGATCGAGTTCCACGTCAGGCTCTCTGCATGGTGCCTGCTTCTCCCTCTGCCTGTGTCTCTGCCTCTCTCTCTCTCTCTGTGTCTCTATAGAATAAATAAATAAAATCTTAAAAAAAAAAAACTCAGAAAAGCCTTTAAAAAATAAATAAAAGGATAGCTCTGATAATAGAATATTTGGGTGGAAGTAGGGAGGCAAGGGGACAAGCAGGGACACCAATTGAAGGTTATTGTAATAACCTAGATAAGAGATAATGTGACTTGGACTGAGATGGTAGCAGTGGAAGTATAAGGAATAATCAGATTTTGGTTTTATTTTAGAGGTAAAGGTGGGGGAATCCCTGGGTGGCTCAGGGGTTTAGCACCTGCCTTTGGCCCAGGGCGTGATCCTGGGGACCCTGGATCAAGTCCCAAATCAGGCTCCCTGCATGGAGCCTGCTTCTCCCTCCGCCTGTGTCTCAGCCTCTTTCTGTGTCTCTCATGAATAAATAAATAAAATCTTAAAAAAAAAAATAACGGTAAAGGTGATGTAGAGCCTGTTAATGGATGATGAGGATGAGAGAATGAGAAGAGTTAAAGACTGGTTTCTAGCCTGAACAGCTGGGATGATAGATTTTCCAGGATGAGTCTTGACTGTGATTAGAGCAGATTTTTTAAAAAATATTTTACTTATTTATTCATGAGACACACACACACACACACGCACACACACACAGAGTCACAGGCAAAGGGAGAAGAAGGCTCCATGCAGGAAGCCGGTCACGGGACTCAATCCGGGGTCTCCAGGATCAGGCCCTGGGCTGAAGGCGGTGCTAAACCACTGAGCCACCCGGGCTGCCCATGGTTTTGTTTTTGTTTTTGAAAGTGGGATTAGGATTTACTTTTGCCATATTAAGTTTAAGGTAACTGTTAGACATTCAAGTGAAGATGACAAGTAGACTTTTGAATATATGCGTCTGGGGCCCCAGAGAAATCTAGGCTTGAAATATGTATATAAAATCAGTAAATAGTCAGTATTTATTCTGAGATTGGATGAGACCATCAAAGAAATAGTGCATCAAAAAAAGAAAAAAAAAAAAAAAGAAAGAGTGCATCACATGTAGACATATCATAGCCAAACTGTGAAAAGACCTAGAGAAAGAGAGAATCTTGAAAGCAGCAAGAGAATAACAGCTCATCATGGACAAAGTATCCTCAGTAGGATTTATGCTAATTTTTCACCAGAAACTATGGAGATTATGGAGTCCAGAAGACAATGGGATGGCATATTCAAAGTGCTGAAAGAAAAGGACTATCAGCCAAGAATTCTATATCTAGTAAAACTATCCTTCAAAAACTATAGTAGAAATTAATTACTAGCAGAACTTCCCTACAAGAAATATTAAAGGGAGCCTTTCAGGAAGAAATGATAGAACACTAGTGAGTAACTCAAATCCACATGAAGAAATAGAGTACTAACAAATGGAAACACAGGTAAATATAAAAGACAATATAATGTGTTTTTGTTTGTAACTTACCTCTCTTCTATCTCATTTAAAAGAAAATTACAGGGATCCCTGGGTGGCGCAGCGGTTTGGCGCCTGCCTTTGGCCCAGGGCGCGATCCTGGAGACCCGGGATCGAATCCCATGTCGGGCTCCCGGTGCATGGAGCCTGCTTCTCCCTCTGCCTATGTCTCTGCCTCTCTCTCTCTGTAACTATCATAAATAAAAAATAAATAAATAAATAAATAAATAAATAAATAAATAAATAAAAGAAAAGAAAATTACATAAAGAGATTATTGCAAAGCTGTGTTAATGGGGTTTATAATTTCTAAAGATGTAATTTGTACAATAATAATAGTACGAAGGAGAGTGGAGGAATTAAGCTACATTGAAGTAAAGTTTTTGTATACTTTTTAAGAAAGATTTTATTCATTTATTCATGAGGGACACAGAGAGAGAGAGAGAGGCAGAGACACAGGCAAAGGGAGAATCAGGCTCCCCACAAGGAGCCTGATGCAGGACTCAATCCCGGGATCACACCCTGGGCCAAAGGCAGACGCTCAACTGCTGAGCCACCCAGGCATCCTAAGTTTTTGTATACTTTTGAAATTAAGTTAGTGTTAGTTCAAAGTAGATTTTTTACGTTAAGCTGCTAATTGTAATCCCCACAGCAGCCATTAAGTAATAACTCAAAACATACAGCAAAAAACCCACAGGAGAATTAAGATGACATACTAGAAATATCTATTTGACACAAAAGAAAAAATTCACAAGTATGTGGAAATTAAATGATATGCTCCTAGAAAACCAGTAGGTCAGAGAAGAAACGAGGGAAATTAGAAAATACTTTAAGATAAGGGAAAATGAAAACATAAGTACCAAACTTCATAGGATGCAGCTAAATCTGTTCTTAGGGGTAAAATTATAGCTGTTAATACTTATATTAAAAGAAAGGGATGGGGCAACTGGGTAGCTCAGTGGTTGAGCTTCTGGCTCAGGCCATGATCCTGGGGACCTGGGATTGATTTCTGCACCAGGATCCCTGCAGGGAGCCTGCTTCTCCCTCTGCCTATGTCTTGCCTCTCTCTGTGTGTATCTCTTGAATAAATAAATAAAAACTTTAAAAAAAGGGGATGATCTCAAATCAATAACCCACTCTTCCACCTTAAAAACCTGAAAAAGAGAAAATCAAACCCAGAGCAAGAAGAAAGGAAATAATAAAGATAACATGAAAATAAGTGAAATAGGGCAGCCCCGGTGGCGCAGCGGTTTAGCACCGCCTGCAGCCCAGGGCGTGATTTTGGAGACCCGGGATCGAGTCCCACATCGGGCTCCTTGCATGGAGCCTGCTTCTCCATCTGCCTGTGTCTTTGCCTCTCTCTCTAGCTATGTCTCTATGAATAAATAAATTAAAAATCTTAAAAAAAAAAAAGAAAAGAAGTGAAATAGAAAATAGATAGTAGAAAAATCAACAAAAACAATAAAGGTTGATTCTCTGACAAGATGAACTATATTGACAAACCTTTAGGTAGACTAACCAAAAAAACCAGAAGATTCAGGGGTGCCTGGGTGGCTCAGTGGTTTAGTGTCTGCTTTCAGCCCAGAGCGTGATCCTGGAGTCCCAGGATCGAGTCCCACATCAGGCTCCCTGTATGGCTCCCTCTGCCTGTGTCTCTGCCTCTCTCTGTGTGTCTCTCATGAATAAATTTAAAAATAAAATTAAGGGATCCCTGGGTGGCGCAGCGGTTTGGCTCCTGCCTTTGGCCCAGGGCGCGATCCTGGAGACCGGGATCGAATCCCACATCGGGCTCCCAGTGCATGGAGCCTGCTTCTCTCTCTGCCTGTGTCTCTGCCTCTCTCTCTCTCTCTCTGTGTGACTATCATAAATAATAAAAATTTTAAAAAAAAGTAAAAAAAATAAAATTAAACAATTAAAAAAATCTTAAAAAACCAGAAGATTCAAATTACTAAAATTAGGAGTGGAAGACGAAATATCACCATGGACCTTATAGAAATAAAATGGATTATAAGAGAATACTATGAATAATTATATTCCAACAAATTAGATAATTCAGATGACATGGACAAATTTCTAGAAAGACACACACTGTTGAAACTGACTTAAGAAGAAATAGAAAAAAAAAAAGAAGAAGAAATAGAAAATCTCGGGGCATCTGGCTGACTCAGTCGGAAGAACATGCAACTCTTGATCTTGGGGTTGTGAGTTCAAGTGTTACACTGGATGTTAAGATTACTTAAATAAAGAAAGAAAAACTTTTAAAAAAGGAGAAATAAAAAATCTCAACAAATCTATAACAAATAAAGACACTGAATTAGTAACAGAATAAACTCCCAAAAATAAAAGCCCAGGTCCAGAGAATTCTACAAAACATTTAATGAAGAACTGACATCGATCCTTTATAAACTCTTAAAAAAATAGAAAAGCATGGGAGGCAGCACTTCCCAACTCATTCTATGAAACCTGTAGTACCCTGCTACCAAAACCAGGTAATAAGATCACAAGAAAACTACAGGCCAAGTATCTTTTATGAATATGGATACAAGGGCTCTCAAGAATATACTAACAAACCAAATCCAGCAACAAAGAAAAAGGATTATATGCCATTACTGAATGGGATTTGTCCCAGGAATGCAGGGTCAGTTTAACATGCAAAAACAACTAATACAATACAGCATATTAATATAATAAAGAGCAAAAACCCCATGACCAACCCTATAAATATAGAAAAAGCACTGACAAAATGCAACATACTCTCATGATAAAATTATTCAATAAACTGGAACAGGAGGGAATTTTTGCTATGGGGATTCAATACAATCCCTATCAAAATCTCAGCTGGCTTCTTTGCAGAAATTGAAGAGCTAACGCTAAAATTCAAAAGAAAATTCAAGGCACCTGTAACAGCAAAAACAATCTTGAAAAGGAAGGACAAAGTTGGAGGACTCATACTTCCCAATTTCAAGACTTACTACAAACTACAGTACTCAGGAGAGTATGGTACTAGCCTGAGGACAGATGACAGATCAATGTAAAAGAAGTAAGAGTCCAGAAATAAATCCTTACATTTACAGTTAACTTGTTTTCAACAGGACAACTCATTTTCTAAGAGAGCTCAATGGAGGAAAGGATACTGGTGTCAACAAATGGTACTGGGTTAACTGGATATCCACATGCAGAAGGATAAAGCTGGCCTCCTACCTCACACCAGGTACAAAAATTAGTTCAAAATGCATGACAGATCTAAATATAAGAGCTGAAACAATAATACTCTTAGAAGAAAAATAGGTATAAATCTTTCTGGTCTTAGATTAGGCTATATTTCTTTAGATATGACACCAAAAGCACAAGTAACAAAAGGAAAAAGATAAATTGGATGTAATTAAAACCTTTTGTGTTTCAAAGAATACTATCAAGATAGTGAGAGGACAGGGATCCCTGGGTGGCTCAGCGGTTTGGCGCCTGCCTTTGGCCCAGGGCGCGATCCTGGAGACCCGGGATCGAATCCCACGTCGGGCTCCCGGTGCATGGAGCCTGCTTCTCCCTCTGCCTGTGTCTCTGCCTCTCTCTCTCTCACTGTGTGCCTATCATGAATAAATAAAAATTTAAAAAAAAAAAAAAAAAAAAAAGATAGTGAGAGGACAACCCACATAATACAAGAAAATTTTTGCAAATCATATATTTAGTAAGGGACTTGAGTCTAAAATATATGAAGAGGTCTTATAACTCAGTAAAAACAAAACAAAACAAGACAAATCCAATTTAAAAATAGGCAAAAGGGGCAGCTTGGGTGGCTCGGCGGTTTAGTGCCGCCTTTGGCCCAGGGCCTGATCCTGGAGACCCAGGATCGAGTCCCACATCGAGCTCCCTGCATGGAGCCTGCTTCTCCCTCTGCCTGTGTCTGCCTCTCTCTCTCTCTCATGAATAAATAAATAAAATCTTAAAAAAAATAAAAATAGGCAAAAGATCTGAAGAGACATTTCCCCTTCAAAAACATACAAATGGGGTGACTCAGTCAGTTAAGCATCTGCCTTTGGCTCAGGTCATGATCTCAGGATCCTGGGATCCAACCCTGTGTCAGCCCTGCTCATCAGGGAGTCTGCTTCTTCCTTTCCCTTTCTCTCTGCTCCTTCCCCTACTCATGCTTTCTCTCTCACACTCTCTCTCTCTCAAGTAAACAAATAAAATCTTTAAAAAATACATATACAAATGGCCAATAACCACATGAAAAGATAATCAGTTATTAGCTTTTGGGAAAATGCAAATCAAAACTGCAATGAAAAAAAACCTGCAATGAGATACCACTTCATACCCACTAGGATGGCTATATTCAAAAAGACAAATAATAACCAGTGCTGGTGAAGACATGGAGAAATCAGAACACTCATTCACTCACTGCTCGTAGGAATATAAAATGCTGCAGCCACTTTGGAAAATAGTTTGGCAGTTTCTCCAAATGTTAAACATAGAATTACCATATGACTTAGCATTTCCATTTTAGGTATATACCCAGAAATGAAAGAGAAAGGGAAATGTATGTCCATAAAAAACTTGTACATAAATGTTCATAGCAGCTGTACTTATAATAGCCATAAACTGGAAATAATACAAATTTCCATCAACCAATAAAAGAATAAACAAAATGTGGCATATCCATAACATGGAATAGTGTTTGATCATAAAAAGGAATGAATATTAATAAATTTTACAACCTGGAGAAACCTTGGAAACATTATGCTTAGTGACAGGAGCCAGATACAAAAAGTTTCATATTGTGTAAATTCTATTTATATGGAATTTTTCCAGAATAGGCAAATCTATAGAGATGAAAAGTAGATTATCAGTTGCCAGGGGCTGAGGGGGAAGTGGGAGTGATGCTAAGGGGTATGGGGCTTCTGTTTAAAGTGATGAAAATGTCTAGACTTGACTGTGGTGCTGATTGCACGACTCTGAATATATTAAAAATCCTGGAATTATAAATTTCAAATGGGTGAATTATATGTCATGTGAATTATGAAAACTCTTTGAGAGTCAAAAATATTTTTTTAGGCTGCCTAACCATGTAAATGTACTTAATTCCACTAATTTGTACACTTAAAAATGGTTACAATGGTACATTCATTATGTATATTTTACTACAATTAAAATGTATACATGTATATCACACATATATGCAACACACATATACACAACAACATGGAGAAAAATATATCCAAGTAATGTGTAAATATTTTAATGGCATATCATGACTCTTAGACACACAGAGAGAAACAGAAAAATCTGAAAAATACATCATGGTTTCCTCTGGGTTTTTAGGTTATAAAGTAACAGATGCTTTAATTAATCTATTTTTTACTACTTTGCATTGTCTACGTTGTACAAAATAATATATATTACACATTTACTTTGAAAGATAAAATATATAAATTAACAATAAAAATGTACCTTTTGGGTGAACAGCATAATGTAGAGATGTTGAATCACTATGTTGTACACCTGAAGTTAGTGCAACATTGTGTGTCAACTATACTAAAAAAAATTAAATTTACAAATAAATAAATAGCATACAGATTCAGAAAAAAAAAAACACATACTTTTTGGTTCAAGGTTAAAAAAAAGAATGAGTATAGATAGAGAAATTCAAGGAAGGAGCTTTGGCCGCTCCAATATTGTGAGATTGGGGAAATGAGAACTAGCAAAGAAGGCTGAGAAGGAATGGCTAGTGAAGTAGGAGGATAATTAAGGTAAAACGGTGACAAATGACTAAACCCACTCCAATCAGCTTTCATACCCAGGTATCCACAAAATTCCTCTTGTGAAATTAATAATGATCTAAGCTTGTACATTGAGAAGTCAAGTCTAAATCTCATCTAGTTGATCACTCTCTCCTTAAAACACTCTTCATTTGACTTTCACCATTTCATCTGGCTGTTCAAATAAAACTTACTTTAAAAATGGTAATTGGGGGATCCCTGGGTGGCGCAGCGGTTTGGCCCCTGCCTTTGGCCCAGGGCACGATCCTGGAGACCCGGGATCGAATCCCACGTCGGGCTCCAGGTGCATGGAGCCTGCTTCTCCCTCTGCCTGTGTCTCTGCGCCTCTCTCTCTCTCTGTGACTATCATAAATAAATAAAAATTTTAAAAAAATGGTAATTGGGGGGGGACGCCTGGGTGGCTCAGCAGTTGAGTGGCTGCCTTTCACTCACTTCGTGATCCTGGGATCTTGGGTTGGAGTCCTTCATTGGGCTCCCTGCAGGGAGCCTGCTTCTCCCTCTGCCTGTGTCTCTGGCTCGTTCTGTGTCTCTCATGAATAAATAAATAAATAAAATCTTTTAAAAGTAAATAAAAATGGTAATTAAAGAAAAATAAGCATTTATCTGGTCTTTCTAGTAGGAAATGTATTTTAGGATAATCAAGTAGTAGATCAATTGACAAAGAAAGACTTGGGCAGTCCTGGTGGCTCAGCGGTTTGGTGCCACCTTCAGCCAGGGCTTGATCCTGGAGATCTGGGATCGAGTCCCACGTGGGGTTGCCTCTATGGAGCCCGGGTGTCTCTGCCTCTCTCTGTGTCTCTCATGAAAAAGTAAAATCCTAAAAAACAAAACAAAAAAAAAAACCTTTACTGAATAATCTAGAATTTGAACACCACCATTTTGCAAACCCTCTGAAATTATTATTATTTTTTAAGACTTTATTTATTAATCATGAGAGACCCAGAGAGAGAGAGGCAGAGACACAGGCAGAGGGAGAAGCAGGCTCCATGCAGGGAGCCCGATGTGGGACTCGATCCCAGAACTCCAGGATCCTGCCCTGAGCTAAAGGCAGACGCTCAACCGCCGAGCCACCCAGGAGTCCTCCCTCTGAAATTATTGACT
Source organism: Canis lupus baileyi (assembly GCF_048164855.1). NCBI lineage: Eukaryota > Metazoa > Chordata > Mammalia > Carnivora > Canidae > Canis > Canis lupus. The sequence continues at coordinate 36,029,855 of NC_132853.1, forward strand.
CCTTTTTTTTTTATTATTTTTTTTTATTTTTTTAAAAATTTTTATTTATTTATGATAGTCACATCAGAGAGAGAGAGAGAGGCAGAGACACAGGCAGAGGGAGAAGCAGGCAGGCTCCATGCACTGGGAGCCCGATGTGGGATTCGATCCCAGGTCTCCAGGATCGCCCCCTGGGCCAAAGGCAGGCGCTAAACCGCTGCGCCACCCAGGGATCCCAAATTATTGACTCCTACAAGGATTATTAATTGGTATGAAACTATCAGGAGAACAAGCAGCTAGGGAACCGAATATTCACATAGTACTGAAGTAATAGCATACGGGTACTTTCTGGGCACAAGAGGGAAATGTAATTTACAATGGAAGGATTAGGCTGTCCTCACCCTGAACCAGTGTCCAATAGCGCTATCACAATCGGTGTCACAAGATATTGTGAGAGGTCTAGTTTCATTCTTCTGCATGTGGATGTCCAATTTTCCCAGCACCATTTATTGAAGAGACTGTCTTTCTTCCAGTGGATAGTCTTTTCTCCTTTATCGAATATTAGTTGACCATAAAGTTCAGGGTCCACTTCTGGGTTCTCTATTCTGTTCCATTGATCTATGTGTCTGTTTTTGTGCCAGTACTACACTGTCTTGATGACAACAGCTTTGTAGTACAACCTGAAATCTGGCATTGTGATGCCCCCAGATATGGTTTTCTTTTTTAAAATTCCCCTGGCTATTCGGGGTCTTTTATGATTCCACACAAATCTTAAAATAATTTGTTCTAACTCTCTGAAGAAAGTCCATGGTATTTTGATAGGGATTGCATTAAACGTGTATATTGCCCTGGGTAACATTGACATTTTCACAATATTAATTCTGCCAATCCATGAGCATGGAATGTTTTTCCATCTCTTTGTGTCTTCCTCAATTTCTTTCAGAAGTGTTCTATAGTTTTGAGGGTATAGATCTAGACCATTCTCTTTCACCATACACAAAGATAAACTCAAAATGGATGAAAGATCTAAATGTGAGACAAGAGTCCATCAAAATCCTAGAGAAGAACACAGGCAACACCCTTTTTGAACTTGGCCACAGTAACTTCTTGCAAGATACATCCACGAAGGCAAAAGAAACAAAAGCAAAAATGAACTATTGGGACTTCATCAAGATAAGAAGCTTTTGCACAGCAAAGGATACAGTCAACAAAACTAAAAGACAACCTACAGAATGGGAGAAGATATGTGCAAATGACATATCAGATAAAGGGCTAGTTTCCAAGATCTATAAAGAACTTATTAAACTCAACACCAAAGAAACAAACAATCCAATCATGAAATGGGCAAAAGACATGAACAGAAATCTCACAGAGGGAGACATAGATATGGCCAACATGCATATGAGAAAATGCTCTGCATCACTTGCCATCAGGGAAATACAAATCAAAACCACAATGAGATACCACCTCACACCAGTGAGAATGGGGCAAATTAACAAGGCAGGAAACAACAAATGTTGGAGAGGATGCGGAGAAAAGGGAACCCTCTTACACTGTTGGTGGGAATGTGAACTGGTGCAGCCACTCTGGAAAACTGTGTGGAGGTTCCTCAAACAGTTAAAAATAGACCTGCCCTACGACCCAGCAATTGCACTGTTGGGGATTTACCCCAAAGATACAGATGCAATGAAACGCCGGGACACCTGCACCCCGATGTTTATAGCAGCAATGTCCACAATAGCCAAACTGTGGAAGGAGCCTCGGTGTCCATCGAAAGATGAGTGGATAAAGAAGATGTGGTTTATGTATACAATGGAATATTACTCAGCTATTAGAAATGACAAATACCCACCATTTGCTTCAACGTGGATGGAACTGGAGGGTATTATGCTGAGTGAAGTAAGCCAGTCGGAGAAGGACAAACATTATATGTTCTCATTCATGTGGGGAATATAAATAATAGTGAAAGGGAATATAAGGGAAGGGAGAAGAAATGTGTGGGAAATATCAGAAAGGGAGACATAATGTAAAGACTCCTAACTCTGGGAAACGAACTAGGGGTGGTAGAAGGGGAGGATGGCGGGGGGTGGGGGTGACTGGGTGACGGGCACTGGAGGTTATTCTGTATGTTGGTAAATTGAACACCAATAAAAAAAAACCAAGATATTGTGAGAGATGAAATGCTGTATGAAGTATATATCATTCATCATATATCCACTCAAAGTTATTTACCTTGAAACCATGAAGTCTTTACTTTTTAAAAAAGATTTTATTTATTTATTCATGAAAGACAGAGAGAGAGAGGCAGAGACAGGCAGAGGGAGAAGCAGGCTCCATGCAGGAAGCCTGATGTGGGACTTGATTCCAGGTCTCCAGGATCACGCCCTGGGCTGAAGGCAGGTGCTAAACTGCTGAGCCACCCAGAGATCCCCAGGTCTTTTCTTTTTAAAGATTTTATTTATTTATTTTAGGGAGAGAAAGCACAAGCCAGGAGGAGGAAGAGCAGAGGGGGAAGGAGAGGGAGAGAGAGATAACCTCCAGCAGACTCCGAGCCTAGGGCAGAGCCTGATGTGGGGCTCAATCCCATGACCCTGAGATCATGACCTCAGCCGAAACTGAGAGTTGGATTTTCAGCCGACTGAGCCACTCAGGTGTCCCAAACACCTAATTTTCAGTCTATAAGAAATCCAGGTGATAGGAGGAACAAGCTAAACAATACCACAAGGGAGCAACTAGTCAAATCCAGGAGTTAGGACATCTGGGCTAATGCCTTCAACAAGCAGTTATGAAAGGCATCTAAAATACCTAAATACCTTTTAGATGGGGATAATTGGGAAATTTTTATTATGGCTTAAGTATTAAATGAGAGGAAAATTTAATTTGGAAAGAGAGATGATTGATAAAAAAGAGGTTATTAGATAGTATCAACATGATCTCACATTGATTAAAAAAACCCATACATTAAAAAATATATATCTAAAAGATCCAGGTATTACTGGAGTACCAAATTATTAACATTGGTACTCTCAGTGTGGTTAGAATATGATGTTTCCATTTTATTATTTTTGCTTCCCTACATTTTCTCATTTTCTGCAATGCTTGTGGATGTCTTTTGGAATAATAGCAGGTTCTTTAAAAACATAATACTGAATATAAAATACTGAAAAGACTGAAAATGAGAAAAAGAGAGGAATGGGGAGAGAGGACTAAATATCTTTCTTTTGAGGAATTTTCCTGGAAAAGGGAAGAGTGAGGGCACATGGGTAGCTCAGTGGTTGAGCGTCTGTCCACCTTCAGCTCAGGGGATGATCCTGGGATTGAATCCTGGGATTGAATCCTACATCGGGGTCCCCGTGGGGAGCCTGCTTCACCCTCTGCCTATGTCTCTGCCTCTCTCTGTGTCTCTCATGAATAAATAAAGAAAATCTTAAAAAAAAAAAAGAAAAATAGCATGACTTTATGCTGATTGGAATGCACCAACAGATATGCAAAAAACTGATGATAAAGGAGAGAAAGGGGAGGACGTCCAAAGAAATGCTCTTAAGTGGCCAAGAGGAGCTGGCCTTAGGTGACTGTATTAATATTGGGCACGATATCCTTAAAAGCAAAAAGCACTACTACAGACAAGAGGATCATATAAACATCAATAAAGGGTTCAATTCATAAAGAGACTGTAGTAATTCTGAACTGTATGCATCTAATAGTATGCATGTGATGTGAACACTGACAGAATTATAAGGAGAAATCCAGAAATTCATCAGCATGGTGGGAGACTTAACACATCTCTGTTTGTAACAGACAGATCTAGCAGGCCAATAATTAACTATGGTATCGAAGATTTGAACAGCACAATTAACTACCTTCATTTATTTAACTTACACAGAACTCTGCATTCCGTAATTAGAGAGTATGCATTCTTTTCAAGCACACATGGGAGATGCCTTTGTGGCTCAGCAGTTGAGTGTCTGCCTTTGGCTCAGAGCATGATCCCAGTCCAGGGATTGATTCCCACATTGGGCTCCCTGCAGGGAGCCTGCTTCTCCCTCTGCCTGTCTCTGCCTCTCTCTCTCTGTCTCTCATGAATAAATAAATAAAATATTTTAAAAAAGAAAAAGCACACATGGAACACTTATAAAAATTGACCACTTACTGAGCCACAAAATAAGCTTCAATAAATATCAAAGAGTCAATATCACACAGACCACATTCTCAGACCACAATGCAATTAAATAAGAAACCAAGACATTAAAATCTATGTGATTAGACATTAAAAAAACACACACACAAAACCCTTTCAAATGTGACTTAGAGTCATACCAAGAATTGAGGATAGTATTTGGAAAAGGTTAAGTGAAGACTCATAACCAAGCAGACACCCCAAAAGGTCTCTACTATATTGTAGGCCATGTTGTCTGGTACATGCATGCACATTTGTGCAAACACACACACACACACACACACACACACACACACACTTTTCTCCTAATACAGCCCAAGATGAGCCCGCTAAGCTCGATAACTACAACTCATCTTCCCAAAGTTAAAATCATCCACATCCAGCTAGTTTCCAGAGGCAACACGATGAGGTAACTATTTTCCAAGTACATAATCTTTTTTAAAAAAATGTATTTACTTATTCATGAGAGACACACACAGAGAGAGAGGTACAGACACAGGCAGAGAAAGAAGCAGGCTCCATGCAGGGAGCCCCATGTGGGACTCAATCCCATGTCTCCATGATCACGCCCTGGGCCAAAGGCAGGTGCCAAATCACTGAGCCACCCAGGGATCCCCCACCAAGTACATAATCTACTACTGTCTTGTCTTGTAGTTCAGGCTCAATCTCACTTCAGTATGACTCTATATCACTCTGTCATCTATGGAGTAAACAATAAGTATAATGTCTACCTGCCCCACACTATGCTCATGTAGGGGCCAAGGGTGGGCCACCCCAAGATGGCCACTTTGGCATGAAGATTATTCTGAAGGCAATGGAGACCCTATGAGCTCAAGAGAGACTTTCGCCCCTCCTTTAGCTGCAAAGAAGAATCTAAACTGGAGGATCCTTCCAGAATAAGGGTTATTAGCTTATTATCTGAGGAATATTATCTGCGTAACCCATCTGTATGGCAGGGAACCTCTTCCACCCTCCTGTGAATTGCATTCCTTCCCTCTGAAGCCCCAGACTCCAACCTCTTCTCCTTAGTGTGGAATGACATATAGACCTCATTTTGCCTGATCGTCTTTGGAAGTTCCATGTCTGTGTGGATTCCCCACTCATACACTATTAAACTTGATTTTCTCCTGTTAATCTGTCTCATGTCAATGTGATTCTTAGCCCACTTAGAAGGACCCATGAGGTGACAGGAATTCTGGCTCCCTGACACTCACACAGGCTTCCTTCCTTGAGCAAAACTCTCAGATGGTGCAAGCATCAGGGCAGATGCATGGACACTTGGTTCATTTGTCTAGGTGTAGTGCCAAGTCCTTTTGCAACTGGGTTTACTGTGTTTCAGTTTATCCCCAACTTACACCTCTGTTCAGTCATTATCTTTGCACAAACTTCTTCCAAGTTCTGGCTCAATTCCTCCCTCTCTCATGATTTAAAAAATGTCACATGATACAATCTACGTCTAAATCAATTTTGCAACTCCCAGCATGTTGCTGATGAAGACACATTCATTTATTTTTTTGAAAAATTTGTATTGCATTGCAATCCATGCAACATAAAGCTTACCATCTTAAAAACAAAACAAACAAAACTTACCATCTAGCCATTTAAAAAATCCACTCCCCTCCTTCATCTTAATCATTTAAAAAAGTTTTTTTGAGATTTAATTTATTTATTCATGAAAGACAAAGAGAGAGGCAGAGACATAGGCAGAGGGAGAAGCAGGCTCCCTGCAAGGAGCTGGATATGGGACTCAATCCCTGACCCTGGGATCATGCCCTGGACTGAAGGCAGCCGCTCAACTGCTGAGCCACTCAAGTGCCCCTTAACCGTTTGTTTGTTTGTTTGTTTGTTTTAAATTTATTTGAGAGAGAGTGTGTGAGCGGGAGGAGAGGTTGTGGGAGAGAAAACTTTAAGCAGACTCCACACTGAGGGTGGAGCCTGATGTGGAACTTAATCTCACGACCCTGATATCATGATCTGAGTCAATACCAAGAGCTAGATGCTTAACCAACTACACTTCCCAGATGCACCTCCATCTTAGCCATTTTTAAAAAGATTTATTTACTTATTTAAGAGAGAGAGGGAGACAAGCCGACTCCCCACTGAGCAGGGAGCCCGATGTGGGGCTGAATCCCAGGACCCTGAGATCATGACCTGAGCTGAAATCAAGAGTTGGATGCTTAACTAATTGAGCCACTCAGACACCCCTCCATCTTAACTATTTTTAAATGTACAATTTGGAGGCATTAAATACATTCATATTGGGGGACACCTGGATGGCTCGGCGGTTAAGCTCTGCTTTCAGCTCAGGGTATGATCCTGGAGTTCAGGGATCCAGTCCCACATCAGGCTCCCTGAGGGGAGCCTGCTTCTCCCTCTGCCTATCTCTCCGCCTGTCACTCTCTGTGCCTCTCACGAATAAATAAATAAATAAATTCTTAAAAATAAATGAATCAATAAATAAATACATACATACATTCATTCATATTGGGACACCTGGGTGGCTCAGTCGATTAAGCATCTGCCTTCCGCTTAGGTCATGATCTCAGGGTCCTGGGATTGAGTCCCACGTCAGCTCCCTGCTCAGCAGGGAGTCTGCTTCTCCCTTTTCCTCTGCCTGCCACTTTCCCTGCTTGTACTCTCTTACACACTCTCTGCCTAAAATAAAATAAAATAAAATAAAATAAAATCTTTAAACGCATTCACATTGTTGTGCAACTATCAAAATTCATCTAATTTTACTGAATTTTTCCTGACCCAAAATATTCCTAAACATCTATGCTCACATTAGCATCGATTATAAGGTGCATTTCTCTACGTATTACTGACCATACAAAATTCCAATTTTAGTTCTGATTAGAAATATCTACCAGTAATCATTACTCATATACATTAGTGGAAAAGAAAAAAGAAAAGAAAAAGGACAATCATAATAGCTACCCTTAAGAATAAAGGATTTAGTGGGAAGGCTCTATGAAAGCACAGTACTTGGCTGGAGTACATTGGTCTGGAGGCTGTGCTGTATCTTTCTGAACAAGTCCATATAGGTAAATGAGAACCAGCATATCTCATGGGTGCCATCACATAGCTAACTCTCTGGGCAGTGGAGTGAATTCCTTGGTCCCTATGATCTATCTGCTTGGGCAACTGTTCTTATATAACCAGCATCCCTCAAGACTGTCCCAGAGAAGATCAGTGGGCAGGGTGTCCTACAGGGAGTTGTGAGAATTGTGCCATTCATTTTCTACTATTACTGGTGCCCTTTTTATGTGGTTTGGGACAGAGTCTTCCAGCAACATTGGTTTAAGAAAAAATCTCAGGCCTCTGCTTGCCAGCATTATATATATATATATATATTTTGGTGCTACAATTCCCATGAAACCTTGCTGGCCTGAGCATTTTATTTATTTGGGAGTCTCTGCTATAAAGCCCAAACCATAAATATATATTTTTAAGATTTTATTTATTTATTTGAGAGAGAGAGAGTGTGGCAGAGGGAGAGGGAGAGGGAGAAGCAGATTCTTTGCTGAGCTGGGAGCCCTCTGTGGGGCTCGATTCCAAGGTCCTAGGATCATGACATAAGCTGAAGGCAGATGCTTCACCGACTGAGCCACCCAGGCACCCCCAAACCGGAAATCTTATCTTCCTTTAATTATTCTCAGGCCTGGGAAAGAGTCAGAACCTGGCTTGGGTGGGGTGCTCTGCTCATCTATACCAATTCCTCTTCAGTTAAGGGTCTTAGCTTCAGGGTATGAATGGTGAGTAATGGGGAGTGGAAGTGTCTAATATGAGCATTTCTCGACTAATCTGCCTGGAAGGTTACTTAACCCTGCACTTCTGCATTCCACAGCTCTCCAAGGTCTTTTAAAAGGGAGGCAATTTCACATCTGTCCAGCAGAGGGGGCTCAATGGAAGATACTTTGGAGAGACCTGAAGTTTGATTTTAGGGGTTTTGTTTCTGTTTTTTATTTATTTATTTTTAAAAGATTTTATTTATTCATGAGAGACACACACAGAGAGAGAGGCAGAGACAGAAGCAGGCTCCCCGCAAGGAACCCGATGCGGAACTCAATCCAGGATCCCGGGATCAGGGCCCCATCCAAAGGCAGACACTCAACCCACTGAGCCATCCAGGCGTCTCTGTTTCTGTTTTTTAAACAAAGCTGGTTTCTCTGACACCCTACATCTAGTCCCAAGAAACCATGCTAGTTCTGCCTCCAGACTACATCAGGGACTGGCCACTTCTCTACACCTCCAGGGCTACTATTCTGGCCCCAGCCTCCTACAGTTTCTCATTTGGATCCCTGTAGAGAATGCCTAACACTTGCTCTGCTTTCCTTGCATCTTTATCATCTATCCTCCTCCCACTGGCAGCCAGAGATCCTTTAAAGATATACATACTTTAGGTCACTCTGTGCTCAGAATCCTGCAATGGCTTCCCATTTCTTTCAGAACGAAAGCTAAAGTCTTTAAATCCCATCCCGCATGGCCCCCCATGTCTGCCTGACTGCTCCTAAGCCTCATCCCCAGAGCTCCCCTCCTGTTGCTTGAACACCCAGGCTTCTTCTTGCTCTTCCCTTTTATGTCCATGGAACTCACTCCTTGTTTTTGTTTTTTCCTATCTTTGTTCATAGCTTGCCTTTTTGATGAATCTTGCCCTGATATGCCTATTTAAAATGGCAACCCCCCCCCACTCTCCCCAAACTCCTCTAGTTTTTTCAAGTATTTCCTTTATAGTACTTAGCACCTTTACAAATTATTTATTTATTTATTTATTTATTTATTTATTTATTTGAGAGACAGCCAGGGGTTGGAGCAGAGGGAGAAAGGATTCTAAGCAGGACACCTGCCCTCTCTGCCACCTGCTGAGCACAGAGCCCAAACCCAGGGACCCTGAGATCATGACCTGAGCTAAAATCCATAGTGGGCTGCTCAACTGACTGACTGCCCGCCCCCGTCCGTGCCCCTTAGCACCTTCTAACATACCGTTTTATTCAGACTATAACAAATGCAATTGTTTGTTATATTGACTGTGTATCATCTTTCACCTTCCTAGAGTTTAAGCTCCTCAAGGGCACAGATCTTTGCCTGTTTTGTTCACTCTGTGGTTCAGAGGAAAACCAACAGGCCTAGAACCGCGTCACTTGCGCCAGGCCAAGTCACCAAACCAGGCGTTCATACTTAATCTAATTGCAGCTTCAACCTCCCCTCCAGAAAGGTCAGTCAGGAATTTTCTGATAAGCACCAACGAGGTCAGGTGTGCATAGGCCATCTCCATCCCCCAAAGGAAAATGAGGTAATCTGCATAGGACCCTCTGCCCTTCCCGCTAAAGCAAAGTGACCTTGCCTAGAACAATCTTTTCTTTTCTTTTGTTTATACGTTTCTCCCCCATCCTCCTTCCTATAAAAACCTTCCATTTTGTACAACTCCTTGAAGCAGCCCTCTCCTGGCTAGATAGGATGCTGCCACAATTGTGAATCGTTTCATAAAGCCGATTCGATCTTCCAATTTACTTGGGTGATTTTGTTTTTTCACAGTGCTTAGAACAGTATCTGGCCCAGAATAGGTGCTTAATACATTTGTGGTGAGTGGATCCATCAATACCCTCATTCCCACAGCTAAGATCTTAAAGTTTTCTAATCAATGCTCTTCATTCTTGGGTATGGAGAAGGCCAATTCTTTTTCTTATGTTTACTCATTTATTCTTAGTAATCTCTACACCCACTGTGGGGCTTGAACTCAGGACCCAGAGATCAAGAGTCACACACTCCTCCCACTGAACCAGTCAGATGCTCCTCAAGGCTAATTTTTGATCTGGCCTGCAACAGTCAAAGCTAGGCTACCCTGGGTTTTACCATCTTTTGTCAACGAGGTCATTGCTGGGTAACAGATTGTCTTTGGCAGCACCCTACCGCAGCCCACAGCAATGACCCACGCACCCTGTTTGCCAAAGCCTCAGTCACAGAGGACACATGAACAGAACACAGAATAAATCAGGGAAGCACTTAAGCAATCACGTCCCTACCACATGGCAAGGACCGCCACTTCCCTTTTTGTGGTTCCCTGTCCTTGCACCCATCCCCCCACTCACCCAAGTCCACAGTTCCTCCCAGGGTTGTTTCTGTGAACCCTCCTCTGGATTCTCATTTCTGTGTCATCTAGGACTGCCTGGTTACAAGGAACAGACTCCAAGGCAATTTATTAAACTCTTGGAAGGATTTATTATTTCACAGGGGCCTTAACTTTCATAAAACCCCAAATTCTTCTCCTTATACAATGGGTAGCCCAGATATGACAAAATTACTTATTTCCTTCCCTCAGAAGTTATTTGTGAGAGGCTCTTTTTTTGGGTTTGATGGGTTTACCAATAAGCATGTCTTCATCTCCTTCCTTCTTAATTGTCTACCTGTTTGGACCAGGTGTTCCTTCTCCACGGTGTCATGTGTGTCAGAAGGGGACTTCATTCCAAGGCTGGGGCAGAACCTGAAGTGAATCACGGCAGTTCCACTTCCCTTGTGGACTGGTGTAGCAACGGGCAAGTATTGGGTTCACTAGAGCAGAGCCTGAGGCAGGGCTGATTACCCTCAGGAAATGAGGAAACTGGGTAAAGGGAAGCAAGGATGTGGTCGCATTTGGAGATTAGTTTCAGTCTGAGCACATGGGGAGCTCTGGGGTGTGAAATGCGCCACATAGTCGCTCCCATCTTGGGACCAGGGGCCAACCCATTGTACCTCCTTCCTCTCCCCGTCAGTTATCACTAGCTACAGGCTCCCCGGAGGAGGCGCAGTGGTAGTGGTGGTGGTGGTGGTGGTGGTGGTGGTGGTGGTGGTGGTGGAAGCTCCATAGCAAGGTGGCTTTGGTTCAGCTGAACGCAAGACTTTGGAGTTAGAGATAGCTGTGAGTCATGAGCAATCCACCCTCAGCAAAATCCATATCCCAGCAAAGGGGATTTGAGTGCAACACCAATGGCATCCACTACAGGATGGGACTAGGGTGACCAGCCAGCTTGGTATTCCTGGGACTGTCTTTGTTTTAGCCTGTAAGTCCCACACCTCAGAAAACCTCTTAGTCCCAGGCAAAGCAGGATGGTCGGTCCCTCTACATGGAACCCAAGTTTGGCCAATGATTATAGAGAAATTCTGCTAGGGGTTCCCGAGAAAGAGATACAAAATGGATAAATGATCACTTTTCTTTTCTTTTTAAAAAGATTTTATTTATTTATTTGAGAGAGAGCAAGCATATGTGAGAGAGAGAGCATATGTGAGAAAGAGAAAGAGAACATGCCTGAGGAGGGGCAGAGGGAAAGGGAGAAGCTGACTCCCCACTGAGCAGGGAGCCTGATGTGGGGCTTGATCCCAGGACCCTGGAATCATGACCTGAGCCAAAGGCAGACGCTTAACCAACTGAGCCACCAAGCACCCAAATGACCCCTTTACTTGCTGTGGGTGTTGTTGCCTGGATTTACGCCTGCAACTGCTGTTCTTGCCTGGCAGCCTAGAGTCTTCAGGCAAAGTTGACACCACAAGGGGGTGATTAATAGTTAATCCATCTAGAAATCTAGGGTGGAGGGTGAGCTGAGGCCTTCTAGGTAATCTCAACAGAAGACCACTGTAAAATGGTGGGCCTGTCTTCCTTTCATGAAACACACAGTGGGAAACAGTAAATGAAGGAGCTCAAAAGATCAATAGTGCATGGAATAAACAGGCAGTAATTTCATCTTACATGTTCTGATCTTACCATACAAGGCAAGGGGCTTGCCATCCTAAGCCTTTGAAAGGAGAGTATTTTTTTTTTTAAGATTTTATTTGTTTATTCATGAGAGACACACAGAGAGGCAGAGACACAGGCAGAGGGAGAAGCAGGCTCCATGCAGGGAGCCCGACGTGGGACTGGATCACGGGTGTCCAGGATCACGCCCTGGGCTGAAGGCGACGCTAAACCGCTGGGCCACCCGGGCTGCCTGATTCTATGCAGGATTGAGCCCCAGCTGTCCCCAGCAGTCATACGACCATTCACAGACCCTACGTTGGCTTCCTTCCGTCACTTCCCCACTCCCCTCCTTGCCCATGCTTCCTGAGATCGACACCCAGTAGCATCATCTGTCCTCAAGAGTTCTTGAGGACTCAGTGTCGGCCTCTGGGGGAGCCCAAGTTAAGTCTCTTGTTGTGTCTTAAAAGCTTGAGCATCTCCCAATATGATCAGATAATTGCCAGTCAGATTTTCTTCTGTGCTGACCTTGCTGAAGTCAGAGGGATAGAATGTGGTCTGACAGAGTGAGAACAGAGGTGGATTTTCCAATCTCCTGGACCGTCTAGTAGCTTTTATGCATATTCTCATATTCTGTGTATCATCATTTTTTATTAGTATTTGGCTTAATGTTAACGTTTTATTTCTTTATTTTTTATTAAACATATTTATTTATTTTTAAAGACTTTATTTATTTATTCATGAGAGACACAGAGAGAGAAAGGCAGAGACACAGGCAGAGGGAGAAGCAGGCTCCATGCAGAGAACCCAATGTGGGACTTGACCGCAGCACCTTGGGATCAAGCCCTGAGCTGAAGGCAGATGCTCAACCACTGAGCCATCCAGGTGCCCCTTAACATTTATTTTTATTTAATATTAATATATTTATATTTACTTAATGTTTTAAAATTTTTAAACCATCTATATAACCCAATGTGGGGCTCGAACTCACAATTCCAAGATCAAGAGTCACATGCTCCACTGACTGGGCCAGCCAGACACTCCAATGTTTCCATTTTATGGCAAATTAACTGTGACTCCCAGCTGAGCTACCGAGTATATTATGATGACATTTCTTTTTTTATGCAATTTTTTGTTTTGCCTGGAGTTAATAGTCTCATTTCTTTGGTTGTTTTCTTTCTTTTTTTTTTTTTTTAAAGATTTTATTTATTTATTCATGAGAGACACAGATAGAGAGAGGCAGAGCCACAGGCAGAGGAAGAAGCAGGCTCCACACAGGGAGCCCGACACGGGACTTGATCCCGGTCCCCAGGATCACGCCCTGGGCCGAAGGCAGGCGCTAAACCTCTGGGCTACCGGGGCTGCCCGGTTGTTTCATTTTCTTTGCAGCTGCTGCTAATTCCACCCTCCTCTCCATTGGCTTTTCATTATGTGTCTCTACAAGGTCAAGCCCGGCCTCCCAGAAGCCCTTTACCTCCAGGCTGCATCTAGATAGCGGGTCTGCTCCTTTGGCACTCCCCACGTAGAAGGCTCTGCTCCCTTGTTCCCATTTGTGGCGGAGATTATTTCTCTTACCCAAATGGAAGCCTTCTACACATACACAGTCTTTTGTGCTTCGCTTTTCTCACTGAACAATATATCCTGGCTGTTACTGTAAACCAGTTCAGAGCAAACATCCTGTTTCTTTTGTTATAGCTGCGTGTAGGACACCATGTATGGACGTACTGTGATTTGTTTAGCCAGTCTCTGATGTTTGGGCATTTAAGTTGTCTCTAAAACTTAGCTACTATAGGGATGCCTGGATGGCTCAGTGGTTGAGCATCTGCCTTTGGCTCAGGGCGTGATCCTGGAATCCTGGAATTGAGTCCCACATTGGGCTCCCTGCATGGAGCCTGCTTCTCCCTCTGCCTGTGTCTATGCCTCTCTCTGTGTGTCTCTCATGAATAAATAAATAAAATCTTAAAAAAAAAAAACCCACACAAAACAACCTTTGCTACTATAAATAATGCTGAAAAACCTTGTTAATATGTTGTTGGGTTTTTTTTCTCCACATATTGTTGGAGGGTTGTAGTCAGGGTGAATTCTAGAAGCGGGACTGTCAGGTCAAAGCATAAATGCCAAATCTTAAAAAAAAAGAAAAAAGAAAAAAGAAAAGAAAAGGGTAGCCCAGGTGGCTTAGCAGTTTAGCGCCGCCTTCAGCCTAGGGTGTAATCCTGGAGACCCAGGATCAAGTCCCACGTTGGGCTCTTTGCGGGGAGCCTGCCTCTCTGCCTTTCTCTCTCTGTGTGTCTTTCATGAATAAATAAATAAAATCTTTAAAAAAATGCATAAATGCCTATCTCGTTAGAGATCACTGATTCCTCCTCCATAGGGGTCACCTAATTTTGGACTTCTAACAGCTAAAGGAAAACTGTTACCTCTCTTCACATTTGTCCCCAGATGTGCCAGACTTTTGCCCCACAATGACCAATTCTCCAAGTCTCTATACACCCACCGGATGTCCTACAATTCAATTCCGTTCTGACACTAACTCCCCAGTTAGGGCAGACCCCGCAGGTAAAGGGCTCGGTCCCACAAAACTGGCCCCAATTACAGACACCAATCGCAATTCCAGGTCTCCTATACTTCTGACTGACCAGCTATAAATTGGGGATGATTGGTCCTCAGGTTTGATAATTTCCTAGAATGGCTCAGGGAACGCAGGGAAATACATCCCTTACTGGTACTGACTTATTATGAAGGATACAACACAGGAACAGTCAGAGGGAGGAGATGCGCAGGGCAAAGCATGTGGGAAGAGGGGCAGAGCTTCCAGGCCCTCTCCAGGTGCACCCAGCACCTCAATATGCACCTAAAACCCTTTGTTTAGGGTTTTAATGCAGGTTCCATTACATAGGCACGATGAGTGAAATCACTGGCCATTGGTGATTAATTTCATCCCCAGACTCTGCTCTCCCCAGAGGTAGGGGTGGGACATGGGATTGAAAGTTCTAACCCTCTGATCCGGTGCCTTCTTCAGACAACTTAGCCCCAACCTCCAAGAGCCACCTCTTTAGCATGAGCTCAGGTAGGGTTGAAATAACAAAAGATGCCCCCTTTCACCTGTCTGCTCAGGAAATTCCCAGAGTTTTAGGAGCTTCAGTGTTTCAGTGTTAAGAACCTGTGGCAGAGACCGAATAGATATTTTTCATTATGTCACACCAGCAGAGCATGAGAGGACCTATTTCCCACAGAGCCTCACCAGCAGGCTCCGTGGTCAAACCTTTGAATTTCTCTGCCAGCCTGATAAATGAGATAGAATTACAGCATGGGTTTAAATTTGCAGTTCTCAAGGAGCGAATTGACCATATTTTCCTATCTTTACAGGCAGTTTGCAGATCTTTCTTTGTGTGTAGGTAAACTATCACTTCATGCTTTTGCCCACCTTTTTTTTTTTTTTTTTTTAAACAGGGAAGGATTATTGTAGAAAAAGATGCTGTATTCTTTTTTTTTTTAAGATTTTATTTATTTATTTATTCATGATAGTCACACAGAGAGAGACAGAGAGGCAGAGACACAGGCAGAGGGAGAAGCAGGCTCCATGCACCGGGAGCCCGACGTAGGATTCGATCCTGGGTCTCCAGGATCGCGCCCCGGGCCAAAGGCAGGAGCCAAACCGCTGCGCCACCCAGGGATCCCAAGATGCTGTATTCTTTAAAGGTAGACACTACATTGCTGTAACAAAGGGGCCCCAATGCACAGTGACTTAGGTCAGAGATCTTTTCTTTCGCAGCAGTGGTAAGAAGGAACAGCCCAGGGCTTCCAGAGAGTCCCTGCCACCCTCAACGTGTGGCTTCCATTGCCCAGTCTGGACCACTTCTCAATCAGTACGGAGAGGAAAGGTGAAGAGCCAGCAACTTTTCTTCTTCTAAGGATGGGATCCAGAGACTGAACACCTCACCACTGCTCACCTCCTGCTGGCCAGGACATCTAGCTGCAAGGACGGTAATGAAATCTGGTCTCCTGTGGGGCTACCACTTATCCTGCTAAGGCTTAAGGGTAGAAACTAACAGGAAGAAAGGGAGTATGGGTAACGCAGAACACTTTAGGGGGTCATTAGTCCTCTCTGCTTCCAAATGAGATGACCGAGCTGATGAATTCATCCTGCCTTGATGACTCACAGTGGAGAACATTTATTGAGTGGTTACTACGCAGACATTCCATTCTAAACACTTGGCACATGTAAAGCATTTAGTCTGCCCCATAATGTATGGAATGGGTAGTATGCTATTATTATAGAAAGGAAACTGGGGCAGAGAACAGTCAATTAATTTATTTGGAATCTCTCAGACAATAATATAATGGAGCCAGGACCGTCTGGCTGTGAGCAATACTTAGTCACTATTTTATTCCACTTCTGGATCATATTTAGGTATGTTGAGATATTTTTTGCTCTCTGGGACCAGAACTTTCTTTCCTCTAACACGTAAATCTATTTTTCAACTTTCAGCCATATGATGCTCATACACTTTTTTGTGGAAACGGGAATGTTTTCCAGTAAAAGGCTGCTTTCCCACAGTGGCACTGTAGCCCTATGGACCATTTGGTCACCTCCCGGCCACCAAGTCGTATGGTTGTTTGGTGGCTGAGACTCCTCTCCTCCTGCCTTCCCCCATGTGGCCCCATCTTAAACCCTCATTATGTAAGTAACTTCAGTGTGGCTCAGGTCCTCAATCCTTGAAAGAGCCCAAACCTCACCCCCTCAGGTATGAGGCTGGGGGGTTTGGCCTTTGTCTGGAACACGTTGGTGTGCCATGAAGAGATTTCAGCAGGCCGGGAGCAGCCCCGTGATTTAGAGCATCCTTAGGTAGCCCCGTGGAGGCCAGAGGGGAAGTGGAGCAGAGGAGAAATGAGGAGGACAATATAAGGCCTAAGACGTGGAAGCAGACAGCAAGTTCTAGGGGTGTTTGGAAATTTGGGAACCAAATAATCACTGAGAAGGGGAGAGAAGTCTAGCTCGGCCTTCTGATCCCAAGTGGTTGGTGGTGCCATTAGTCAAGTCAGAGAGAATGTGCTAGGGTGGCCAGAAAAGTTCCTTTGGGGTGGGGGTGGCGATTGGATTTAGGCTCCCTTAGGACCTTTGGGTGCAGGTGTCTCATGGGCAGTTGGGTGTGAAGGTCTGGAGCTCAGATGAGAGAGGTATAGAGAGAGACTGGGGAGGCATGGGGGTAGTGGGGAGAGCCACAACTGAGGAGTGGGAGTTAATGCAGAAGACAAGAGAATGGAATTGTGGCAACTTGCCATCATTTACCGAGCTTCTACCATAGGCCAGGGACCGAGTTAGGGACATCCTTTCTATGCTTTCATCTCCTCTAATCCTCAAACCCAATATGTGTTATTATTATCATATATGATACCCCTAGTATGGGTATTATTATTCTATTCCTCTTTTAGGGATGAGGAAACTGGCTCTGCATCATTTAGGGACTTGTTCAAAGTCTCGCAGCAAGTGGGTGGTGAGGCCAATCACCTACCAGTCCACTTATATGTAGTTTATACATAAATGACATTTCAGGGCAGCCAGGGTGGCTCAGCGATTTAGTGCCACCTTCAGCTCAGGGTGTGATCCTGGGGTCCTGGGATCGAGTCCCACATCGGGCTCCCTGCATGGAGCCTGCTTCTCTCTCGGCCTCTCTCTCCTTCTCTGTGTCTCTCACGAATAAATAAATAAAATCTTTAAAAAATGACATTTCGGGGATCCCTGGGTGGCGCAGCGGTTTGGCGCTTGCTTTTGGCCCAGGACGCGATCCTGGAGACCCGGAATCGAATCCCACGTCGGGCTCCCGGTGCATGGAGCCTGCTTCTCCCTCTGCCTGTGTCTCTGCCTCTCTCTCTCTCTCTGTGTGACTATCATAAATAAATAAAAATGTAAAAAAGTGACATTTCATGTGGGATGTACCCAGGGGATAGAGGGGCTCTGGAAGCTCCCCTGGGTCCTCTGCTGCTTTGTCCCATCTTCCACTCCCACATGCCTCCCCCCTTCCATTGGCTCAGCACTAATGTTTTCAACTGTGTCACTTTGAGAGACAGCTGCTGTGTCTCAGTATCTGATGTCATGGTCCTGGGTATGTTTAATTCCCCTTGTTGCTGGGACTCTCTGCTTGGCTGGGTCAGGCCTCCCTCCTGTTTGGCCAGAAGCATCACATTTTTCTTTTTCTTTTCTTTTCTTTTTTTTTTCCTTTTTCTTTTTAAAAAATATTTTATTGGGGTTCCCTGGGTGGCTCAGCAGTTAGGCCCCTGCCTTTGGCCCAGGGCAAAATCCTGGAGTCCCAAGATTGAGTCCCAGGATCGAGTTCTGCATCGGGTTCCCTGCATGGAGCCTGCTTCTCCCTCTGCCTGTGTCTCTGCCTCTCTCTCTCTCTCTCTGAATATGTGTCTCTTATGAGTGAATAAATTTAAAAATTTATTTATTTATTTATTTGAGAGAGACAGAATGAGCATGAGAAAGGGGAACTGCAGAGGCAGAGGGAGAAGCAGAATCCCTGCTGAGCAGGGAACTTGACTTGGTGTCCGATCCTAGGATCCTGGGATCATGACCTGAGCAGAAAGGAGATGCCTAACTGACTAAGCCACCCAGGTGCCCCCTACACTTTTGTTTTTCAAATGGAAGTTTTCTCCCCATCTGCCCTGCCTGCCTCTCTAGATAAGTCTTGCACTGTTTCATACTGTGCATGCTCTGGCCACACCACACCTCTCAGTGGCCCCCAACAAGCCTGCCCCTCTACAGAGTATTGCCTTTGCTCATGAGACTCCCCTGCCCAGAATGCCTTTCCTTCCCAGTGCTTCCTGGCCATCTCTTACTCATCCTTCCAGGCCCAAGTTATATGTCACGTCTCCTGGATGCCTTCCCCTATTGTTCCAGACTTATTCTCATACCCCTGATCTCCCATAGAACTTGGTTCACACAGCTAATCAGGGCAGTCTTTGCACGGAGCTATAATCATGTGTTATATGTTTGCCACTAACGAGATGGTGACCTTCTGGAGGACATGGCTGAGTTTTATTCCTGTTTATGTTACCCTTTGTTCCCAGAGAATGTGCATGGTGCCTCGTACAGGTGGGTGCACAGGTGGGTGCCAGGGAGTGGTGGCCTGGTGACCTGATGGGCAGGGGCCTCCCCACCTGCACCTTCCTGGCGCAACCCCTAGAGGGCAGTCACACCACACGCCGCTGCTCTGGCCTCTGCCCAGTTGCTTCCTTTCCATCTTTGACAGCTCCATAGACATAGAAATCCAAAGAGGACGTTCGCTTTTATGAAAAGAGTGAAAATAGCCCTTGCTCAGTGTTAGTTTTGCAGTGAGCAGAATGGTTGCTGAGGCAGCAAGTACCCCCAGCGCCAGAGTGGCCCCTCCAGCCACAGACTCCCTCTTGTCCCTCCCAACCACACTCAGCATCTCAGCACCAATTGTCCACAGCTCTGCACTGTCCGTAAGCTTTTTTTTTTTTTTTAAGATTTTATTTATTTATTCATGAGACGCACAGGGAGAGAGAGAGAGAGAGAGAGGCAGAGACACAGGCAGAGGGAGAAGCAGGTCCCATACTGGAAGCCCAATGTGGGACTCGATTCCGGGTCTCCAGGATCAAACCTTGGGCTGAAGGCGGCGCTAAACCGCTGGGCCCCCGGGCTGCCCAGGTTTTTTTTTTTTTTTTTTTTTTTTTTTTTTTTAATATGAGCTTTATCTTCATTTATTTTGTGCATTCATTCATGAGAACTGTCCTAAGGTAACAGAAAGGCCTGAACTAATTTTCCATATGAATTAATGGTAATTGCTCCTTCACTTTGTGCCGTTTTGGCTTACATAAGATTTCACAGGATCCCTCCACTTTTTGGATACTGGGGAGAAATCTGTAGATAGATAGATGGGTGAGTGGACAGACAGGTAGTGTGCGTGTGGTCCAATGGGCTCCGGAGCTGACAAGCTCTGGAACCCATGTAGGGACAGGTTGAAACGTTACTGGTTGCAAAATGAAAAAAGATTGCAAAATGGAAACATAAACATTTAAGTAAATGGCTACAAAACAAAACAACCAATCAACTGCAACTCCACTTGTACATAGTTTGTATATAAATCACATTTCAGGGATCCCTGGGTGGCGCTGCGGTTTGGCGCCTGCCTTTGGCCCAGGGCTGGATCCTGGAGACCTGGGATCGAGTCCCACGTTGGGCTCTGCCTGGGTCTCTGCCTCTCTCTCTCTCTCTCTCTCTCTCTCTCTCTGTGTGACTATCATAAAAAAACAAATCACATTTCATGGGGGATGTGAGTGCATCTTGATATTTTTGACATGATGCGGGCACTCCTAAAGTGTCAAGGGCCCTCGATGCCTTTGGAAAGGCCCTGGGAGGGAGTAAACCCAAAGGAGTGTTCTGTGGAAGCCCAGACTCCCCGCCAGAGGGCTCTGGGTGCTGCTCTTGAGTTCAGGCACAGAATGGCTGGGTCCAAGGCTGCAGGTTCAGGGCGCCCTCTTCCTGCTGAGGGCTCTCGGGAGCCAAACCCAGTGAAATAAGGGTCAATAGCAAAGGCTGCCCTCAACCATGTTTTCGTGATCTTGAGATAGAATGGAAGAGGGGAATATTTATTTAGTTCCTACACTGGGGAGCTGCGGGATCGGAAGAGATGCTGTCCCCTGGGACTTCACGGGGTGACATGAACAGAAGGAAAGAATACAACCGAGTGAGGGGCACTGGGGTGGCTCAGTGGTTGAGCATCTGCCTTTGGCTCAGGTCGTGATCCTGGGGTCTTGGGATCCGGGAGCCTGCTTCTCCCTCTGCCTGTGTCTCTGCCTTTCTTTTTTTTTTTTATTTTTATTTTATTTTTTTTATTTATGATAGTCACACAGAGAGAGAGAGAGAGAGAGAGAGGCAGAGACACAGGCAGAGGGAGAAGCAGGCTCCATGCACCGGGAGCCCGACGTGGGATCCGATCCCGGGTCTCCAGGATCGTGCCCTGGGCCAAAGGCAGGCACCAAACCACTGCACCACCCAGGGATCCCT